>NC_142461.1:67306818-67609848 GCF_049115385.1 Moschus berezovskii
TTTTAAGGAGCAAGTGTCTTTTAATTTCATGACTGCAGTCACCATATGTGGTGATTTTGGAGCCCCCCAAAATGAAGTCAGACACTGTTTCCATTGTTTCTACATCTGTTTGCCATGAAGTGATGGGACTGGATGCCATGGTCTCAGTTTTCTGGATGTTGAGCTTTAAACCAATGTTTTCACTCTCCTCTTTCGCTTTAATCAAGAGGCTCTTTAGTTCTTCTTCACTTTCTGCCATAAAGGTGGTGTGATCTGTACATCTGAGGTTATTGATATTTCTCCCAGCAATCTTGAGTCCAGCTTTTGCTTCATCCAGCCCAGCATTTCGCATGACGTACTCTGCATATAAGTTAAATAATCAAGGTGACAATATACAGTCTTGACATAATCCTTTCCTGATTTAGAACCAGTCTGTTGTTCCACGTCCAGTTCTAACTGTTGGTTCCTGAGCTGCATACAGATTTCATAAGAGGCAGGAGTAGCCATCATAGTCAAGAAAAGAGTCTGAAATGCAGTGCTTGGATGCACTCTCAAAAACGACACAATGATCTTGTTTGTTTCCAAGGCAAACCATTCAATATCACAGTAATCCAAGTCTATGCCCCAAAGAGTAATGCTGAAGAAGCTGAAGTTGAATGGTTTTATGAAGACCTGGGCTTCCCTGGTGGCTCAGAGGTTAAAGCATCTGCCTCCAATGCGGGAGACCCGGGTTCGATCCCTGGGTCAGGAAGATCCCCTGGAGAAGGAAATGGTAACCCACTCCAGTATTCTTGCCTGGAGAATCCCATGGATGGAGAAGCCTGGTAGGCTACAGTCCACGGGGTCGCAAAGAGTCGGACATGACTGAGCAACTGAACGGAACGGAACGGAACAAGACCTTCTAGAACTAACACCCCAAAAATATGTCCTTTTCGTTATAGGGGACTGGAATGCAAAAGTGGGAAGTGAAGAAACACCTGGAGTAGCAGGCATATTGGCCTTGGAGTACAGAATGAAGCAGGGCAAAGGCTAATAGAGTTTTTCCAAGAGAACGCACTGGTCATAGCAAACACCCTCTTCCAACAACACAAGAGAAGACTCTACACATGAACATCATCAGATGGTCAACACCAAAATCAGATTGATTATATTCTTTGCAGCCAAAGATGGAGAAGCTCTATACAGTCAGCAAAAACAAGACTGGGAGTTGACTGTGGCTCAGGTCATGACTCCTTATTGCAAAATTCACTCTTAAATTGAAGAAAGTAGGGGAAACCACTAGACCATTCAGGTATGATGAAAATAAAATCACTTATGATTTTACAGTGTAAGTGAGAAATAGATTTAAGGGACTAGATCTGATGGACAGAGTGCCTGATGGACAGAGGTTCATGACATTGTACAGGAGACAAGAATCAAGACCATCCCCAAGAAAAAGAAATGCAAAAAAGCAAAATGGCTTTCTGAGGAGGCCTTACAAATAGCTGTGAAAAGGAGAGACAAGAAAGGCAAAGGAGAAAAGGAAAGATATACCCATTTGAATGCAGAGTTCCGAAGAACAGCAAAGAGAGATAAGAAAGCCTTCCTCAGTGATCAGTGCAAAAAAATAGAGGAAAACAATAGAATGGGAAAAACTAGAGATTTCTTCAAGAAAATTAGAGATACCAAGGGAACATTTCATGCAAAGATGGGCTCAAAAAAGGACAGAAATGGTATGAAACTAACAGAAGCAGAAGATATTAAGAAGAGGTGGCATGAATACACAGAAGAACTGTACAAATAGATTTTCATGACCCAGATAACCACGATGGTGTGATCACTCACCTAGAGCCAGACATCTTGCAAGGTGAAGTCAAGTGGGCCTTAGGAAGCATCACTATGAACAAAGCTAGTGGAGGTGATGGAATTCCAGTTGAGCTATTTCAAGTATTGAAAGATGATGCTGTGAAAGTGCTGCACTCAATATGCCAGCAAATTTAGAAAACTCTGCAGTGGTCACAGGACTGGGAAAGGTCAGTTTTCATTCCAGTTGCAAAAAGGGCATTGCCAAAGAATGTTCAAACTACCGCACAATTGTACTTATCTCACACGCTAGTAAAGTAATGCTCAAAATCCTCCAAGCCAGGCTTCAACAATACATGAACCGTGAACTTCCAGATGTTTAAGCTGCTTTTAGACAAGGCAGAAGAACCTGAGATCAAGTTGCCAACATCTGCTGGATCATTGAAAAAGCAAGAGAGTTCCAGAAAAACATCTATTTCTGCTTTATTGCCTATGCCAAAGCCTTCGACTGTGTGAATCACAATAAACTGTGTAAAGTTGTCTGTTGTAACCTCTCCTTTTTCATTTCTAATTTTGTTGATTTGCTTCTTCTCTTTTTTCTTGATAAGTCTGGCTAAAAGTCTGTCAATTTTTACCTTCTCAAAGAACTAGCTTTTAGTTTTAATAATCTTTCCTATTGTTTGTTTCATTTCTTTTTCATTTATTTCTGCTTGCCTCTTTATGATTTCTTTCCTTCTACTAATTTTGGGGTGTTTTTTTTTCTTCTTTTTCCAGTTATTTTAGGTGTAAATTTAGGCTGTCTATGCTATGTGAGAGCTGGACTGTGAAGAAAGCTGATCGCCGAAGAATTGATGCTTTTGAACTGTCATGTTGGAGAAGATTCTTGAGAGTCCCTTGGACTGCAAGGAGATCCAACCAGTCCATTCTAAAGGAGATCAGTCCTGGGTGTTCATTGGAAGGACTGATGCTAAAGCTGAAATTCCAATACTTTGGCCACCTCATGCGACGAGTTGACTCACTGGAAAAGACTCTGATGCTGGGAGGGATTGGGGGCAGGAGGAGAAGGGGATGACAGAGAATGAGATGGCTGGATGGCATCACAGACTCAATGGACAGGAGTTTGAGTGAACTCCGGGAGTTGGTGATGGACAGGGAGGCCTGGCATGCTGTGATTCATGGGGTCGCAAAGAGTCGGACACGACTGAGCGACTGAACTGACTGACTGATGCGATGTTTTTCTTGTTTCTTGAGGAAGGATTATATTGCTATAAACTTCCATCTTACAACTGCTTTTGCTGCATCCCATAGGTTCTGAGTTTTCATGTTTTCATTGTCATTTGTTTCTATCAATTTTTTTATTTCCCTTTTGATTTCTTCAGTAACCTGTTGGTTATTTGGAAATGTGTTGTTTAATCTCCGCATGTTTGTGTTTCTTACAGTTTTTTTTTTCTTGTAATTGATCTCTAGTCTCATAGTGTTGTGGTTGGAGAAGATGCTTGATACAATTTCAATTTTCTTAAGTTTGTTGAGGTTTGATTTGTGACCCAAGATTGGTCTATCCTGGAGAATGTTCCATTGCCCTTGAGTAGAAGGTGTATTCTTCTGCATTTCGATGGAATGTCCTGAAGATACCAATGAGATCCATCTCATCTAATATATCATTTAAGACTCTTGTTTCCTTATTAATTTTCTGTCTTGACGATCTGTCCATTGGTGTGAGTGGAGTGTTAAAGTCTCCTACTATTACTTTGTCACTGTCAGTTTCTCCTTTTATGTCTGTTTGTGTTTTTCTTCTGTATTGAGGTGCCCCTATGTTGGGTGCATAGATATTTACAACTGTTATGCCTTCCTCTTGGATTAATCCCTTGATCATTATGTAGTGTCCTTCCTTATCTCTTGTAATCTTCTTTATTTTAAGGTCTATTTTGTCTGATATGAGGATTGCTACTCCAGCTTTATTTTGCTTCTCATTTGCATGGAATATATTTTTCCATCCTCTCTCTTTCAGTTTATATGTGTCTTTAGGTCTGAAGTGGGTTTCTTGTAGACAGCATATATATGGGTCTTGTTTGTGTATCCACTCAGCCAGTCTGTATCTTTTGGTTGGAGCATTTAGTCCATTTACATTTAAAGTAATTATTGATATATATGGTCCTATTGCCATTTTCTTAATTGTTTGGGGCTGATTTTGTATATCTCTTTTCTTCTCATATTTCTTGACTATATAAGTCCATTTAACATTTGTTGTAAAGCTGGTTTGTGGTACTGAATTCTCTCAATTTTTGCTTCTCTGAAAAGTTTTTGATTTCTCCATCAATTTTGAATGAGATCCTTGCTGGGTACAGTAATCTTCACTGTAGATTTTCCCTTTCAGTACTTTAAATATATCCTGCCATTCCCTTTTGGTCTGCAGAGTTTCTGCTGAAAGATCAGCTGTTAAGTGTATGGGGTTTCCCTTGTATGTTACATGTTGCTTCTCCCTTGCTGCTTTTAATATTCTTTCTTTTTGTTTAATCTTTGTTAGTTTGGTTAGTATGTGTCTTGGCATGTTTCTCTTTGAGTTTATCCTGTATGGGACTCTTTGTACCTCTTGGACTTGATTGACTATTTCCTTTTCCATGTTGGGGAAATTTTCAACTATAATCTCTTCAAAAATTTTCTCATACACTTTCTTTTTCACTTCTTCTGGGACCCCTATTATTCAAACACCAGTGCATTTGATATTGTCCCAGAGGTCTCTGAAATTATCTTCAGTTATTTTCATTCTTTTTACTTTATTCTGCTCTTCAGAAGTGCAAAAGACTTCTGTCTTCCAGCTCACTGATTCGTTCTTCTGCTTCAGATATTCTGCTATTGATTCCTTTAGAGTATTTTTAACTTCAGTAATTGTGTTGTTTGTCTCTGCATGTTTGTTCTTAAATTCTTCTAGGTCTTTGTTAATCGATTCTTGCATTTTCTCCATTTTGTTTTCAAGATTTTTGATTATCTTTACTATCATTATCTTAATTCTTTTTCAGGTAGTTTGCCTATTTCCTCTTCATTTATTTGGACTTCTTTGTTTCTAGTTTGTTCCTTCATTCGTGTAGTATTTCTTTGCCTTTTCATTTTTTTAAACTGATTATGTTTGAGGTCTCCTTTTCCCAGGCTTCAAGGTTGAATTCTTTCTTCCTTTCGGTTTCTGCCCTCTAAACTTGGTCCAGTGGTTTGTGTAAGCTTTGTGTAGGGTGAGATTTGTGCTGAGTTTTTGTTTGTTTTTCCTCTGATGGGCAACACTGTTCAGTTCAGTTCAGTTCAGTCACTCAGTCGTGTCTGACTCTCCGCGACCCCATGAATCACAGCACGCCAGGCCTTCCTGTCCATCACCAACTCCCAGAGTTCACTCAAACTCATGTCCACAGAGTCGGTGATGCCATCCAGCCATCTCATTCTCTGTCGCCCCCTTCTCCTCCCACCCCCAATCCTTCCCAGCATCAGAGTCTTTTCCAGTGAGTCAACTTGTCGCATGAGGTAGCCAAAGTATTTCAGTTTCAGCTTTAGCTTCATTCCTTCCAATGAACACCCAGGATCAATCTCCCTTAGAATGGACTGGTTGGATCTCCTTGCAGTCCAAGGGACTCTCAAGAGTCTTCTCCAACACCACAGTTCAAAAGCATCAATTCTTCGGCGATCAGCTTTCTTCACAGTCCAACTCTCACATCCATACATGACCACGGGAAAAACCATAGCCTTGACTAGACGGACCTTTGTTGAGTGAGGTGGTAATCCTGTCTGCTGATGATTTGGTTTGTATTTTTGTTTTGTTGTTTAGATGAGGTGGCCTACACAGGGTGCTACTGGTGGTTGGGCGATACCAGGTCTTGTATTCATGTGGTTTCCTTTGTGTGAGTTCTCACTGCTTGATACCCCCTAGGGTTAGTTCTCTGGTAGTCTAGGATCTTGGAGTCAGTGCTCCCACTCCAAAGGCTCAGAGCTTGATCTCTTGTAGAAGATCAAAATCACCTTGGGAGCATCAGCCTTCTTCGTGAAGAGTATGTGATCTGTGCCAACTAATGGACCATCGCCACTGCTCAAGTTGCTGCGGGGGGGGGGGGAGCGGGCAGTGGATGACACCCGTTTGTCTTCAAAAAGGTAAAGAATTTCTATCTCCTTTTCACAGATGAGGGAACTGAGATCCAGAGAGGTAAGATGATTTGCACAATATCAAATTAGTGAAGAGGTGGGTCTGGCTCCTCTTTCAAAGCTTTTTCACTAAGAACTGACCCTTAACAGGTTCTAGAGGCTGCCAGCTTTATGAAACTGGGTCTCCAAGCACATGGTTCCTCCTGCTGAATGCTTCCAGAGAACAGGCTGGCCTCTAAAGCCCCCAGCTGTGGGCTCTGCACTGTACTTCTACCCATGGTGCACTCCCGCCTCCTCCCCAGTCTATGAAAAATTTTTATAGCAACTCAAAGACAGCAGACAGAGAAGGCAATGGCAAGCCACTCCAGTACTCTTGCCTAGAAAATCCCATGGATGGAGGAGCCTGGTAGGCTGCAGTCCGTGGGGTCGCTAAGGGTCAGACACGACTGAGCGACTTCACTTTCACTTTTCACTTTTACACATTGGAGAAGGAAATGGCAACCCACTCCAGTGTTCTTGCCTGGAGAATCCCAGGGACAGGGGAGCCTGGTGGGCCGCCGTCTGTGGGGTCACACAGAGTCGGACACGACTGAAGTGAATTAGCAGCAGCAATAGCAAAGATAGCAGACAGAGCTGGACTCTCTTACCACATGTTGCTGCCCCTCCCCGGTGAATGTCTAGGCAGAAATACATACATGTGCATACACACACACACACACACTCCAACAAGGAGCACTGGTCAGCCCCACACAAACTCTGGAGGAAGCCTGGCTTTGTTGTGGACATGAGAGCTACAAAAATGAATATAGATAGATCTATATTTGAGAATTGGAGAAGGCAATGGCAAGCCACTCCAGTACTCTTGCCTGGAAAATCCCATGGATGGAGGAGCCTGGTGGGCTGCAGTCCGTGGGGTTGCTAGGGGTCGGACACAGCTGAGCGACTTCGCTTTCACTTTTCAGTTTCACACATTGGAGAAGGAAATGGCAACCCACTCCAGTGTTCTTGCCTGGAGAATCCCAGGGAAGGGGGAGCCTGGTGGGCTTCCGTCTATGGGGTCACACAGAGTCGGACACGACTGAAGTGACTTAGCAGCAGCATATTTGAGAATTAATTAAACGATCATGTCCTTGACTTAAAGAGGTCACTTAGGAAGCTATTAGCCTTCACAGAAAATCATAGTGCAAAAGAAATTATAAATTATATGACAAAGCTATAAATAATACAATATGGACATCTGGAGAAAAGCTTGACTCATTTGTGCCAGGTTATTAGAAGCGTGAACACACGGTAAGGCCTGTGGTCTAGCAGGGACATAATGTGATAAATATGTGTTGAAGAAAGATCTATTTAATTATCAACTTAGCAATTGGAAGGCAGAGATCAGAGCTAGAAGACCAGTTAGAAAGAAAATTCAATTAAGAATAACAGAAAAAATAGTTCTTAATCATGAGCACATCCTTTGTGCCAGGCTCTGTTCTAAGTGCTATATGTGTATGACACATTTGCACCCACAACAATGTGTGGTGGTATGAGTTGAATTGTGTCCCCTAAATATTCATTTGTTGAAGCCCCAAACCCAAAAACCTCAGAATGTGAACTTATTTGGAAACAAGGTCTTTGCAGATGTACTTAAGATGAGGTCACAACAGAATAGGAAGGACCCCTCAGCTAATGTGACTGGAATCCTTACAGAAAGGGGAAATTTGGACACAGACATGCACACAGGGAGAGAGCCATGTGAACATGAGGGCAGAAAGAATGACGCAGATGTTGAGTCAGCCAAAAAGATGTTACAGAAAACTTGAACTTCTTGGCTGACCTAATGCAAGCCAAGGAACACAAAGATTATCAGAGAACCATCCGAACCTAGGAGGGTGGCCCAGAACAGACCGTCCCTCAGGGTCCTTAGGAGGAACCAACCCTGGCAACACCATGTCTGCAGACTTCTGTCTTCCAGAATGGAGACAACACATTTCTGTTGCTGAAGCACTCAGTTTATGGCACTTCATTCCAGAAACCATAGCAAATGAATACAGTCTGTCTGTCTGTCATCATTCCACTTTGAAAGAAGGAAGCTGAGACACAAAGGTCAAGTAATCCCCAGGTCACACTGAACTAGGAAGTGGTGTGGCCTGGAGTTGGTTCAGTGGCTTCCTTCTTGAGCCCACACCCTCTACCTCCACATGAACCCACCTAAGGAAGTCCCATGGGCATGATCCAGGCCAGCAGTGGTAAGAGATGAGAAGGGAAAGTCATGTGAGAGCTGCGCCCAAGGAAGAAGTCCAGGGCCCCTGTTCAGATGGAGCAGATGAGAAGGAAGCATGTATTCAAAGTGGTGCCTTGATTATTAAGGGTGGTTAAGTCTAGATATTATTGTAATTAAAGAATGGTTTTGTCAATTACATGTTTAACATCTGTCTTCCAAGCCATTTGAAACTCATAGGTCAGGGACAATGTGTGTATCCCAAAGTGTGTCTGTGCTTGCTGCCCAGCAAATCACACTGGGTAAACATTTGTAAAGTGAGTTGCTACTACCCAGCTTTATGGCCCAGAACACAAAAGAAGAAGGGGTGGAGGGCATCATTTAAACATGCTTTTCTTCTTGAAAGAAGTACAGGCTGGGATCAGCCTCCATTTCAGTGGGATAGACTTGTTCCTGCCCACAACATTCTGCCTGGCACACAAAGGCAGCTGTGTAAGTCACTGAACAGCATGTGACTTTGTAGGAAACCCACACTAACCAAGGCTACTTATGAGCAAGAAACCTACCCTCATCAAACACTCACCACCTCCTTTGCAAGGAGACTATAAAAGGAATTTCTCCTGCCACAAATCCTTCAGGTGGTAAATTTAGAAAAAATACCTGGAGTAGCATGTGCTAGCGGCAACCAGACTGAAATGGAAAACCACATCCACACTGTTCTCAGCACCTGCATGGTGATGAGTAGTAAGAAGGAAGGATTTATCACTTAGCCAAGTACAGGGCTAAGTGCTTCATAAAGTAGAGATTGGTTGGCCCTCAAGGTCAGTTCTCTCCCTTCTTTGATAAATAATGAATGTTCAATGGGTCATATGGCCACCTGGATAAATACAACATTTCCCAGGCTCCCTTGCAGCTGGATGTGGTCATGTGACTCAGTTCTGGCCAATAGGATGTAAGCAGAAAAGTATGAAAGGGTCAGGGAACCTTCCTTAAAGGATGATGAGTCCATGTTTTTGTCTTGGCTTTTTCAGACCTTTCTCTAGTTTTCTTCTGGAACATCAATATAGATGCAATCACAGTGGACCAAGAGGACAAGCACACGTTTCAGAAATGGTGGAGAAGTGAACAGAAATAAAGTGGATCCTGAGAACCTTACTGAGAGGTAAGCCCAGGCCAGCCCAGGTTGTACAACTCTAGACTTCCAAGCAAAAGAAGGTCTGCTCTCTGTTTTAGCACTGTCATTTGGGGTCTCAGTCACTCATAGGAAACCTAATACTGTTGTCGCTCATACACTGATTTACATATATTGGCCAACAAATGAGGTAGGACATAGATCCCAGTTTATGAATGAAGGAACTAAGGTCAACAGAGCAACTGACCCAATGTCTCCCCTATTTATAAGATGAGAACTCAGCTCTGAATGCATCCAGAGGCTTTATCTTTTCTCCTGTACCAGTGCTGCCTCTGCATCTGGGAATTTCCAGAGCACTGTGAGGTTGTACAGCTTTGAGCAATTTCCTGATGTGGTTCATGTACCAGGTCAGTAAGGCCTCAGGTTGGTTTATGAAGGCCAGATGGTTTAGCTCCAAGTCAGGGTCAAGGCTGGACCGCTTCCAGCAGCCAGGAACCTCACCGAGATATGCTTATGGTCTCAAAAGGAAACCAGGCTCTGTGAGAGCCACTTCCAGCCAAGTAAACTCAGGCCTTCCTCCAACTAAGACGGCTTACAAAGAGTACTGCTGCTGCGCCTTAATGTACGTAGACCAGGAGTGACCACTCATCATGGTCACCCTGTCCTGCACATGCTGCATTACTGACAATGTCTCTTCTCAATGGGCAGACTGACCCAGTGGTCTCCTGCAGGGGAGAAGCACAGGTTTGTTGTTGTTTTTTTTTAATAGAGCCTGGCAGACTATAGTGGATAGAGTCGCAAAGAGTCAGGCACTACTGAAGTGACTTAGCACTCAAACATACACAATTATTTGTTGTTGTTGTTCAGTCACTCAGTCATGTCCAACTCTTTGAGACCTCACGTACTGCAGCAAGCCAGGCTCCTCTGTCTTTCACTACCTCCCAGAGTTTGCTCAAACTCGTGTCCATTGAGTAGGTGATGCCATCCAACCATCTTGTCCTCTGTCATCCCCTTCTTCTGCCTTCAATCTTTCCCAGCCTCAGGGTCTTTTCTGATGAATCAGCTTTATGCATCAGGTAGCCAAAGTACTGGAGCTTCAGTTTCAGCATCAGTCCTTCCAATGAATACTCAGGGTTGATTTCCTTTAGGACTGATGAATTTATTTATTTATTGTTTATTCGGCTGCATCCATTCTTAGTTGTAGCACATATGATCTTTCATTGCACTGCACAGGCACCAGAGGCTCTGTAGATTTGCAGCTCTCAGGTTCTCTACTTGTGGTGCATGAGCTCCATAGTTGCATAGGGCTTTATTGCCCTGAGGTATGTGGGATCTTAGTCCCCCAACCAGGGATAGAAACCACATCCACTGCATGGCAAGGCAGATTCATTTTTTTTAGTAAGAGACCACAAGTTTTATTTGGTGTTTCTGACTTGATGTTTCACTGCTTCACACAATTATGCTATAACATGGAGAACACACTTCTTCCTGATGATTATCAGAATTAATTTTTATTTTTTTAATTGAAGGATAATGGCTTTACAAAATTTTGTGTTTTTCTGTCACACATCAACAAGAATCAGCCATAGGTGCACCCATGTCCCCTCCCTCCAAAACCTCCCTACCATCTCCCTCCCGATCCCACCCTTCTCATCACAGAGCCCCTGTTTGAGTTCTCTGAGTCATATAGCAAATTCCCACTGGCTATTTATTTTACATATGGTAATGTAAGTTTCCATGTTGCTCTCTCCATATATCTCACCCTCTCCCTCCTCCCCTCCCTTTATGTCCATAGGTCTGTTCTCTATGTCTGTTTCTCCATTGCTGTCCTGATAATAAATTCATCAGTACCATCTTGTTAGAGTCCATATATATGTGTCCGTACGCAATAGTTTTATTTCTCTTTCTGACTAACTTCACTCTGTATAATAGGCTCTAGGTTCATCCACCTCTTTAGAACCGACTCAAATATGTTCTTTTTTATGGCTGAGAAGTATTCCATTATATATATGTACCACAGCTTCTTTATCCATTCATTTGTCAATAGACGTCTAGGTTGCTTTCATGTTCTAGCTATTGTAATTAGCAAGGCAGATTTTTAACCACTGGACCACCAAGTAAGTCCCAAGCAAAGGCTTTGGTCAGAAGGCAGGGCTAGATCAGAGGCTTCCAGAAGACAAGGCTGGATCAGGAGGTGGGATCCATGGCAAGTGCAATGCATAAGGTTTTCTGTGTACAAATTCTGTGTAAAATTGGGGGGGGGGTGGCGTTTAGAGAAAATATGTCAAATTCAATGGTCCAATCAGGGGGCTTGGGAGACAAAATCCTTCTGAAGTTTCCTTCAGATCCTACTATTTTAAACATAGAAGGTATTTTAAACACAAGGGAGAAGGTTTGTTTTTGTTTGGTTGTTTGTTGAATAGGATGTTTTCTGTTTGTGGTTTTTGTTGGTTAGTGGTTGGGTTTTGTTTTTACTTATTTCTAGGACGGGGGAGCCTGGTGGGCTGCCGTCTATGGGGTCACACAGAGTCGGACACGACTGAGGTGACTTAGCAGCAGCAGCAGTGTTATTAATAAAATCTCATCATGGCACTAACTAGCATGCATTACCCTTTAAGGGTCATGAATCACAAATGTAAGCATTCTCAAGGTCCAAAATTGTTTCTGGAGAAAGATACACAGGCCTGGATCAATCACTCTTCTCATCTCAAACTCTTGGCAGACATTGCTAATCAATCACTGAAGGCTATCTCAAGGCTGATTATGGAGCTGCACATCGCTGAGCACACTAGGTCACCACTGCCAATCAAGAGGAATTGCTTTCTTATCTTAAAAACCTTCTCCATGCCTGCTCTTTGAAGACAGATACCCTGGGTCACCCTCAATTCTACATTTCCAGCATTTAAGATAAGCCTTTGCATACAGTGGGATCTTCCTGGTGGATCTGATGGTAAAGAATCTGCCTGCATTGCAGGAGACCTGGGTTCTATCCCTGGTCAGGAAGATACCCTGGAGAAGGAAATGACAACCCAATTCAGTATTCTTACCTGGAAAATCCTATGGACAGAGGAGCCTGCTGGGCTATGGTCCAGGGAGTCACAAAGAGTCAACAGAGTGACTAACGCTTTCATTCAGTAGGTCCTTGGGAAACATACGAAGAAGAGAGAGACAGAAAAGACAAGAGGAACCATTAAGAGTCAGGTTATGGGACCTCCCTGGTGGTCCAGTGGTTAAGAATCTGCCTTCCAAGTCAAAGGAGACAAGTTCAATCCCTGGTCAGCAAACTAAGAACCCACATGCTGCAGGGCAACTGAGCCCATGAGCCACAAGGAAATATCCCACATGCTGCAACTAAGACCCTACGCAGCCAAAGATAAATAAATAAATAGAGTCAGGTTACCAGAGATCCAGTGGACTGTGATAGAGGTTGGATCTCATCCCTCATCTGCCTCATAGCCCAGAACTCTTTTCTATCCACCTTGCTGTATTTGACCCCTCCATAGCCCCCCACTTAGGCACCAGGGAGCTCCTTGTATGCTGTGGGTTTACACAGATGCACAACTGCTGAGGTGGAAAGGGCACCAATTCAGGAGCCAGAAGACTGGGTTCCTGTCCCAGCACAACCACTCACCTGCTGGGGGATCTCGAGCAAGAAGTAGCCAGGCATCACCCTCAGGCACACTCCCTTTGTAGACAATGGGGGCCTTGTGTCAAAAGGCTGCTGTCCATCAGTCATTTTCTCCGCAAAGCTGTAGGAGTCCACTGCTGTTGTCATCCCTCCAGTGGGACTGGAAGACACTTCTGCCCCCTCGCTTATGTTCCTGCCTCAACAGCCTCTCTCGAGAAGCCTCTCATGGGTATCCTAGCCCATGGATGATACCTTTCTTCCTCAGAGCCCCTCAGCATTGATAGCCTGCCCCATGATGGGTTTGAGTCTATATTTAACTTCTGTTGTTGGTGAGCCATCTCCCATGGGTGTGCTCTCTTTCTCCAACTAGGTAGGAGACTTCTTGAGAGCTGAGAATATGTGCTTTATATTTCCTTAATATCTCTCACAAGAATAAAAGCAAAGTGAAAGATAATATAACAATGATGATGGTGGTGGTGGTGGTGAAGATGCTGGTGATGATGTGATGTTTGATACCCATTACCAAATATTTTGTACACACGTGCTCATCTTTTTCCTAATAACAACCCTGAGAAGTGTTATCTTTCTAACTTTTCAATGTGAAAACTTAGGTACAAAGAGTTTATGGTATTTACCCAATCCAGGAGGAAAAGTCTGGAGTCTCAGTGCCTCTGGCCCAGACCCATGTGTTTAAGAACTAACTGCCACAGCCTGAAAAGCCTGGCAAAAAGTAGTTCTTGCTGTACACCTACGTCCACAGGTTCAAACACCCTGAACTGAGGATTCAAACACCTTCAGTTTGTGACACTTCTGTCTAGTTCATCTCTATATTCCCAGTGCCTAGCATAATATTCAGTATATGAATGTATGAATTAATGGAGAGGCTCTAAAAGAAAAGTCACTCCCAGGCCTTGCCAGCCATTCACTGGTTCAATACTGCTCATCCATCCATAGCTCCAGTTCCCTGCTTCAAGTACATCATGAACCTGTAAGGCTATTTGAACAAGCTAAGAAAGATCCACTCACTTTAAATTATCTACTCATGGCATTTACCTAGCAGCTTCTCTAACCCTGCATAAATAATTCATTTTTCACATTTCCTTTTAGCACATTTTAGAACTTCTTAATAAACTCTGGGCAGCTAATTAATTTACATATCTGATCACCCTAAATGTGCATTTATTCAGTTTCTAGAGAGAACTTACTCTCAACTTCTTTAGCTACTCCCTGCTAAATCATTTCACTTTATGACGGAAACAGAGAGTTAGATGGGATTCAGATCTGACCCCCTTCTATCCGCAGTGCCAATTCCCCATGCTTGTTCAGTCCAGACCTTTTTTAAAATTAATTAATTTTTTAAATTTATTTAATTGGAGGCTAATTACTTTACATTATTGTATTGGTTTTGCCATACATTGACATGAATCTGCCCTGGGTGTACATGTGTTCCCCATCCTGAACCCCCCTCCCACCTCCCTCCCCATCCCATCTCTCTGGTTCATCCCAGTCCAGACCTTTTCAAGAGTCTTCCAAAGCATTGTGGTTACACATCACCCAGGGACCTTGTTAAAATGCTGATTCTCATTAAGTTGTCTAGAGTGGAGATAAAGAGTCTGCATTTCTAACAAATTCCCAGGTGATATAGATGCTGTTGTTCCCTGGACCACATTTCGAGAAGCATATCTCTACCTTTCTCCTAGTTTGAGCAGAATACCTTCTCCCCACTCCCAAGTCCATCCTACATCCTCCCAGTAATCAAACACACAAAACTGATCTCATCACTTTCCTACTGGCAACTTGTGGGACCCCGCCCATGCTCCTTGGCCTGATTCTGGTCATGGTGGTCATCTTGGAGCCCAGCCTGTATCTCTGCATCCCCTTCACTTGCCCCATCACTCTACTCTTCCCCAATACACCCAGTGTGTCTCTCCCTCATTTTTGTGGCATGCTTAACTCTGAGCTTCCACAAAGCCTTCTCTGACCTTCCTTTTCTTCTGCCACTCCTCAAGCCTGATGAAAAGCTCTTTCCTTCTGACTCCATAACACCTTCTGTGTAATTTTACTGGAGCACAGGTGCATTGATCCAGGTTGGAGTCCTCATCAAACCAGGAATTTTTGGAGGGCAGGGACCAACTCTATCTTGCAAATCTCCATATCCTCTGTGACTCAACAAATATTTATGATATTAATAGAATGAACAGAGGAGACCTCTTTCAAGAATTCTTTGACACATAAAGAAGGACAATTAATAGAATTTCCAGAAGGAAGAATAGCTCCTTTGCTGTTAATACAAATAATTGCTACGTGTATAAACTAACTTTTCAAGGCTAATAAGATGTTTGCTTATATTAATATGTTTGATTTTGTCATTTACTTTGCAAAGTTCAGGCAAAATTTTTAAATACTGACTGGCATTAAACAATTTTTAAGGGTGGAGTGAGCAAATTAAATGTATTTACTTCATAACTTACACAGAGGATAATGCTCTTTGAAGTGGCTGCAGCACAGTTTTTATTCTGTCTTAGAGTCACTGTTTCCTGAAGAATAATTAATTCAGAAATTATAATGGAAATCACTAGGAATATTTCACTAGAGATAAATGAGTTCAGTTCAGTTCAGTCTCTCAATCATGTCCAACTCTGTGTGACCCCATGGTGCAGCACAGGGAAGCCAGGCTTCCCTGCCCTACACCAACTCCCGGAGCTTACTCAAGCTCATGTCCATCGCACTGGTTATGCCAACCAAACATCTCATCCTCTGTCATCCCCTTCTCCCATCTTCAATCTTTCCCAGCATCAGGGTCTTTTCAAATGAGTCAGCTCTTTGTCTCAGGTGGTCAAAGGATTGGAGTTTCAGCTTCAGCATCAGTCCATCCAATGAATATTCAGGACTGATTTCCTTTAGGATGGACTGGTTGGATCTCCTTGCTGTCCGAGGGACTCTCAAGAGTCTTCTCCAACACCACAATTCAAAAGCATCAATTCTTCAGCACTCAGATTTCTTTATAGTCCAACTCTCACATCCATACATGACCACTGGAAAAACCATAGCTTTGACTAGACAGACCTTTTTTGGTAAAGTAATGTCTCTGCTTTTTAATATGCTATCTAGGTTGGTCATAGCTTTTCTTCCAAGAAGCAAGCGTCTTTTAATTTCGTGCCTACAGTCACCATCTTCAGTGATTTGGGAGCACAAGAAAAGAGTCTCTCACTGTTTCCACTGTTTCCCCATCTATTTGTCATGAAGTGATGGGACCAGATGCCATGATCTTAGTTTTCTGAATGTTGAGCTTTAAGCCAACTTTTTCACTCTCCTCTTTCACTTTCACCGAGAGGCTCTTTAGTTCTTCTTTTTATTCTGCCATAAGGGTGGTGTCATCTGCTTATCTGAGGTTATTGATATTTCCACCGGCAATCTTGATTCCAGCTTGGGCTTCATCCAGCCCAGCATTTTGCATGATGTACTCTGCATATAAGGTAAAAAAGCAGAGTGACAATATACAGCCATGACATACTCCTTTCCTGATTTGTAACCAGTCTATTGTTCCATGTCCGGTTCTAACTGTTGCTTCTTGATCTGCATACAGATGTCTCAGGAGGCAAGTCAGGTGGCCTGGTAGTCCCATCTCTTGAAGACTTTTCCACAGTTTGTTGTGATCTACACAGTCAAAGGCTTTGGCATAGTCAATAAAGCAAAAGTAGATGTTTTTCTGGAACTCTCTTGCTCTTTCGATGATCCAGAGGATGTTGGCAATTTGATCTCTGGTTCCTCTGCCTTGTCTAAAACCAGCTTGAACATCTGGAAGTTCACTGTTCATGTATTGTTAAACCCTAGCTTGGAGAATTTTGAGCATTACTTTGCTAGCATGTGAGATGAGTGCAATTGTGCAATAGTTTGAGCATTCTTTGGCATTGCCTTTCTTTGGGATTGGAATGAAAACTGACCTTTTCCAGTCCTGTGGCCACTGCTGAGTTTTCCAAATTTGCTGGCATATTGAGTGCAGCACTTTCACAGCATCATCTTTTAGGATTTGAAATAGTTCTACTGGGATTCTATCACCTCCACTAGCTTTGTTGGTAGTGATGCTTCCTAAGGCCCACTTGACTTCACATTTCAGGATGTCTGGCTCTAGGTGAGTGATCATACCATCATGGTTATCTGGGTCATGAAGATCTTTTTTGTATAGTTCTTCTTTGTAGTCTTGCCACCTCTTCTTAATATCTTCTGCTTCTGTTAGGTCCTTACCATTTCTGTCCTTTATTGTGCCCATCTTTGCATGAAATGTTCCCTTGGTATCTCTAATTTTCTTGAAGAGATCGCTAGTCTTTCCCATTCTATTTTTTTCTTCTATTTCTTTGCACTGATCACTGAGGAAAGATTTTTTATCTCTCCTTGCTATTCATGGAAACTCTGCATTCAAATGGGTATATCTTTCCTTTTCTCCTTTGCCTTTCGCATCTCTTCTTCTCTGAGCTATTTGTAAGGCCTCATCAGACAACTATTTTGCCTTTTTTGCATTTCATTTTTTGGGGGATGGTCTTGGTCACTGCCTACTGTACAATGTCACTAACTTTTGTCCATAGTTCTTCAGGCACTCTATCAGATCTAATCTCTTGAATCTACTTGTTACTTCCACTGTATTATCATAAGGGATTTGATTTAGATCATACCTGAATGGTCTAGTGGTTTTCCCTACTTTCTTCGATTTAAGTCTGAATTTTGCAATAAGGAGTTCATGATCTTAGCCATAATCAGCTCCCAGTCTTGTTTTTGCTGATTGTATAGAGCCTCTCCATCTTTGTCTGCAAAGAAGATAATCAATCTGATTTCGGTGTTGACCATCTGGTAATGTCCATGTGTAGAGTCTTCTCTTGTGTTGCTGGAAGAGGGTGTTTGCTATGACCAGTTCATTCTCTTGACAAAACTCTGTTAGCCTTTGATCTGCTTTGTTTTATACTCAAGGCCAAATTTGCCTGTTACTCCAGGTAGCTCTTGACTTCCTACTTCTGCATTCCAGTCCCTTATAATGAAGAGGATATCTTTTTTTGGTATGAGATCTAGAAGGTCTTGTAGGTCTTCATTAAACCGTTCAACTTCAGCTTCTTCAGCATTACTGGTCAGGGCATAGACTTGAATTACTGTGATATTGAATGGTTTGCCTTGGCAACAAAAAGAGATCTGTCGTTGTTTAGATTGCATCCAAGTACTGCATTTTGGACTCTTTTGTTGACTATGATAGCTGCTCCATTTCTTCTAAGGTATTATTGTCCATAGTAGTAGACATAATGGTCATCTGAGTTAAATTCACCCTTTCCAGTCCATGTTAGTTCACTGATTCCTAAAATGTTGATGCTAACTCTTGCCATCTCCTGTTTGACCACTTCAATTTGCCTTGATTTACAGACCTAACACTCCAGGTTTCTATGCAATATTGCTCTTTACAGCATCGGACTTTACTTCCATCACCAGTCACATACACAACTGGTTGTTGTTTTTGCTTAGCTCCATCTCTTCATTCTTTCTGGAGTTATTTCTCCACTGATCTCCAGTAGCATATTGGGCACCTACTGACCCGGGGAGTTCATCTTTCTGTGTTCTATCTTCTTTCCTTTTCATACTGTTCATAGGGTTCTCAAGGCAAGAATACTGAAGTGGTTTGCCATTCCCTTCTCCAGATACATAGACAGACATAAGCTTTCACACAGTATTAAGAATAAAAATAACAACCACAAATAACAACAGCTACAGTTTATTAGACAGTTACTCAGTACCAGGCATAAGGCTCATTCTTTACGTCTATGGCTTCATGTGATCCTCACACTAACCCTGGGAGATTGTCTCCATTATTCCCTTTGAACCAACAGGAATACTGAGGCTCAGAGGGACTGAGTGGTTCTTCAGTGGGTTCCCACTTAATGTCAGAGGCTTCTTTTTGTGCTCATAGCCACTAAACAAGACTGTCAAATGTTTATGGTGATTGGATGTAGTTCAAAGACAGGTATGTCAAGTGATCACGTGGCATAAGACAAAAAAGGTGGAACAGAGTTTCCATTCTCTGTAAGCTGCTTTCTTAACACCAATGCAACACCCAAGATGGCCACATTAGTGGGAGAGATGCAAAGCAGATTTTTATCCTTGATGGAAACTCCACTTGTAGTGAGGAGTAGGAATTATTAGGCAATTATTAGGCATGGAATGATAACAGCTGCCTGGAGTTAAATAAAAAATGTCTTACATGAGAGCAGCCTATAGTGTAGATCAAGATGACATGAATAACTGGGAGAGAGGTATACACCTATGAGAACCCCTTGTCTCATGCCTCATACACGGCACATTATCCATTCCCTGAGGTGTCCCCTGATGCTGTTATAGCTGCTACCATTTAACAGATGCAAAAACTAAGGCTCTCAGAGATTCAGGAATTGCTGCCTAAGTAACAGGACAGTCTTTTTTTTTTTTTAAGATTTATTTATTTTCGGCTGTATTGAGTCTTACTGCTGCACACAGGCTTTCTCTAGTTGAACCGAGCAGGGACTATTCTCAAGTTGTGGTGCATGGCTTTGGGCACTAAGGCTTCAGTGGTTGTGACGCACAGGCTTAGTTGCTCAGTATGTGGGATCTACCTGGACCAGGGATCAAACCCAGGTCCCTGCATCAGCAGGCAGATTCTTAACCACTGGACCACCTCTCAGGGCAGTCTTTTGAACTCAGGTCTGTCCTGTGTTTTTGATGCAGATGTGTGGAATATGCTCTCCTCCACTAACCCCAGACCCTACAATGCTGCCATTCTTAACGAATTTTTTTTTTATCAAAAAGTCACTTGCTGGTAGACTCAGCCTGAGGCTGTGGCACAAACCATAATCAGAGGAAAGAGACTTGGAATTTCAGGAAATCATGGAAAAATTAGTAACATGAGAGCATTGCGACTTATTGAAAGGGCAGGAGAGTAAGAAAAAATTTTTTCATTTTATTATTGGAAACCTGAAGAGATGAAAATATGACCTTTTTCTGCCTCTGTCACTTTTTTGCCTAAAAAGTGACAAAAGTGTTTCATATTCCTACAAGCTATATTAGGAGAAGTACCTCCAAGTGTGTGCTGCCTCCTGGGAGCTCAAAGTTTCAATCTCTTTTTTTGTTCTTTGGCAAGAAGAAAAGAGATGCTGTTTTAGGACACAAGTGTCCATATGGTTTTGATCTGGGTTGGGCTCTAGCCAAACAAAGCTGTAACCCAGCCTGTTCCTCAAACCATATCTGCCCCCCAACTCAGAGATGCCCTTTCCCAGCTAACCACTAGGTCCTTCCCAGACAACTGACAAACACTAAAGATAATCCTCAGATCAGAGACCCCAGAGCTCAGGCCCCATCCCTGAAGAGATCACAGGGGCCTAGGAATTGTCGTCCACTCACTCTCACTTCTCTCAGCCTTAACTTCCTTTTCTGTGAAATGGGGAGACTTTTGCTCCTCCATAGAGTTTTGTGGAGAGCAAAAATCATTCCAATGTTTTCACTAGGCATTAGCTTTTGCTGGTGACTCAGCAGTAAAGTCTGCAATGGAGGAGCCACGGGTTCAATCCCTGGGTCAGGAATATTCTCTGGAGAAGAAAATGGCAACCCACTCCAGCATTCTTGCCTGGAGAATTCCAAGGACAGAGGAGCCTTGTGGGCTACAGTCTATAGGGTTGCAAAAGAGTCAGACACGACTGAGCACTGAGCATGCCATGACACAGTTTTCATTAGTATTAACTAGCATTAACTAGGGAGAAGGAAATGGCAACCCACTCCAGTGTTCTTGCCTGGAGAATCCCAGGGACAGGGGAGCCTGGTGGGCTGCTGTCTTTGGGGTCGCACAGAGTTGGACACGACTGAAGCGACTTTGCAGCAGCAGCAGCAGCATTAACTAGGCACTTAATAAAAGAAGTTATTTGTATGATTATCATCCTCTCCAGTAATATTAAAGCAGAAAGGCCACCCAGTGAGGGCAACCTTCAAGGTACATGAGGTTCGGAGGTACCCTTTCTTCCCACTACTGTGAAGGTGGACAGCATGTCCACCAGGGTGCAAGTGGCACTCTCACCCTGGAAAGGAACTATGCATACCTCACTGCAGCTCTATGACCATGCAGCAGGCCAAGGGCAAGGACTTCTTTAATAAGAGGAGTTTGAGTGACTTCAACGGGCAATGTGAGCCATACCAGTGCCCAGGCTGTGCTATATCCTGAGCTCCTTTTCCACTATAACATACACTGGGCAGTGTGCCCTGCACCAGAGCCAAGGGGGCAAGTGAGATCTGAAAGCTGGCCTGCGCTCCATTGGTCAAGCCTGTCCCCTGGCTAGAAGAAGGTGGCACTTCTGAATTTGCATCAAGGTGTGGAGGGGCCAGGGGTGGCCACATGCATCTGGTGGAGCTCATGAGACCGACCTTGGATCATAAAGAGTCCTTCCTTCTTTTCTTCCTTCCACCAACCCTTTCCAAGACTCCCCTGTTTGTTTTTTCACTGATCTCTGCTTCAAGGGGCCCAGGATCTGATGGGGGACAGACATGAAGGTGAATGACTGCAGAACAGGGCAACCCGACCAGAAAAGCGGTTCCTGAACAGAGAGAAGGAGCAACTGCCCCAAAGGGGTGAGGGACTGACTCCAGATTACATGGCTCATAGTTATTGGGCAGAGGCCACATGAGAAAACCTCATGAAAAGGCCAGAACATGCAGCCAGATGCAGGGAGGACATGGGAAAGGGGGCACAGGAGGAAAGCAGAGGCAGGAGCGGGAGGAAGAGAATTCAAGGTGTGTTAGAAAGTGTGAGGTGGAAATGAACAAACAAAGAGGGCCCGGCTGGGAGGAAGAAGCTTGTGACTGTGTGTGTATGCAACTGCATGTGTATACATGTATTTGTGTGTTTATAGGGGTTGAGTGCTATCTGTATAAGACACTGAGATGATCTCTTCATAGGCACTGTCTCCTTGAATTCTTGTGGCAGTCTTGTAAGGTAGTCTGTGTTATTCCCATTTGGCAGATAAGGACCGTGGAACTCACAGAGATGAACCCCAAGTAGCCCCTGTTGATATACATAGAGCCCACCCAACTGCAGGGCAGTACAGGAAAGGCAGAGCTGTCCTTAACTGCTAGGAACACAGCTCCTCTCGTGTCCCCTCTTCATCGTCCCTCTGTGGCAGCTCTAGGCTCAAGGCAGGAACCCAGGGTACCAGAAACTCTGGCCTGCCAACAGAGCCAGGGCCTCAAAGGCCACAAGCAGATGAGGTTAAGGTGTCTGACATGGAACCAAAGATGCCATCAGTACAGAGTCCAGAAAGCATTTGGAGAGCTGTCTGTTTTTCTTCAGTCCAGGTACATGGTGCCTCACAGTTATATTAATTAGACAAATCTAATCATGGAAATGAACTGACCCAGGTGATGAGCATGACACTCAGCCTCAAGTTCCTGGTGACTGTCAGAAAATCCAATTAAGATAAAGCTGAGCCAACCATACTTCAGAAAGATAATTGGAGACAGGGGTGGGAGCTGAGGAGAAGCTAAGAAAAGAAATCATATCTTAATATCCATTAAATCAACCTTCCTTTTAAGCAATACCTCTTGGGCTGGGGAGAGGCCAGGAGGGATCTGTTAGAGAATTAAATGGAAAGTAGGCATTGCCTATTCCCCCTTTTGCTATTTTCCTGAGATTCTGGTCGGGGGACATGTAGTGGGCACAGGAGATGGGGACACATGGGCCTATGTGCCATCTAGAAAATGCTGGGCCAGGAATGTGGAAGTCTAGCATCAAGTCTGGGCTGGGCGCCATCACTAGTGAACCAGGTAACCTTAGGCATTTTGTTCATTGAGCCTTAATAAAATGGAATGCTAGAAATGAACCAAAGCCAACTCATACAGTGGCTTCAGAGACCCAGGGAAATCGTGGATATAAAGGAATTTGATAAAGTAAAATCTTCTATCAAGTAGGTCGCAGTGAACTTGAGTTTTGCATAATGAACTAGCAAACAGAAAAGACTGGTGAGGATGCTCAAGAAGGAAGTAAGTGTTAGTCACTCAGTTGTGTCTGACTCTGCGACCCCCATGGATTGTAGACCGCCAGGCTCCTCTGTCCATGGAATTCTTCAGGCAAGGATACTGGAGTGGGTAGCCATTCCCTTCTCTAGGAGATCTTCCCCACCAAGGGATCAAACTCAGGTCTCTTGCATTGCAGGAAGATTCTTCACCATCTGAACCACAAGGGAAGCCCTAAGAAGGAAGGGTGAGGATTTATTCTTCCTTTCATCCATCCATTCTAAATGCATTGAGCCTCTGTATGTACAAGGTCACAGAAGGAGATGGAATATGGTGCCTGACTCAGACAGGATCTTTTATATATAGGACAGGAAAGACGGTGTTTTGTGTCTGTTTTTCTTCCCATTATATTCCAATAATACTTGACAGTAGTTAATACTTAAGTGTGCATTCTAAATAAATACTCTTTGATTAAATGAATGAACTACCAATTTCGTAAGGGTTCAAGACAAGTAAACAGACATTTCAATAAAGTATGATATAGTTAGGAGAGTGATAAAGCAGCCAGGCGAACTCCATGAAGGTCACCTCACCCGCTGGGGCGGGGAAGGAGGGAGTTTTAGGAGGGGCTACGGGGAGGAGTGTCCTGGGAAGGAGAAGTCGTGAAAAACAGACCAAAGCCGGGCTGGGGGGTGCTAGAGACACTCTGGGGCCCTCCATGCACCTCAAGGAAGGAGGACCCCAGGACAGGGAAGTCAGACCGTAGTCTTACAAAGATACCCTGTGTGTGTCAAGTGAGAGAGCGGCCAGCAGGAAGGGAAGCTGGAAATCGTGAGATTTGGTTTAAGCCGGAAGAGTGGGCTGAGCCAGGGACCAGAAACTAAAGTGGAGAGCTCTGGAGGGCACGGCTGGAGAGAAAGGACAGGACGTGAGGATGACGCTGGGTGTGACTTACTGGGAGGGAGGCAGGGAAATTGGCGGGGGCGTGGGGAGCGATGAGCGCATGCGTCGTGCTCACGCGGGCGTGTGCCTGTGCGCCAGCGCGCAAGCGCGCGCTCATTAAAACTCCGGCTGATAAAATTGACAAAGGCGAGAAAGCCTCTCGTCCCTCGCGGCCACCGAGCTGGCGCAGCCAATGATGCCCGAGGTGAGGGGGAGGGACCAGTGGAGCGCCGGGCAGAGCCCAGACCCAAGCGAAAACAAAGCCGTCTCTCTGAAACAAAACCGAAACAGACGTGGCCGGGGAAAGGTAAATATTTCTGAGATGGATGTGAACAAAGGGGAAAAGTCAATCCAGGCAAGTCTGAGTGTCTGCTTGGAGACTTCGGCGACCCTGAGAGCTGGATACTTTATGAGAACGTCCTTTGCCCCGTCTCTCCCTCTCTCCCCGAAGGAAAATAAATCCTTGGCCAAAAGAGATTTGACGACAAGAAGACCGTCTCCAGACTGTCCCCGCTGGCACTAGTGGGACCCGGCCAGAAATACCTCCTGAGTGACATTGAGGTCGGTGGCTCAGTACTGTCACCCTCCAAACACCATGGTGCAGAGAACGAGGCCCTCCGCAGTGGGACAGGCGCAGCGCCAAGGATACCTAGTTCTTCTCTCTAGTCCTTCTTGCCAACCGGGGAAATAACGCCTCGGCATTTCTGCCTCGTAATACTGCTTCCTGTACTCCACCCCCCAGATTCGCTGCACCGCAGCCTCTCAGCCCCACCCCCACCGCCCACTGTGAGTCACCCCCTCTCTCCTTTCTCTAAACCAGAGTATCGCAGAGCAAGGCCCTATTGTGGTTACCCATAAATGCAGAGGCGCGGAGACACCAGTACCTCTATGAGGAGCTGGCATTTTAATTAGCACACTCCAACAGCCATAAACCCCGACTGGTGTCCCACCTCTCCTCCCCCTCCCAGTGCCCTCCTCCAACCTCCCCACTCACCCCCATCTATGTAAAAAAAAAAGCTGTAAAGCCTTTCTCCAATCGCCTTCTTGGAGTTTATGCAACCCCCAGAACACAGGTTGATTGGAAAGGTCTCTCTCCTGGATAACAACAATTCAATGTGCCTTGACATTTTAATAGCCTGCCGTCCTGGTGAACACAATCGAGCAAGGCAGCGAAGCAAAAATCATTAGGTAAGCAAGATAATCTAAGCGGGATCTGCCGCCTGCACGCTCACATCTGGGGCAGGCTGCACAGCTGGGGCAGTCGGCAAAGCCCGCGGCCTCATCCTGCTTTGCAGAGCTCTGTTTGCTCCAACATAGACACTTGTTCAGCTAGAGACACGGCACCCTGCAGACAGGTTTTGGGAGATTAACATAGACAAGTACAGGCTCACTGAAGCACCCCCCCATATGAAATAGCTTGAGAGTATGCAAATTTACAATGACTCAAAATACCCACCACCTCTCCAAACTACCACCAAATTAAACTCACTGCTCTCAATTCAGGCTTTGCTCTATCACTGAAAATGAAGCAAATACTGGCTGGAATTCCTAATGTCAACTATCTATAAAGTCTGATGTATTTCCATGCATATGTACATGTTTATGCAAATATTTTGAATATAATACCATGGGTAAATATATAATTTAAGCATAAATATGTAATATAAAACATGTATGCTGACTGTATGGAAGGTAATATTATAAATGTTGCACGTCTGTTAAGTCATTTAATACTTGAACTGTGTTCTGTTATCCCCATTTCACAGATGAGGCACACATAGGTGAAGCAACTTGTCCAAAGTCATCCTCTAGTAAGTGGTGGAACCAGAAATTTTTATTCCAAGAAGTCTGTCTCTAGAGTACAGGCTGGCATCCTGTGCTATGCTGTCTTATAGAAAGTAAATCACACAAATAAATGAAACGTGTTACACGTCTTTCTGAGGTCAGCACATTCCCTCATGAATGTGTATGTTTACGCACAAAACAGATACTTTTAGATGGACAGTCAAAAGGGCTTCCCAAGTGGCTCAGTGGTAAAGAACCCACCTACCAGTGTAGGAGCTGCAGGAAATGAAGGTTTGATCTCTGGGTTGGGAAGATCTCCTGGAGAAGGAAATGACAACCCACTCCAGTATTCTTGCCAGGAGAATCCCCTGGACATAGAGGATCCTGGAGGGTGACAGTCCATGGGGTCACAGAGAGTCCGACACGACTGAGCAAGTGAGCATACACTCACAAAAGGTGCAAAGCAGTATGACTGGCTGCTTTTCAGCACAAACACTTGTGTGTATGTATTCAGCCATAATCACATATTGAACATTTTGTGAGTCCCAAGATTGTGTGTTAGTACTGACAGAACAATTAATTAGACAGAACTGCCACCCCCTGTAGCTCGTAGCCTCTGGGAAAGCGAAACCAGCAAATGGGTGCTTGACCTTGCGGGTGATCAGGTCAGAGATTGACACAGAGCTGCAGAGGCTCAGAGGGCGCCACCTCCCACCCCCATCTGCCTCCCACAGTCTGTCCCTGGTTCCTCTTGGCAAGTCACACACCTATTCCAGAGAGGTTGCCATCACTCCAAACACATGGAGCACTCCACTTGGGGATTGCTTTCAAGAAGGTTTTTATAAGCTGCCCAGGAAAATGAGTCTTCTTACTTGATAATTACACATAAAACACATGCTCACACCCCTTTCTTGGGAAGGAGGTAGAAATGACATCACAAAACCCCAGGGGTGATGGGGGTGAGGGGGTTGCCACAGATGACAGAAAATTCTCCTGTTGGATCCCAACCCTCCCAGATCACTCATGCTCCTCCCTCTCTCCCTGCCCGGAAGTCCCCAGCACAGATCAGTTTCCCTGGGTGCTGACTTGGCAGGCTCTTCACTTTATGAATATGACCCTCAGAGGGGAGAGCCCCTCTCAGCAACCCCCGAACTATGTTATCACCGTTATTAAGGAGCTTAAAGAGGAACTGGGAGGAGAGACACCGCTGGAATTGCAGCCTGATTGTGATTGATGTGTTCCTATTAGCGTCTCAGTGTTATCTCTCTGGATGGCAAGAACAGCCAGTGGCTTGTAACACAACAGATTACCTGAGTTCTCAGCCTTAGAAGGATGTTTAAATAAAATATAGTCCCTCTTAGCAAGAGGCTCATTTTCTCCACGAGGCTCCCGGACTATTTCATGTCAGCTCTGATTCGCTGCGACTCTCCTCAGTAAACATGTCTTATCATTAATAATTCTTTACAAGCACAATCTCTAAGAGTCCTCTCCCTCTCTCATTCCCTCTCTCTCTCTCCCTTTCTCTTTCTCTAGGTGGCTGGATTCAGACACATCACGCACCAGTTTGGGTTCCAAGGTGCTTCCCTCTGAATTTTCACCTGCCTTGCCAAAAATGATTGATTACGCTGGGCCGGCTCGGTGTCCGGCAATACCCAACAAATGACTTTGGCCCCTAACAGCAGGCCTTGGCCAGATAGAAATCAATATTTCACCATTAAAATCTATCAAAGAAGAGTTAAGGCACCATCTGTCCCTGCCGCCTCTCTGTGGTGTGTGAACATTAAATCCGACACTTGTACTACATGGGTAATCAATATATAGTGGTTCACAGATCATTTGTGGTTCCCTTTTAGCAGTGATGGATGTCTGGAATCGTTGTGATTCATTTTGTCAGACCATTAAACAAGATTCTGTCCAGTTCCTTCCTGATTTCATTTAGAGGATCATTCTTCACAGTTCATAAGAGGGAAACGGTTTTACCAATCTGCTTCTATTTCAATAAGTCACTTTATAGAGATTTTGTGTCCTCCAGACTGTAAAAATTCTGGAACGATAGTACAAACAGACCTCTAAAACTATTCACTGCATGACATATGCATAAAGTGTGAAGAGAGGAATGTAAATATGTTTACCTCTTTATCTGCAAATGTTGGTTTTTACCCGCTCCTGTCTGGAGCGCTGGTCTGTGGGCACTTTGGGAACAGAGCCCTCTGCAGTCACAGCAGGGTGGTGCTGGGGTCTGGGGGGCTAATTGACAGAGGCAGGGGAAGCCCCCAAAGCCTCCATGGAATGACTAAAGGCAATGGAAATGACCTTTCCAAAAGTTGCATTTTGAGACTTTCATTTCTACCATCAAGAAGATCTGCCTTTGACCCAAACCTCTGGCAGGGGTCCCTCTGTATCCCCTTGCCACACACAACCCCAGAAGACCATGCCCTTGAGGACTGCGTGTAGATAAACCCAAGGACCCGTGTGACAATATCAGCCGCCATCTGTGGAGTGCCAGCCTGTTCATAAGTGTGGCCCTTAACAATCCTGAGAGACTGGTAGTGTTTGTCCCACTTTCCAGTGAAGAGGCTGGTGCTCAGGGAAGTTAAATAGTAGAGCCAGGGGACATGAGAGTCAGGACCCTGACCCAGGCCTGTCTGACACCAGAGCCCATGTGACCATAGTCAGCTCCTGGCTGGAGGCCGTTACTTTGCTGCAGTCTTTGCAGATGATTTTGTTTCAACCCAAGTGAGTTTCCTTCAATCCTCCAAGGACTGCACCAACCAATCAGGTGCTATTAGGAAATAAAATTTTATTCTATTATTATTTTAAGTAAATCTATAACAGGATCACTAAATAATGCACTTTAAAGCCAGATACTTAACATTAAACTACTTTCTGTTTTGAGATTACTGGATAATTATATCATTGTAGGAGAAGGCAATGGCAAGCCACTCCAGTACTCTTGCCTAGAAAATCCCATGGACGGAGGAGCCTGGTAGGCTGCAGTCCATGCGGTCGCTACGAGTCAGACATGACTGAGCGACTTCACTTTCCCTTTTCACTTTCACACATTGGAGAAGGAAATGGCAACCCACTCCAGTGTTCTTGCCTGGAGAATCCCAGGGACGGGGGAGCCTGATGGGCTGCCCTCTATGGGGTCACACAGAGTCGGATACGACTGAAGTGACTTAGCAGCAGCAGCAGCAGCTCCTATTAGAGTAGATAAGCAGATGTTGATTTAAATATTAATAGATGTTTATGTACATATGTACTGTATATGTACAGATGCATACACATACATAATTTATATTTAATTATCATATAGTATATAGTAAATACATATAATTTAAGAATTCAGAGATAGTGGCTCAGTTGGGGTGAAGAATCCACCTGCAATGCAGGAGATATTGGTGCGATCCCTGGTTCGAGAAGATCCCCTGGAGAAGGAAATGGCAACCCACTCCAGTATTCTTCCCTGAAGAATCCCATGGGCAGAGGAGTCTGGCAAGTTACAATCCATGGAGTCTCAAGAGTCAGACATGACTTAGCAACTAAACCACCACCAGAGATAATTTAGCTTTTCTTTCATTCCTTTCTCTTTAACATAAAGTAACCAGATCTCAAAAAGAATAAAAGCTGGCCCTGGGACAGGAAACTTGTTTCCTGACTTTCAAGTCAATATACAACATAAAAAAATTATATGCAACAGAGTGTTACTCAATTATAATTTTGGTGATAGATTTCTGGAGAGGACAATCGGGAGAGGGTGGCACCTATTTTGCAGTTGAGCAGGGGGAAGACCTCTAACTACCCAATGCACTAACCACCATGCATTCCTGCCTCAAGGTCATAACAGCAGAAGGTCGAATCACTTCAGACCCAAGGCCACCTAGCCAGAGCCCTGTGGAGAGCAGCATCCTGGGAATTTCCAGGCAAGAGCACTTTTAGGAGGTGTTGGGCATGGCAGAGAGAGCTTGGATTTAGGCTTCAGAAAGACTGGGCAAAAAGCCCATCTGTAGGCTGCAGTCCGTGGGGTCACTAAGGGTCGGACACGACTGAGTGACTTCACTTTCACTTTTCACTTTCACACATTGGAGAAGGAAATGGCAACCCACTCCAGTGTTCTTGCCTGGAGAATCCCAGGGACGGGGGAGCCTGGTGGGCTTCCGTCTATGGGGTCACACAGAATCGGACACGACTGAAGTGATTTAGCAGCAGCAGCAGCTGCTAATTAACTGTGTCACCTCAGAGAAGTCACTTCACCTCTCTGAGCATCTGTTTCCTCATCTGTGAGGGTGACTCTAGTCGCTACCTCACAGGGTAATTGTACGAATTAAATGAGACAATGTAAACACCAGCACAGGTCCCAGTACAGAACATGTTAGTTACTGTTCTTTTATTTCTTTCTTCTTCCCTTCCTTCCTCCTTGACGTTACTCCATAAATTTGTATTATACTATATTTCAGCCTCCAGTAAGAACCTGTAATGGGATCTGCCACATAAGAATTTATCTAAGTTCTTCTTGATTCCAGAAACATAAAACCTAGGAATTAAAATGAGAATTGAGAGGTCTTTGGTCCAACCATTGACCCAACGCAGGAATCATTCTCACCACCTGCCTGACAATTCATTTTCAATGACCAGGAGTTCAGGCAGTCACCAGGAAGTCCACCTCATTGCTGGACAGTCTTTTAATGATAAACCTGCCTCCATGTACATCCCATCCATTAGTCCCAGTAATAATTCCAATCCATAACTACGTCATGTTCCGTATAATAATTTAATAGAATGAAAAGAAATGTTCCTTTTAATTTGTGTTAAAATGACCTTCTTGAAGCATTTTGATTATCGGACTGAAATCCAAGAGGTTTACAAATTTGCCAGAGCTGGCTTTATGCTATCTTTCGATTTTAGCTCTGAGCACATCCTTACTCATACTGAGTGTAGTCGAGAGCTGGGATTTTTTTTTTTTTTTTCTTTTATGAATCCTTCTTGGTCCTTGTCATTCTCTGGATTTTCTGTCTCTGCACAGTTCTGATCTTGAACATGAAATCCCAAACTGCTCAGAACTCTCCAATTTTATTTTCAGGTTTCATCCATCCATCTCTTCCTTTATTTTATGCACTTTTCCTCCATCTCTTTGTCTTTCCATCCATCCATCCTTCCATCTCAAATTTCCCAGTCAAAGTGGAAATGGGTCTGCAAAATGCTCCTTAATAATGTGATGTAAGAATCTTTAGTCCCAACATTAGTGCCAGCCTCAGGAACTGTTGAAACAGCTGCTGCCCACTTTCACCACTGATCAAAGGCACGGTCATGAGCCCCAGGTGGGCAGGTTGCCATCCCAGCTAGGGCCTCAGGGCCTATCATTGTCTCTCAACTCTTCCCAACGTTTGCATACTCCAAAATCACAATTAAATGCAACAATTCTGTTTTGTACATTCCTAAGAAAGCCACGCTGAGCTCTCAAGGTCTGCTGAGTCATTCAAGATACAGCAGCCCTCCCAAAGCCACCAATGCTTCGTTCTGCCAAGTTGCCCAGTTCTACGATCAGTTGCATTACTCTCATCCTGCTTCTTGCTAATGTGCCATGTCCCGATAGTCAAAGTCTGAAAATGCCAATATTGCTGCCAGGTTCTTGGTTTGTGTGCAGACTTCTGAATCCAGCATCTCTTTGTCTCCTAAATCATGTCCTGCTATCTAAACCTCCATAACATTTTTTTTTCTAATTTTACTTTCAACTCCTGCTCAAAGGGGCCCATGAAACTATAAGACTCAGGACAGATGGGACACAGACTTAAATCAGTCCTTTCAACTTGGGGCCACATGGGGACAAAGGATCAAGGAGCAGTCAGGGACATTTCACTTCTTCCCAACCATAAGGCTCCTTGGCCAGCATTATTCAGGTGAGGATTTGGGAGCCAGGCTGATATCTGCTGCCAATGGCAAGGAAGGAAGGAGGGTGGCTGGACCAGTCCTGGAAGCTTCCACCTGGCAAGGGATTGTTGGCTCCACAGCAGAGCCTCAATCATAGAGGCTGTTTGAAGGCAGGCAGCCAGATTCCTGGTGCCCCACACTCTGGGGAAAGGGCTGGAGGAAGCCATGGGGAATATTAGAACTGGGAAGCTTACCAGGGGTCCTCAACCAGAGTGGGAGCACAGTGTCTCCTGAGGGCACACAGAAGTGTAACAGTGAGTTGTTGCAATGGCTGAGGGTGCTGTGACCAATTAGTGGGCAGGACGGGCTGTGCTAAATGTGCTCTAAAAGATGAGACAGTCTCACGTGATGACAAACTGCCCATTCTAAATGCCAGTGGTACTCCACTGACTGAGTCCAACTGCTTCATTTTAAGGTGAGCAAGGATTTGAAAGATTTCCCTCCAAGAGACCTATGGATAACTTTTGTTTCTGCCCAGTGGTGTCTGTGTATATTCAGCTTTCCCAGAAAAAAAGCTTTCCTGAAGGTAGTTGCTTCTCTTTAAGCTCATCAGCAGGGCTGCAGTCCTGAGAAATGGGAAGGGAAGTGACATTCATTGAATGTGCCACTCCTGCACGAAGTGCAATACTTAACACAGATGATCTCATTACCTTTCTGAGGGGGAAAAAAAAAATACAACTGGGAATCAGGCGGTACTAGAGGAAAGGAGACTCGGGCTCAATTAGTAATCAGCTCATTGAGTAAGCTGACCAAGGTCACACAGGTCATCCATGGCAGAGGCAATATGGCAATTCAACTCTTCCAGGGAGCCAAGTCCTTCCCCAGAGCCACAGGAGAGCAGCGAGTTGGGTGTCTCAAATCATCTCTCAGGTACCTCAGGGTTTCTGAAGTCTCCACCTGCCTGGAGCAAACTGGAAAAAAGCCAAGTTCATCTTGGTGCATTTCCTTCCTCTTATGGTTCCTGTAACCAAATCCCTTCACCACTAGAGTTACCCAGTAGAAGCTGGTTATGGGTTACTGTTTGCCAGGAAAAATGGCAACCTACTCCAGTATTCTTGCCTGGAAATTTCCATGGACAGAGGAGCCTGGCGGGCTACAGGCCATGGGGTCACAAAGAGTCAGACGCGACAAAGCACGCGTGCACACACACATGCACATGCTATGTGAAAAATATGGAAATATAAGAAAGGAAGCTCCCATTATAGAGTGGGGATGGAGAGAGGCATTAGTGCTAAGGAGAAGCAAAGCCTCTCTCTAGAATTCTTACCGTTTCACAACTCTGCCTTACATTAACCAGACTGAGATACACTGAAGAAATAAATGTGCTTTGTCCTGGGGCTCCTAAGTCTGAAGATTTGCCTTTTCTTTCTCATTGGCCTTGAACCATTCCATACATGGAAGAGGGAGACAGTAGTGAAGAGAAATACTGAGAAGATGAGGGAGCTGGCACTTCAGCTCAGGCTGGAGAACCTTCAGAGAAAAAGAAAATGGAAAAGAACAACAGTGCCGATAGCATAATGGCCCATCTCAGCAATTTTTAAAAGCCTTATGCATTTACTCAAAGAATGACCCCACTGGGATCCCTAGCCTATTACATTTTAGCTTGTGATCTGGGCAAATGCCTTAAGTTGGCTGAACCTCAGGCTCCTCATGTATATAAACAGGGGGGTCATTTCCACCTCACAGTGTTGCCATAAGAAATGAAACTGGAAATAAAGCACCTTGCACACAGTAGGCACTCAGCAAGAAGAAGCGGTAAGGGCTGATTCACTCCAAAATGGAGTCAATGGGATGGATTTGAGTAAGAGAGTGCAAAAGGGCTCATTACCTCCAAAGCTCTGACTCTGCTATCCTCATTCTCTTTTTTTCTCCTAAAGAGTGGGTGGGGGTGGAGGGAGAAAGAAAGGGGAGTTTTCAGGGTAACAAGACTAATCAGGATTTCACCATCAAAGCAAATATATCCAATTAACAGCTATTAAAGAAGCATTTTCTGGCACTGTGCACAATGAAGGCCATTCTATCTAGTGGAAATTAATCTTAATTATTGGTACCTGCATACATACGTGCAAAGGGAAGCAACTCACATTAATCTACATTAAACTTAATAGCAGTCCGTGTATTATCTATTCTGAGTCAAAATTGACTGCTGGCCCCTGCATAGATATCTGCAGTGCTAACTCAAGTAATTATAGTGCAGTGGGTCTCAAAGACACAATTTGTTCCCTATATAATAAATCAGCTGCTAGAAGCCTTTTTATAATTAAAAACCAAAAGGAAAAAAATAGAACTGTATAAGCAAATGTCATTTTCTTCCAAGGGAAATAAGGAAAAGGAAAATGTGTCATTTTGTTGCTTTGTCTGAAAGGAGAATGAAAGATCCCTCTCTGATGGAATTCCCAAACAGAGAGGAATACAGAGTTAGGTTTCAGAACTGTGGAAAGAACATTCTTAGAGCCTCGAATTTAAGGTGTCTAAGAGGCCTTAACTTTATTTCCAAGGAGTCCAGTAAAGCATCTGAGAGAGATGCCTTACATGACCTGGAATTTTCAGTAGTTTGGATCAGAGGGGAAGGCCAAATTGATCTTACTAAATCCCACTGAAATGGGAACCCTTCCATCAGCCACGAGAAAAAAGGAAGAGTGACTGTGTTCTCTTCCTCGCTATTGCTAACGGCCCTTCCTGTCAGGGCATCCTGCATTATCCAACAAGCCAAGCTTTAGGAGATGTTCTACCCTTCACCAATCTTCTTCACGCTTGTCATCTCTGTCTCCAGAAATCACAGGCACTCCTGCCACCTCAACTACTCCAGTCAGGACTTTTCTTAATTGCCTAGAATCATACAACTCTGGTGTTCTACGGCTCCTAAGGTCGTCCAGTCCCACCTCCAACTCAGCCAGCGCTTCCTGAAGTGTGGTATGACCCCCTCCACCCGCCAGAATGGGCAAGATTGAACCATATGTGGATAACAGCAACTTCATTGCCTATTGCTGACCAACAGGGACCCGAAGGTCACATTCCACATCAGAGAACAGCTCGTGCCACCTCAGCCTGGGATACGAGCTCACACATGCCAGATTTTCCCAGCCTGGCCCTGTCCCTTTATCATAGGACCCCAGCTCACCCCAAGGCAGGACCTTCCTAAGCCCCTGCCTCCCCACTGCCCATTCTCAGCTCTCACTTCTGGGTCCCCCTAAGCCTGCCCTCACCCTGCCTAACACCCCTCCTGCGACCCAGTTAGGGCCACCATGTCCAGCGATTGAGGTTGTGCCTATAACTGCAAACTGCCCCCAGGGCTGCACACTCTGTGCCTCCGGCAACCACGTAGGGCACTGTCACCACCATTTTGCCCTAGTCTTGACTCCTCCCTATCCCCTGCCTCCCACCCCACACCCCCCCACCCATCCCCCCACACACACACAACGCCCCGCTCTCCACCCAACATCCACCCCCGCCCCTGCCCCCGGCAGCTTTGTCATTATTTTTTCCACAGGTGCTGCTCTGCTCTCAGCCTACAGGGTTCCTTCTTCGGCCAAAGTAATTCCCTACCCCTCAACCCCTCACTGCAGAACTTGAAAGTCAGTCTCTGATACCTTGCATGAAGCCACCACCCTAATCCCTGGTCCAGCCTTTTCCAATCAGGCTGAAACTTCCTCCCAATCAGGCTGAAACTCCCTCTTGGATCACAAAGGTGCCTCAAGGCCATGATTCTTCCCATATCGCCCCTCAATCTGTGTGGAGCGCTTGCTGCTTCCTTCTGCCTCTGATTCTTGTTTGCTTTATTCTTCATTATACAACAGTGTCATCGAACACAATTTTTAAATCAAAACCCACTGTATATGTTTCCTGGACTAATTTTAGAAAATATAGAAAAATAAAGAAAGGCAACCTGTTGGTGTTTGCCTCTCAAGTCTTCTTTCTGTGGACATATAGCTGCTGCTGCTGCTAAGTCACTTCAGTCGTGTCCAACTCTGTGTGACCCCATAGATGGAAGCCCACCAGGCTCCCCCGTCCCTGGGATTCTCCAGGCAAGAACACTGGAGTGGGTTGCCATTTCCTTCTCCAATGTGTGAAAGTGAAAACTGAAAGTGAAGTCGCTCAGTCGTGTCCGACCCTTAGCGACCCCACAGACTGCAGCCTACCAGGCTCCTCCATCCATGGGATTTTCCAGGCAACAGTACTGGAGTGGCTTGCCATTGCCTTCTCCGGGACATATAGCAGACATTCTAATGCACAAAAGGGGCACATGATCAAAATACTGATTTTTTAAATGTTCTTATTCACTCAATTTTTTGAATAGGTAATATGTCCTCTGGACTGTCAGTATCCCATTCCAGAGACAACCAGCATTACCAGATATTTTATAACTTGAAATTTTATAGGAATAAATGATAAGTAAGTATACATATAAACCTATTCATACATGTATTAAATATATATACATCTTTTTACACAAGTGATGGGATCCATCACACTCCTTCACATCTTGCTACTTTCTTTTGCTTAATAAATGTTAAGATGTTGGAGATAATTTACACTTTACACTTTAAGTGACCCGAGTGTGTGCCTGCTAAGTCACTTCAGCCGTGTCCATCTCTATACGACCCTATGGACTGTAGCCTGCCAGGCTCCTCTGTGCATGGGATTCTCCAGGCCAGAATATTGGAGTGGGTTGCCATGCCCTCCTCCAGGGGAATCTTCCCAACCCAGGGATGGAACCCATGTCTCTTACATCTTCCTGCATTAGCAGGCAGGTTCTTTTCAAGGCATTCCTTTGTGGCTCAGCTGGTAAAGAATCCGCCTGCAATGCTGGAGACCTGGGTTCTATCCCTGGGTTGGGAAGATCCCCTGGAGAACAGAAAGGCTTTCCACTCCAATATTCTGGCCTGGAGAATTCCATGGACAGTCCATGGGGTCTCAAAGAGTCAGACAAGACTTCGCTTCACTCCACTTCACTTCTTCTTTACAAGGAGCACCACCAGAGAAGCCCAAGTAAGTCTCACTGTCTTCCTTCTTAAATATATCTCTTCAACTGAAACAGTGACTAAATCATAAGACAGAGTTGAGGTATAACAAAAATCATGAGAGAGGTATTTTAACAACTGAAGTTCAGAACACACTGTTCTCCTTCATATATGAATTCTGCCACTTCCCCTGACCACCCAGCCTTGTCCATAAGTGGCTCTCTGGACCTGCTTGAATACTCCCAAATATGGGGAACTCACTTCCTTAGGAGGTAGCCTTAGGTGGTGAGGCTCTCATCCTGAGCCTTTCATCAAACTGAGATCTCTCTGGTTTCCTGGATCCCTTAAACCCAGTGATTTCATCTTATTGGTACTGTTTAGCATTTTAAATCTATCCCATCCATTTGGATACTTAATAGCCACTGCTCATCATTGTGTCTTAACCATTTCATAGTAGGCTGCCTTGCCCTTTTAACTTAATTTTGTTAAAATTCACTAGCTTGGGAGGGACCAAAGCTTTGGATTCTCTTGCATCCCCTTCCAGTGCCTGCCACAGTGCTTGCCACACTGCCACTGGATAATGTCTCCAAACCTTCCTGACCTCAGCTAGGTCATTGTTTCCTCCAGAGAGCCTTTACTAGCACTCCAACCCCAGAATTTTTTCAGTCATTGTAATTGTTTGTGATCTGTGTTCCCAGCAGATATGCAAAACCTGCAGTGTTTTTTTAAATATATATATATATTTGGTGAATAAGTAAAAAGACAAGTGAGGGAGGTCTAATGGTAAAGAACCTGCCTGCCAATGCAGGAGACTCAAGAAAATTGAATGAAAGTTTGATCTCCGGGTCAATCCTCTGGAGAAGGAAATGGCAACCCACTCTGGTATTCTTGCTTGGAGAAGCTCATGGACAGAGGAGCCTGGCAGGCTACAGTCCATGAGGTCACAAAGAGTTGGACACAATTGAGCCCACACACACACAACTGTGGCATTTTGTTGAGAAACAGTGATGACAGATAGGTTAGTATTAAATTCCTTCAGGGAAACTTGTAGTATCCAAATGCTAGAGACATCTTCCCCCAGGAACCCCTGGATGCTGACAGGGCTACCACTTGCAGTATTGAGCAGCCCTGGAGCTCTGTTTACAAAGCACACAATCATGACCAAAGCAACAGAAACACAGAGCTGGATGCTAACTTTATAGGCCATGCAAACTTCAGGAAACCAGGTGGAGTCTTGGAATCAACCCTAAAGATCACTTCTCTTTCTTAAACCTCTGCCCAGAAATCACAGGCACCTCTAGGTTAAAACTGTCAGTTATGCTACCAACAAGCATGTACTGAGACCATATTAGTTAAGAAAAGACCAGTTCCATTGTCTCAACACTCTAGGTAGCAATATACAATGGATGCACATAAACAGCTAGGCAATACTGCAAATAAAGCACCTTGACAAAACATTCATTATTGTGGTCGGAGGAGAACAGGGCTTAAAGAACAAACATTTGTATCCTGCCTATATTAATTCTCAGCTGTGTGATCTCTGGAAGTTGACTTTACCTCTCTGAATTTTATTTCTACACAGAAAGTAATAATGCCATCTCATAATTGTCCTAGGAATTAAGTGAAACTTGGAAATATTACATATGTGAAGGTGGGCAGAAAATGCATGTGGACTTTAGAAGGTGATGGGTGGAAAGTGGGACACAGAAGAGCCATGTGGTAAAGTAGGAAGAGGATCTGTCACTGGCAGAGGGAGTTGTCATCTGATGGTGTGATGGAGGAACCTTAACACATCTATAACTGCTCACTTATCTTGTTTTTCTTGTCACTCCACAAATATTCAATTGGTATCTACAAATGGTGAACAAGTTAGACAAAAGGACTGCTCTCGTGGAGCTTACAGTTTATCAGAGATACAGACACATAAAGGACTTGAGTTCAGTGAGTTCAATGTTCTAAGAGGGGAAGGAGACTTGAGACATGGAGTGACTTCTAATCCAGGCAGGTGAGTGAAGAGAACTTCTGAGAGGCAGGTGACATCTTATCTCTCAGAGACAAGTAGAATCCTATAGGCTGGGGTAGGGTGGGGCAGAGAAGGTGGGAGTGGAAGAGTCTGAAAGAAGTTGAACTGATGCCTACTATCCCTCAGAGAGTGCAAGGGAAGATATGACCAGACAGTAGAACTTCATAAATCACAGTAATGAGTTTGGATCATATCATATGAGCCAATGTAGAATTTTAAGCAAGAGAGTGACACACATGATCAGATTTGCATTTTTAGAAAGATGAATGAGTTGGGGCAGGGCAAGACCCCCTGGAGAAGGAATGACAACCCACTCCAAAATTCTCGCCTGGGGAATCCCATGGACAGAAGAGCCTGGTGGGCTATAGTCCATAGGGTCACAAAAAAGTTGGACATGACTGAGCGACTAAATAGCAACAAGATAGATACAGGGAGACAGGCTAGGCAAGAGTTGTAGGAACTTAACTAAAGGAGGGATTATAGGGGACCAGAGAAAACAGAAAGATGTTTAGAGAATATGGCATACAACATTCAAGAAAAACTGGAGTAAAGGTCAGGAAAGGGAAAAGTCAATAGTGGTTCCCAAGTATCTGGCTTAGGCATCTAGGAGAAAATATGCCACCATTGCCTGATCTGAAATTTTGAGGAAAGACATTGAGATTAATTTGGAGTGTGTCAAGTTTGAAGTTCTTGGAAGACATCCAAGTAGAGTTGGAAAAGAGCAAACTAATATGTAGGCTTGTAATCAGTGAAGTTCTGGATCAGAGATAGAAGTTTGGGAGCATATCGATGATACACACCTGTGGGACTATCAGTGAGGTTTTTCAGAGAGTAGGAGCAAGTGGGAAGACAGGAAAGCTGGCAGGGAACTCTCTATGATGTGGGCAGAAGAAAGGGACTCAATACAAGAGACTGAAAGTCAGCTGGATAGGTGGGAGGAAACCTCACAGAGAACACAGTGTTATAGAAGCCAAGGAAGAGAGGGCATTGCCAGGATGAGATAAGATTTAAGAAGTATTTATTGGATAGGGCAGTAGAAGTCTTTTCTTGGTGATCTGAGTAAGTTCCAAGGAAATCCAGATTGCCAGTGTTGACAGGCAAGTGAGAGAGGAGGAGATAGCAAGTTCAGACAAAACTTACCAAGAACTTACCATGACAGTTAAGACAGAAAAGTACCTGGAAGGAGATGAGTTTGGTAAGAGTTTTGGGGATGATGTTATTTTTCAAGGTGAGAAAGCCTTGTGCTGTGTGCTGTGCTAAGTCACTTCAGTCGTGTCCAACTGTTTTCAACCCTAAGGACTACAGCCCACCAGGTTCCTCTGTCCATGGAATTCTCCAGGAAAGAATGTTAGAGTGGGTTGCCATGCCCTTCTCCAAGGGATCTTCCCAATCCAGGGATCAAACCCATGTCTCCTACATCTCCTGCCTTGGCAGGCAGGTTCTTTACCACTAGTGCCACCTGGGAAGTCTTAAACATGTCTTGATACGCATAAGAAGAAGCCAATAGGAAAGAAAGGTTAAAGATATATAGAAGAGAGGAAGGAAATGATGATAGAGGAGAATCCTGAGGGAGATCAATGGAAATAAGATCCAGGAGGTATTTCATTGAAACAAGAATGAAACATGTATATCTGGTAGAAAATCTTTCAGGCCTAAATCCTATAGAACTGTGACATGAACTCAGATTTTAGAAGTCAGGGAATAGCTTAACCATTAGTTAAGCAGCTTAGTGTTGCCAGGTCTCAACACATTTTTGTTGATTTGCTTCACCTTTGCCTCATTGCAAGATGGCTGTGGCAGCTGTAAGAATCAATCCTTATATGACCAATTCATGTCGGGAAGCATGAATTGGCACAGGGCAGGAATTCCTCCTCCTATATCTCCCTTTTAAGTGAGAGAATAATATTTTTAGAAGTGCCCTAGAAGACTTCTTGATGCATAATATTACCTAAAGTTAGGACTGAAACGTCATCCCTAGGACAAGGCTGGGCTCACTTCTCTGAGATGAAGGCATCTCCATCCAGTATTAGTAGAAAATCCAGACTCCAGTGATAAAGAAGAAAGGGTAGATAAGGTTGGTCAGTGGGTTTGGAAGCAGGAAATTGGGTGAAATCTCATCAACTATCTATTTTCTCTGTCATTTTGTCATCCACTAAGAGTGAGTGGAAAGATTTGGTGGGATATGAGGTCTAACAGAGCTGGAGATCTCCAAAATAACCACTGTAAAGAACAGGAGACCGAACCAGCCAAAGAAACATCTAAAATTCCCAGGAGTCCTCAAATGGAGCATGCTTGGGGAGGAACTTACAGACCAAAGGAAAGAGGACAGGGAGGGAATTGTGTCCCAAGTGGTCACATACACCAGGGTCTCCAAACCTTAACGCTGTTGGCATTTTGGGGAGTTTGTGTGTGGGGTTATCCTGTGCACTGTAGGATGCTTGGGCTTCCCTGGTGGCTTAGATGGTAAAGAATATGCTTGCAATGCAGGAGACCTGGGTTCGGTCCCTAGATTGGGAAGATCCTCTGGAGAAAGAAATGGCTACCCACTGCAGTATTCTTGCCTGGGAAATCTCATGGACAAAGGAACCTGGCAGGCTACAGTCCATGGGGTTGCAAAGAGTTGGACCCTGATTTAAGAGACAAGGTATCGATCCTTAGGTCAGGAAGATCCCCTGGAGGAGGGCATGGTAACACACTCCAATATTCTTGCCTGGAGAAGTCTGTGGACAGGGGATTCTGGCAGGCTATGGTCTATAGGGTCTCACAGTCAGACACAACTGAAGGAACTGAGCATGCATGCACATAGGATGTTTAGCAGCACCCTGGCCTCTACCACTATATGCCAGTAGCGCTCACACACACCCTTCAGCTGTGACAACCAAGAATGTCTTCACACAATGCTGAATGTCCCCTGGGAGACAAAGTGGTCTCAGTTGAGAACCACTGCTATACACTATCTCACTTAATCCTGTAGTTCAGGGATGTGGTCCTGATCTCAGGGATGATATTAAGTGCTCGAGGACACACAACTAAGAAATGGAGTCAAAATTTAAACCAAGTCTATGAGAGACATTCTTCCCCCCGGCCCTGAGCTCCACAGCCTGCAATGTACCACCAGCACCACCACCAAATGGGTACTCGGGGTCTTTGGTCCTAGTCTCAGCCTTCCCATCAAGGTTCTCCACCCCATAGAGTTCACTTTGAGTAGCCAGCTGTTTTTCAGGAAAGAATTAGAGAACCCATAAGAATTGAATCTTTACAAGAGTTCTATGAATTGAATCTTTACAAGAGTTCTATATGCTCTTTTCTAGGAAGTCAATCCTCCCAGAGAAACATGTGGCAGCATTTTCCCAAGGACTTGGAGAAGGAAACCAGCATCCAAAAAGGAAAATCTTCCAAGCTGGAATGTGCTCTAGGCTGCCTCTTTAAATAAAAAAAAATGTTATATGTCTGGGAAACATTATATCTGCCAAAGCAATACAGGGACTCGCTATAAAAATGACAGCTCAACTCCATACTGCCTTTCATCCTCAAGACTCCAAGAAGGGCCTGAAAAGTGAAATTTTATCCAAATGCACACAAACACACACATTTGGAAAAATTCACACATATATCACTTTGTCCACCTCTCTAATGAAGGTGGAATGCAGTGGCAGATGTTTACCAGCTGCCCACCACTCACCCTCCAGCAGTTTAGGACAGGAAGCCAAGGACACTCGATCCAAGAGGAACTGCAGGGAGAATCCAGAGAGGTAAAATCTAATCCTGCAAACTGGGATTCAGCCAAATACAAGAAGCACCCTCATCACTGCTTTGTCCCTTACTTCAAGAGACCAAATGGAGAATGACAGGCATCTATCTGCATCAGGGAGGCTATGCTCTACCCATGAAGAGTTGGAACTGGAAATGGTCCCTGATACTTGAGGCATAGGTGCCATATACACAGCTTGCACCTGAGCCCAATAAAGTCAAGGTTATATGTTTGGCCCCCAGTCTGGTCAAATATCTTCACTCTGTTTAATAGGCTTTGGTTGTATCCCTACTGTGGAGATGACTTCTGGTCTCATTACATGATAAGCTTTAAAAAAATAAAAAGAAAAACAATAAAGAATTGCCTCATTGATTGGAGAGATTTCGAGAAAGGATCTGGATGTCTTGAAGGAGGCAATGGTTCAAGCAGAGGAAGTCACTGCTGAGATTACTAGGAAGCTGAAGAAATGAGATGAAACACTGGAAGAAGGAAAAGAAAAGGCTGGCTACAATTACCCTGGCATCTTCAGAAAACAGTAGTGCCCCAGAGGAGTGTAACGAGAAAAGTGAAAGACCCAAAAAGAAGAAAAAACAAAAGTTCCAGGAGGCTTCTTGGGAGAATGGAATGGAAGACTCATCTGCCTCCTTCTCCAAATCCAAGAAAAGGAAATCTTTTTCTGAGGAGGAGCTGGCTAGTAGTGATCTCAAATAGACAGCTGGCAGTGGAGATCTTCCCAAGAGGAAATCTTTCCCCAAAAAGGAACCAGTTGGTAATCCTGAAAAGTCAGAAAACAAGAGGGTCGCTAAGAAAAAGAAGAAATTCTCTTCCAAGGAGGAGCCACCCAGCAGAGGATCTGAAGAGGCTGCTCCTAACAATAGCAGCAGTTTCGAGAAAAGAGAAAAAGCTCCAAAAGCTATCTCAGGAAAATTAGAATGGACATCTCCCTAGTGGGGCATAACTTTCAGAGATGTTTCCCACCCTATCCTCTGCTGCTGATGCTGCTAAGTCACTTCAGTCGTGTCCGACTCTGTGCGATCCCATAGATGGCAGCCCACCAGGCTCCCCCGTCCCTGGGATTCTCCAGGCAAGAACACTGGAGTGGGTTGCCATTTCCTTCTCCAATGCATGAAAGTGAAAAGTGAAAGTGAATTCGCTCAGTCATGTCCGACTCTTAGCGACCCCATGGAGTGCAGCCTACCAGGCTACTTCATCCATGGGATTTTCCAGGCAAGAGTACTGGAGTGGGGTGCCATTGCCTTCTCCATAATCCATCCTCTAGACCCCAATAACAAAGATAAAAACAAAACAAAAGAATCACTGATGTACTTGGGTAATAGGGGAGATGAGAAGTTGGGGATGGCATCTTGTCCAACTGGGTCGGGCAGTGCATACAAAGCAGGGCAAAATGAACTAACATCTGTTCATGTTCACCTGGACATTCAGCTCAGGTGAAGCTCTGACCTAGGAGCTGTGTGTGTGTGTGTGCGTGTGTGTGTGTGTGTGTGCCTAGTCACTCAGTCTTATCCAATTGTCTGCAACCCCTGTGGACTGTAGCCCACCAGGCTCCTCTGTCTATGGGATTCTCCAGGCAAAAATACTAGAGTGGGTTGCCATTCCCTCCTCCAAGGGATCTTCCCAACCAGGGATCCAACCCAGGTCTCCTGCATTGCAGGCAGGTTCTTTACCATCTGAGCCACCAGGGAGGCCCAGGAGCTTTACCGATGTCATCTCTTATTAGGTCATAGTATCCAAACTTTACAAATGAAGAAACTGAAATTTTAGGGAAGTTAAGATATTTTCTCTAAATATTTTTAGGGAAGTTAAGATATCTGTTACCTGGAGTAACAGGCAAATTTGGGCTTGGAGTACAAAACAAAGCAGGTCAAAGGCTAACAGAGTTTCACCAAGAGAACACACTGGTCAGAGCAAACACTGTCTTCCAGCAACACAAGAGAAGACTCTATACATGGACATCACCAGATGGTCAAAACCAAAATCAGATTGATTATATTCTTTGCAGCCAAAGATGGAGAAGCTCTATACAGTGAGCAAAAACAAGACCAGGAGCTGACTGTGGCTCAAGTCATGAACTCCTTATTGCCAAATTCAGACTTAAATTGAAAAAAGTAGGGAAAACCACTACCATTCAGGTATGACCTAAATCAAATCCCTTACAATTATACAGTGGAAGTAACAAACAGATTCAAGGGATGAGATCTGATAGAATGGCTGAAGAACTAAGGATGGAGGTTGTACAGGAGTCAGTAATCAAGACCATCCCCAAGAAAAATAAATGCAAAAAGGCAAAATGGTTGTCTGAGAGGCCTTACAAATAGCTGGGAAAAGAAGAGAAGTGAAAAGCAAAGGAGAAAAGGAAAGATATACCATTTGAATGCAGAGTTCCAAAGAATAGCAAGGAGAGATAAGAAAACCTTCCTCAGAGATCAATGCAAAGAAATAGAGGAAAACAATAGAAAAGGAAAGACGAGACATCTCTTCAAGAAAATTAGAGATAACAAGGGAAAATTTCATGCAAGAATGGGCTCAATAAAGGACAGAAACGGTATGGACCTAAAAGAAGCAGAAGATATTACAAAGATGTGGCAAGAATGCATGGAAGAATTGTACAAAAAAGATCTTCATGACCCAGATAACCGTGATGGTGTGATCACTCACCTAGAGCCAGACATCCTGGAATGCGAAGTCAAGTGGGCTTGAGGAAGATTCACTACCAACAAAGCTAGTGGAGGTGATGGAATTCCAGTTGAGCTATTTCAAATCCTGAAAGATGATGCTCTGAAAGTGCCACACTCAATATGCCAGCAAATATGGAAAACTCAGCAGTGGCCACAGGACTGGAAAATGTCAGTCTTCATTCCAATCCCAAAGAAAGGCAATGCCAAAGAATGCTCAAACTACCGCACAATTGCACTCATCTCACATGCTAGCAAAGTAATGCTCAAAATTCTCCAAGCCAGACTTCAAAACTATGTGAACTGTGAGCTTTCAGATGTTCAAGATGGTTTTAGAAAAGGTAGAGGAACAGAGATCAAATTGCCAACATCTTCTGGATCATCAAAAAAGCAAGAGAGTTCCAGAAAAACATCTAATTCTGCTTTATTGACTATGCCAAAGCCTTTGACTGTGTGGGTCACAATAAACTGTGAAAAATTCTGAAAGAGATGGGAATACCAGACCACCTGACCTGCTTCCTGAGAAATCTGTATGCAGTTCAGAAGAAGCAACAGTTAGAACTGGACATGGAACAGACTGGTTCCAAATCGGGAAAGGAGTACGTCAAGGCTGTATATTGTCACCCTGCTTATTTACTTATATGCAGAGTACATCACACAAAATGCCGGGCTGGATGAAGCACAAGCTGGAATCAAGGTTGCTGGGAGAAATATCAATAACCTCAGATATGCAGATAACACCACCCTTATGGCAGAAAGTGAGGAAGAACTAAAGAGCCTCTTGAAGAAAGTGAAAGACGAGAGTGAAAAAGTTGGCTTAAAACTAAACATTCAGAAAACTAAGATCATCCATCCATTCCCATCACTTCATAGCAAATAGATGGGGAAACAATGGAAACAGTAACAGACTTTATTTGGGGGGGGGGGCTCCAAAATCACTGCAGATGGTGACTTCAGCCATGAAACTAAAAGATGCTTGCTCCTTAGAAGAAAAGCTATGACCAACCTAGACAGCATATTAAAAAACAGAGACATTACTTTAACAACAAAGATCCGTCTAGTCAAAGCGATCGTTTTTCCAGTAGTCATGTATGGATGTGAGAGTTGGACTATAAAGAAAGCTGAGCACTGAAGAATTGATGCTTTTGAACTGTGGTGTTGGAGAAGACTCTTGAGAGTCCCTTGGACTGCAAGGAGATCCAACCAGTCCATTCTAAAGGAGATCAGTCCTGGGTGTTCATTGGAAGGACTGATGCTGAAGCTGAAACTCCCATACTTTGGCCACATGATGCAAAGAGCCCACTCATTGGAACAGACCCTGATGCTGGGAAAGATTGAAGACGGGAGGAGAAGGGTCGACAGAGAAAGAGATGGTTGGATGGCATCACCGATGTGATGGACATGAGTTTGGGGAAGTTCTGGGGGTTGGTGATGGACAGAGGGCCTGGCGTGCTGCAGTGCATGGGGTCGCAAAGAGTCGGATAGCGACTGAACTGACTGAGATATTTGTTGGGGTTATACCCCTAATAAGTCATGTTTCAAGCTCAGGTCTGCCTACCTCAAAGTGCACATTTCATGTCACCACAATATCACAACAGAGAATATTGTTCATATCCTAGAAATCTCCTTTGTGCCTCCATGTCACTACCCACCTTCTCCAGGTAAACACTGTTCTTGCTCCTGTTCAGTTCAGTTCAGTTCCTCGTATTGCCACAGATTAAATTTGCCTGTTTTTGAACTACACATAAATGGAATCATGTACCATGTATTCTTTGATATCTCACTTTTTTCAGTCTAATTTATTTATGAGATTCATCTGTGTTTTTGTGATTGTTGTTGTAACTTGCTGATTCCCAATACTATATAGGATTCTACTGTGTTGATATATTATGGTTTATTTACCCACTCTATTGTTAATTTGCATGTGGGTTGTCCCATTTAGGAATATTATGTATAATAATGCTGCTTCAAGCATTCTTGACATCTCTTTTGGTGCCCATCTGTTTGCACATCTATACCTAGGAATAAATTGCTGAATCCTAAGATACAGGTTTGTTCACTTTTAGTAAATAATGTCAAATAGTTTTCCAATTAATATTCTCACTAACACTATGTGAAAGTTCCATTTGCTCCACATTCCCCAAAAACTGGTGTTTGTTTTAAAATTTTAACCATTCTGGTGACTGTGTAGTTGTATCACATTGTGGTTATGTTTCCTTAATAACTAATGAACTTGAAGATCTTTCCAAATATTTATTGGCCATTTGATCCATTCCTTCCTTTGTGAAGGGATATGTTTTCATATATTGGTTTACTGGAGATCTTTTTATATGTGCTCTGTACGTAAATCCTTTGTTAAATGATTGTGTCACAAATATCCTCTTTCATGGTGTGGTTAGCCTGCTCACTCTCTCTGGTATCTTTTCATCCTTAATGTTAATGCTTTTAATAAAGTCCAGCTTATCAAACACTTTTGTTATGATTTTTATATAATTTAAAAAATATTGGCCACCCAAGTTGATCAAAGATATTCTCCTATGCAGTGTTTTGACTGTTTATTGTTTATCTTCAATATTTAGATTTACAATCGCACACGAAAAGAATTTTCAAGTATGATGTAAGGTAGGAGTTAATTTTTCCCCCTCTAAATGGTATCATATTAACCTCAAAACAGTTATTGACAAAACTGTCCTTTTTACTACTGCACTGAAGTGGTAACTTACCCACATTCATGTGTATGTCTGCTTCTGAATTCTTTATTCTGTTCCTCTAGTCTATTCGTCTGTCTTTGCGCTCATTCTGCCTACCTTAATTAACATTGCTTTATACCAAGTCTTTATAGTGTAAAGTATGCCAGCTTTGTTCTTCTTCCAGATTGCCTTTGCTATTCTTGCCCCCATAGAATGTTACATGTATTGTAGAATCAGCTTGTCACTTTTTAAAAATCCGTGAAATTTTAAGTGGATTGGATTGACTCTATAGATCAATTTTGAGAAAATAGACATCTTTACAAAATTAAACCTTTTTGATCTGCAAACACCATATATCTTTCCATTTATTTAGGTCTTCTTTAATTTCCCACAAAAATGTGTAATTGAAAAGTGAAGGTCTAGCTGTTTCTGTAGACATAGTTCTAGGTATTTAGCAATTTAAATCCACTGTAAAGTTTATAATTTTTAAAACTTTATTTTTGCATTATTTGTGGGTAGTATATAGAACACAAATACTTTTATATTGTATCCAGTGTCTTTGCTGAATTAGGTTCTTAGTTCTAATCATTTATCTATATATTCTTTTTATATGTATCTATATATTCTATATATTCATTTATCTACATATTCTTTATATTCATTTATCTATTTATTCTTTTGATACAAAATCATAATGTATCCAAATGATAATAGTGAACATACTTGTCTCACTTCCAGTATCAAAGGGAAAGCTTTCAATGTTTCAACATTAAAAAGGTTCCCTTTACAAACTAAGATTCCTTTAATCTTACTTGGTGAGAGTTTTAATAATGAACGTAGTTTTAATTTTGTGAAGTACTTTTTCTGCATCTCTTGAGATGATTATATATTTCCTCCTTTATTCTGTTAATGTGGTGAATTATAATAATTGATTCTCTAAGGGTAAGTTAACCTTCCATTTTTGGCACAAAGCCCCATTTGGTCATGATCTATTCTCTCAGTTGTATATGACTAGGTTTGAATTTGTTTAGTTCTTTGGGGGCTATTTTGATTTCCTTTTTGAGTAATGGGTTTAATTTACATATAGATAAACTTCATTATAATCAGAGAATCTGTTCCTTTGAAGTTTCTTGAAACTTGTTTTACTTCTCCATTTATGTTTATTCTGGTATTTATTTTATGAGTACATGAAAAGAAAATGTATTCTGCAATTATAAGTTGCAGAGTTCTATAGACGTCAATTAGGTTGTTGCTTGTGTTGTTCAAATTTTCTGTAATTCTACTGATATTTTATGTATTTACTTTATCAGGTATTGAGAGAGCTTTGTTAAAACCTCATACTTTGTCAGCAAAATTTTCTACTATTCTTTAATCTGTCATTTTTTGCTTTATTTATTAGGAGGCTATTTTAAGTGTATAATTACTATGTGTTCCTCAGAGGTTGACCCTTCTAATGTTTTTAAATATTCTAACACTTTGAATTGCTTCTTATCCTAAAGTCTGCTTTGTTTGATTTTAGTATAGCTATAACAATCATTTTGGTTGATGTTTTCTTATGTATCTTGTTCTATCATTTTGCTTCCAATTTCTCTGTACCCTTCCTTACATTTAAGATGTATCTATTATATAAGTAACATTTAATTGGAATTTTCACTTTTATCCATTTGGGCAATATTTTTTAACTGGCATGTTTAATGCATTTATATTTAAAATAGCTACAGATGCATTTGGTTTTAAAAATCTAACATTTTGTTTTCTAGTTGTCCCATTTCTTCTCTCATCCTTTAATTTCCCCCTCTTGCCTCTTTTTGGACTAATCAAGAATTTCTGTTATTCCATTCTCCCCTTATATTAATATTAGCTTGCTAGTTATAAATTCTTTTATTAGTCTTTGTGTCTATTCTAAAGTAGTGATTCTCAAATTTTAGCATGCATCAGAAACATCTGAAAAGTATTTGAAAATTCAGGTTTCTGGTCTTCACCTCAGATTTTCTTCTCCAGCAGGTCTAGGGGAAAACCCAAGAAACTGCATTTCTAACAAGTTTCAAGGTGCTGCTGATCTAGCTGGTCCAGGAATCACACTTCAAGAAACATCCCCCTTGAGATCCCATCTTTGCTTTATTGTTATTGTTCAGTTGCTAAGTCACGTTTGACTCTGCAACCACATGAACTTCAGCACACCGTGCTTCCCTGTCCTTTATTAGGATCTATTATAAACTACGTTTACTATTTCCCAGAAAATGCAACAATCTTAGCATTCCTTAACTACATTTACTCTTACTTTAATTTTTATACATTTTAATTCTACGTTCTTTTAAAATTCAAAAGATATGATTTTGTGGTTGTTGTTATACCCAATAAATATTCATTTAATGTATGCATGCATTTACCTCTGTACTGTTCTTCATTTCTTCTTGCATTTCTGTATTTCTAGCTGAGATTATTTTTCATTTGTCTAAAGAACTCTTTTCAGTATTCATCTTATTGAATCAGTTGGTAACAAAGTCTCTCAACTTTTGATTGTCTAAAATGCCTTCATTTTATCTTCATTTTTTTGAGGGATATTTTTTCTCGGTATCAAACTCTAGAACGGGAGATATTTTCTCTCAGTTTGATGAATATGTCATTGCAATGTCCTTTTTGCTCCCAGCATTTCTGCTGAGAAGTCAAATGTCAATCTCATTGTGGCTCCCTTAAGGTTATTGTGTCTTTTTAATATCACCTCTTTTAAGATGTTTCTCTTTACCATTGATTATGATGCACCTAAATATAGTCTTATTTATATTTACTCTAGTTTTTAGAGTGCATGTTGAATTTGTAACTGGATGATTTCCATCAATTCTGGAAAATTCTCAGAGAATATCTCTTCAAATATTGCTTCCATCCATGTTACTTCTCTCTTACTTCTGAGTTTATAGTTATAGGTTGTAAGAACTTTGCACCATGTTCCATATGTCTCTTATACTTTTTTGGCTTTTTCCAGCTTTTTACCTCTTCGTGCTTCATTCTGATATTTTCAGCTAGCCTACACTCAAGTTTTCTAATCATTTTTTAATATGATTCTATTCTTCTGTTAAGTTAATCTATTGAATTATTTATTTCTGTTACATTACTCAATTGAATTAATTATTTTTTACTGTAGTTTTCAGTTTGAGAAATTTATTTTAATTCTTTATATTTATAGATCCCAGTTCTCTGGTGAACTCTATCTTTTCATCTATTTTTTGCACATATTTATCATAATTATCAAATAATGACACCTGAATTACCTATGGCTCTGCTTCCTTTATCTGTTTCCTTGTTTTTCCTTCTAGAATGAGGAGTGATTTTTAATTGAATGCTGGACATTATGTATAATAAATTGTAGAGAAATTGGGTAATGTTACTTCCCTGGTGGTTCAGATGGTAAAGAAACTGCCTGCAGTTCGGATCCAGGTTTGATCCCTGGGTCAGGAAGATCCCCTGGAGAAGAAAATGGCAACCCACTCCAATAATCTTGCCTGGAGAATTCCATGGGCAGAGGAGCCTGGTGGGCCACAGTCCATGGGGTCACAAAGAGTCAGACACAACTGAGGGACTAACACTTTCACTTTTCCTCTCTCCACAGGGATTTTAATTTCCTTCTGGCTGGCAATTAACGTAGAAAAGATCACCTTGGCTGAATAATAATTGAGATAATTTAAGATTTGATTTTGGTTTTCATAAGAGTTGACATTTTTTTAGGTCTACACTTAATCTCAGGATATAACCTCTAAAGGTCTCATCTGAAAGCCTCAGTGTGCACAAGGCTCTCTTCTGTACTGTGTCCTGCACTCTAGTAACTGCTCACCAGCACCTTGAACCTGAAGACAGTTCTGCGTTGCTTTATAGTCTCAGCGCTAGCACATGCAATTTAGAAACTGGCAAATGTCTCAAGGTGGAAGCAAGACAGAACATAGGAGCTTATTTCTCTGAGGCTCCCTTTTCTCTGCAATCTTGGTCTGCCATGTCCCAGTTGCTGAACTCCATATTTTGTCTTGATAGCCCCATGAGACTGCCAAAATCTCTAGTCACTGTTTCCTGCTTAGTCTCTCAGCCCTATTATGCTTATAAATCAGTAAATGCTTCCAGTATAAAAAACATCAGAAAATATTGAGCATCACTTTTTCTAGGCTCTTGGCCCCACAATGCCCAGTTGATCTGGTTATTCTCCAATGCCTTCAAGGAACTGTTTTTTTTTCCCCCCTTTTATAGAGCTTTTGTTATCTTCATTAGGAAATATATTTTCATGTAAACATATTCTCACACAGTCATAGCCAGAGGTGAAAGTTGATTGGTTATTTTTAAAGTCCTCCAGGTGGCTCTGATATATGATCATAGTTAAGGACCACTGTCCTAATTTATCATACTCTCTCATGCACATGTAATTTCCTCTGCCAGGAACTCCATTGCACACATTCTGCCTGGATGACCTCCAGAGGAAGCCTTTCCTTAGTTATGGACAAATGGGGTAAGTGGCCATCCTACATAAGTCTATAAAACATCATGTCTATCCAACTTTATCACTTAATCCATTCTATTCTAATCTGTGAGTTTTTGCATTTATCCCCTCCATCAGATTGTGAGTTTCTTATGAATCTCACTTTTTTGTTACATCTTGTAAGTACTTGAATAGATGATATTAAATATCATATTGCTCTTCAGTTCCCACTGTTTCTAAGCAACAGTACTTTTTCTCCCTCTTCAATCCCATGGAATAGCTTTTGGATCCATCCCAACACATCTGTCCTTTTGATCCCCTGAGACCATTGTAACTCTTCACCTTCCCAGGCTTAATCAATATGAAGCATTTCTAATCCTGCTGCTGCTGCTGCTGCTAAGTCACTTCAGTCATGTCTGACTCTGTGCGACCCCATAGACGGCAGCCCACTAGGCTCCCCCATCCCTGGGATTTTCCAGGCAAGAACACTGGAGTGGGTTGCCATTTCCTTCTCCAATGCATGAAAGTGAAAAGTGTGCTACCAATTTTGAATATCCTTCACGCTTCTTCTTTCATTTTCATGTATGTATGACATTATTTTTCTGCTAAATATACATGTTAATGCCTTTTGGGGTGTATTAATTCAATCAGTCAGGAAGCATGTATAGAGCTACTATGCACCAGCTGTGAGGGAAGGTATGGCGGATTTCATTATTCAAAGCTCAGCTCAAGGTTATTACTTTTGGAAAATGTTTTTCTAGATTTGTTATTTTGGGGGATGGTAGTCCTCCTTAACCAGAGTTCATGGCCTGGTTGGAAAAGTGAAATGACCCCATCCTTCCACTTTGAAAGAGATGAAGAATACTTCCTGCATTACACTAGCTATTTAGCTAACTGATGAAATAGTGTTATCATATTGGAATTTTTCTAGCTATATATTGGGAAAATGGGGGGAGGGGGATCAAAACTTGCTGACAGCCCAAAGAAAAATATCTTCCCACCAGAGCAGCTGTTGTTAAGTTTAGTTAATGTGTGTCCTGTCAGTGAGAAAATAGGAGGCTTTCTTAAAATGTCTTTTTTTGTTTGATTGCTTGCCTGTTCCAACACTGATTAGCTTGTTCTATGCATGTATCATTTACAAGGGGTGTGTGTGTGTGTGTGCGCGTGCGCGCACGCGTATCACTAGAGAGAGCAGAAGAAATGGGAGGGAGACTGTCTCTCTCATAGCTGCAACTCCAGCTGGGCTCCTCTGCCCTTACTATAACTCTCCAGTGGTGTTGGAATAGTGCTGTGGCAGCAATAGTGCTGTGAGGTGGGCTGTAGAGAGCATCTAGCCTCTTCCTGGGTTTTAAGCATTAGCATCTTTTTGTGATCCTGTAGGCAAGAAAATGTGGATCAAGACTATCACTCTGTGATAATCTCCCAAAGGTCAAACTTAGATTCAGTAAAGTAATCCTAGTGAGAGAGAAGATAGTGAAAGTCACTCAGTTGTGTCCAACTCTTTGCGACCCCATGGACTATACAGTCCATGGAATTCTCCATGCCAGAATACTGGAGTGGCTAGCTTTTATCTTCCCCAGGGGATCTTCCCAATGCAGGGATCAAACCCAGGTCTCCTGCATTGCAGGCAGATTCTTTACCAGCTGAGCCAAAGCTGAGCCACAATCCTGGTAGAGAGAGCTATATAATTTCAAAATAAAATATCCAAGTAGTTGTATTTCTCTTTCCAGAAAGCAGGGAACATAATTTGTTCACCTTTGCATGTCTCATGGTACCCACTGCAGTGATTTCCATTCAAAAATGAAGAAATGAATCCAAATAGTGATAGAAAACAAGAGAGATTGTCATCTGTCTAAAGTGGATGAGGTCTGACCCTGGTCGGTTTTAGGAGAATGTATAATATGAGTTATATGGATTCCTTTTAGACCTGAGAGTGATGAGTGAGTAACCAAATTCCCTTTCAGGCTTCATGTCTTTCTCCTACTCAATTATCTGTATTTCCAGTGTTATGTAAATTGATATCAACAACTATATTCCAGACTAATACTTAGTAATGACTGTAAGTATAATACTTTTTTAATGACAAAAATTCCCCTTACCCATACATGTGAGAAGCTATACTTTTAGAATTACTGATTGAGAAAATACATGACAAAATCAACCATGAGTCAGTTTCTTTTTTAAGGATATTTGAATCAATGCAATATCTGTGCATATTTCAAAGTCAATATAAATGTTTGTATGTATGATATAATACATTATGCATATAGACAGTATTTTACTTCCCTGGTGGCTCAGATGGCAAAGAATCTGACTGCAACACAGAAGACTTGGGTTCAATTCCTGGGTCAGGAAGATCCCCTGGAGAAGGTAATGGCTACCCGTCCCAGCATTCTTGCCTTGAGAATTCCATGGACAGAGGAGCCTGGCAGGCTACAGTCCATGGAGCTGCAAAGAGTTGTACTTGACTGAGCAACTAACACTAACTCTGAATTTACAGACCCTTTGAAATAACCCTTACCCTTTATTCCCTAGTCTTTCTCCCTTTATCCCTCTGCTCACACTTCTTCATGTTGTGGCACTCCAACTCAAGGATCTCATCTTTCTTAACTTTGCACTTGATTCCTTCTCTCTCCGTTGCCTAGCTTGGTTTGTCTGGTCCTTTCTAGTAGCCCTAGTTTAGCCATCCCTTCATCTGAAATCAAATTATTTATTATATCCATTTGATGACCTCATTCATTTCAGTTCAGTTCAGTCACTCAGTTGTGTCTGACTCTCCACGACCCCATGAATCACAGCACGCCAGGCCTCCCTGTCCATCACCAACTCCCAGAGTTCACTCAAACTCATGTCCATCCAGTTGGAGATGCCATCCAGCCATCTCATTCTCTGTCATCCCCTTCTCCTCCCGCCCCCAATCCTTCCCAGCATCAGAGTCTTTTCCAGTGAGTCAACTCGTCGCATGAGGTGGCCAAAGTATTGAAGTTTCATCTTCAACATCAGTCCTTCCAATGAACACCCAGGATTGATCCCCTTTAGAATGGACTGGTTGGATCTCCTTGCAGTCCAAGGGACTCTCAAGAGTCTTCTCCAGCACCACCTCATTAACTTCATGCAAACTTGGCCCCACTCCTGGCCATCAGCATATCTCACCTCAACTAAGCATAATAAAAGGTCTCCTAAAGCTGTCTTCCTTGTTTGGTTGTTTGCTTGTTACAACCCTAACTGGCTATTTTGTATACTTGGGGGATTCATCAGTGACTATATGAGATCTCCGGTGGTAACCATGTCTGTCCTTTGTAAAGAACTCAGGTCTGGGCTCTACAGCTTGGAGGAGTGCATAAATATTTGTTAGGAAAAACAAAATTATGAAGGTGGGGGGGGCACTGGTAATGTCAGGTGTTTGCTATTTACAGAATCTAATTAAGCTACACAAATTAGTTGAGGATATTTTATGGCCTGCAAGGTAGACTGTCCTGACCTAGGCCAACACTGACCTAAATCAGAAGAGCAAGATAACAAGGGGCTGAACTTTTCCATCCTACAATCTTCATTCTCATAGTTTGTTTTTACAGCTTTGCTTCATGGGTGCCACAGAACAAACCCACCCCCTCTTCCAGAAGATACTTTCCACAAATTAAATGGCAGTTTTTCTGTTCCACTTTTTATTTCTTCCTTTAGGTTTAACCGGACTTCCCTGGTGGCTCAGATGGTAAAGAAACTGCCTGCAACGCCGGATACAGAGGAGGCATGTGTTCAGTCCTTGGGTCAGAAAGATCCCCAAGAACAGGAAATATCAACCCACTCCAGTATCCTTGCCTGGAAAATTTCACAGACAGAGAAGCCTGGTGGGCTACAGTCCATGGGGTCACAGAGCCCGAGATGACTCAGCGCGCGCGCACACACACACACACACACACACACACACAGTGTTGTCTGAACAGTGACAAACACAGTGTTTGGGTTGATGTTACGTGGGCCTCACTTATGTGCCTTCCAGGATTTCTGAACTTCGGTTTGCTTTTTAAACTGACCCTCAAGGTGTGAGCTGCCTGGCTAGTTACTGTCATCCTACCTGTTCCTGACCTCCAGCAATGGCAACAATCCAGGCTCCTGGCTGGACAACCAGGATGACTCAGCGCTTCCAGACAATTTGCTGCATATTCTGCTCCTAACATCTATCTGTTGGCCCCTTTTCATGAATCTGGCATTGACAAGATCCAAGGTGCCAAGAAAGAAATCAGACAGAAAGAGAAGTCATACCCTAAAAGAAGGTGTATGGAGCCTATAGGAAGCTTCAAGTTTAAATCTGCAAATCTCTGTGGGATTTTCCTTCTTCATGGCTGAGTCCAGAAAAGAAAGTTGACTGAAAGCTGGAGACCACCCCTTGACAAAATACTTTTTTTTAAATGAAAGTTCTCAAGTATTCCTGTATTTTTGGCTTTTAGCTATGTGGTATTTCAGAGATTTCTTGTTCTAAAAATCTGTTAGCAATCCCCAAATCTACAAACAGGCTTTAGAAGATGTGGGTGGGGGAGGCAGTGAGAAAGATTGTTTCAGGAGCAATCCCTCTGAAAGGAAAAGCCGAAACCTAAATTGGATACAGCTGAAAATATCTCAATCCTGCACGATTAGTCTTGACACAAGCCCTGCAGCAGAAGCATTCTGTGTGTTAAAGGAATTACTCCAAAGGTTTTTCTTTTCTTATTGCCCACTTATTTTTCTGAAAAGCCATCTTCTGCAATTCTGTGTTTTACACTAATGCAAGCCTTCTGGGGTTATTGTCCTATATGGATTCCAACAGGAGACATTTTCCTGGAGGCCATGATTAAACAGACTCCCTGGAATTCTGGCTTACCTGAGCCGGCATGAAGCATCAACACATCAGGAATATTCAGCCCCAGCCAAGGAGCCCTAAGTGACCACAGTAAGACAAAAAATCAGCCACATGAAAACTGAATAAGGCCAATCAAATCATTTCTTTGTCCTCCAGGGAGCAGTCTTGATTTCCTATTTCATCTCCTTGGGTTTGTAATGATCTAATACCCAAACCGTCACCACTTCCTCCTTGAAGTTCCTCCAAATTTTAGAACTTTGCAGACAGGGGTGTTGTTTGTTGGATTCTGATCCAAGTCAATGGGATAATCTGTCTACTCTCATTCTTAAGAATCTCTGTTCTCACCTCTGTTTGGATGTCAGCTTTTCAGATTTACCAAACAGAAGCAAGCCAAAAATGGGTTTGAATAGAAAATGAGAGAAATGGAACTTCAGTTGATCAGGATATTTGCTCTTATTTTTAAAAAGACTTGAGTCATACTGGATGCCTTAAAACCACATGGATCATGGGACATCAGCAAAAGAAGGGACAGTATTTGGGAATCCAGCCAAATTCAAACCCCTCTGCAGGGCTGTCCCCCAAAATGCTGGTTCACATCTTCCAAACACCAAAAAAATTCACTTTATAAAACCAGCCAGATCTAATCTGAACTTTCCTATTTGTTCCAGCAATCCATAGTTATTGTACTCTGCCAAGAGGACTTTTCCTCAGGCGTACTCTTCAGGAGAATCATATAATCTATTGGCATAACGGTCCTTTTTCAAGAGAAGCATTTCATTTTAATAAAAATGTGTACCACCACATTTAATCAGTCAGGCTGATTGACAACAGCAATCGCTGAGTCTTGCAGCAGATGCTGCTGCTACCTCATTCTTATTCCAGTTTCGTTTCTCAATCAAATCCATGTGTAAAAAACATAATGTGCTGCCAACACAATGTAATAAAACCTCAACTGAAATGCACACCAGCACGACAGAAACTGATAACTCCAAGCATGGGAAAAGTTAACTTCAGAAAAATCACTTCTGACACCCAAGTACTCAAGGTTTATGGACAAGAGATGCATCATCTCACTAGAGCTAACATGAATAGACCAAATTCATGGATTTGTCCTGAAACAGAAAATAATAATCTCCAAAGCAACATTTTCCAAACGTTGGCAGAAAAAGCCTTTTTAAGCAGCCCAGAAATCATCCTTAAAATTGGCTGAGTTTGTTTGAGATGCACCATTTGTGTCACAGAGCAGTAAATTAGTACTTGAACAGCATTTTTTTTTTTTTTTACAGTGGTACAGACTGGTTAAAGATGATGTATCACTGGTTGTCACAGATTGAACTAGCAGTTTTCAAAGTTAATGATTCATAAAGGAATAAAGGTAACCTAATTACAGCAGTACCAGGACAGAACCCAGTTACTGCACTCAAATTCTGAGCTCCAAATTTCAGACTGGGAGAATTGTGCATACTTCTGTGGGAGTTTATTCATGAAAAAGGGTAAGTTAGGGAGCAGACTTATGAGTGCCTAGAAAGGGGGATAGATCTACTGTAGTTATTATAGTAATTATACTATGAAATCTGTGATTATACTATGCTGACAGGTGTTCTCCAAAATTTATGTTCCCCCAGAACCTCATCATGTGACCTTACTTGGAAATAAGGTCTTTGCAAATGTAAATAGTTGCAATGAAGTCAAGCTAGACTAGAGTGGACATCCAATGACAGGTGCCCTTATAAGAAAGCCAAGTGAATACACAGACATATATACAAAATGCAGTGGGAAGATAGACTTGTCAAGACAGGGTCAGAAGTTAGAGTGATGCAGTTACAAGCCAAGGAGATTCAAGGGCTTCCAGCACCACCAGAAAGAAGCAAAGCATGTGTGGCATAATGAAACAATGCCAACATTTGAACAATAATTGGCAGTAATTTCTTCCAAGGAGTTCATTCACAGTTGGACATAATATGGCAGAATAGTGTCACAAAAGGATCTGGCATCACAGAATGGCTGTAGTCACAGGTAACATTTAGCAATGAAATACAGGAAATAAATTTTTTTCAAGGTGGCACTTAATATAGGAGTTGTTCCTATCAAAAATTAGAAAAGTCTACAAAATCTTTCTGCAGGGGACACTTCCACGAGAAAACCCCTCTAGAGAGTTGCAGCAGGCCACTGGGGCTATAGAATTCGTGCACTTGTTATGTGCCAAACTAACTGGGGTAATCACAGCTAGAGCGCTAGAACACAGCTGACAGAGATGCACTCTCAATAACAATCTCAAGCAACTGAACCAGAGTGAGAGGCCTGCACCGTTAGCACACCAACCTTTGCAGAAGGATGAGACCAGCCCACTGTGAACTGACCTAGATCCATGTGGGGTGTAAAAGAAAATTCAGGAGAGGCGCGGTCCTGAAGAGTTACACAGGACATAGTAAGCCATCAGGATCCCTAGGGCCCTGTTGTGGCTGTATTTGCATCTAGTTGCTGCACATGCATACCTGTCTCAAGCTTGTCGCTGGTAACCTGTCCAGGGTTCCTTGTGCACTGTGGGTTTGGTTCTTCTCACCTCAGTATCTCTTGACTTTATGAGGTCCTCAGAAAAGAAGTATTTTTGATACAGTGAAATAAAAACACCTGGCCCACAAGCCAAATGAAAACCACAGTCAAGAAATGTACAACTCAAGTACACAGGCCTTTTATAGAAAAACGCAGCCTAAATGAGAACTTTTGCTGAGTCTGGGAGCAGGAATATGATTCTCTTGAAAAGACAATGGATCCATCATCCATTAGGGAAATCTATAAATCTACAGCTGATTTGTAGTCCCCCTTTCCCTTGTCTGATCACACAGAAAAATGTATTTCAATATTTATAAGGATTTACATTCTCCCAAGTGAAAAAGCGGAGAAGACAATGGCACCCCACTCCAGTACTCTTGCCTGGAAAGTTCCATGGATGGAGGAGCCTGGTAGGCTGCAGTCCATGGGGTCACTAAGAGTCGGACACGACTGAGCGATTTCACTTTCATTTTTCACTCTCATGCATTGGAGAAGGAAGTGGCAACCCACTCCAGTGTTCTTGCCTGGAGAATCCCAGGGATGGAGCAGCCTGGTAGGCTGCAGTTCGTGGGGTCACACAGAGTCGGACATGACTGAAGTGACTTAGCAGCAGCAGCAGCAGCAACTGGAAAAGAGTTATGCATAACCCATTCCAGATGAATACTTACCTGGCCACTGAAGAGGGTACTGTGGACTTTCTGAGACATTTGATAGTAATCATTAGCTTCAACCCTTTTCTGAGTCATCACTGTCCATAGTGTTTAGAATAAGTGTCTAAAGACTGCCTCAGCTCTCTTCTGGGACTAGTGGAAAGCAAAGAATCAAACTAAAAACTTTGAATGCACAAAGCAGCAGGGTTTTGAAATACATTTTGGTTTTTTTTTGCCTAAGGCCAAAGGCATAAGACCTCCATAGTAACTGGGTGGTAACCAGTTCGTACACCTTCCAATGCCTTGGATCTTACAGACGTGTTATGAGGGCACTGGTTACTACTGGATATAGGGGTGACTTTTACACAGCTGGGCTCTTTGGTTAGCATTTGTTTGCCAGTCTCCGTCCTCAGGCTCCTAATTATTACTGTAACCAGCACATACAGTTTTCCCAACCCGCCCCCCCCACCATAAACACACACTGTGTTCAGAAATGCCTGGAATCATTTGTTGGCCCCTTGTCCCTCTCATTGATCATATTTACACTTATGTCCCACATTTCAGGAATTAGAGTGGCTTAACCAAGATCTTTGATTTTTGACACACAACTGATGGGAGAAGGCTCTGCCTCCACATCCCACTTGCCCAAAGTTTTGACAACCCCAAAGGGATACCCAAACTTGTAGAAAGAGGAAGAGCCAAGAGACTTTGCCCTGAGTGGACCTCAGTAGGAAGGGGGAAGATCTAATTCAATAGCCAACGTGATAAAAGCTAGAGTCAGAGGCTTAATGGATAGCTCCAGGTAGAAGAGGACTAAAGATCCTAGCCACACAGGAAAGTCCAAGACACTGGAAAGCCAGCAACCTCCTAAGAACACATGAACTGAGTGCTGCCTACCTCTCACCTTCCAACGAGTGGGTGGCATGTCAGCAGAACATAAACACGAGATTTGCTCAGCACCCCTCACCAAGGACATGCATGAAAGTTGTGCCCTGCCACACAGACACTGCCTAGGGACACCCCCTGATGCCTAGAAGGATTTTGTCAACCAAGAATGAGAAGGAGAGAGCTATGGAGAGACTACCAGACTAGGATCCAGGAAACAAATCACCTAGTTAATCACTCTGGAAAGTGCCTTAATTTTCTCATATATAAAACAGAAGCAACACTTGTCCAGATAGGACTATGAGATGGAAGAACTCAGCCCTGGGGTTTGACAGCCTTGATATTGCAAGTTAGCTCACAATATTAAAAGGAAGACATTTAATTCTGAGTTGTACTTTCCTTGTCTGTGAAAATGAGGGTCGTAACTGAATACAATGAATCACATGTATGAAGTCTGTGGCTTAGAGATGTTTTAGAGGCATCACAGGAAAACCTTAAGGTGACTTTCTCAGAGCATGAACCATAGACTGCCACACTGACGTTTCAGAGGCTTCTACTTCAAGACGGCAAACCTCTGAATAGGACTTCCTTCCTTCCTATGATCCTTTCAAAATGACAGAAGACTTTTTTTAAATTATAAAATAAATAATTGTTGTTGTCCAGTTGCTCAGCCATGTCCGACTCTTTGAGACCCCATAAACTGCAGCACACCAGGCTTCCCTGTTCTTCACCATTTCCCAGAGCTTGTTCAAACTTATGTCCATTGAGTTGATGATGCCGTCCAACCATCTTGACCTCTGTGGCTATAAATAATAAAATAAATAACAGTGAAAAGAATAAAAGGGATGCTGTCTTTGAAAAAGAAATTTTAACAGACTTCAGGAAAACAAAACTATGGCAAATGTCAATACGCTAACAGGTAGACCCAAGTAGAGGTGTCCACAACCCAAAATACACAGGATGGGTGATGATGGACAAAGGCGTACATCTTCCAGGCAGGATCCTGGGTTTAACTCACCCACCCCACAGAAAGCAAGTTTTCCCTCTAAAAAATTTAATTGCTTTATTTGGGGAAGAACAGGACAGGTGACAAATGTGTTGACATCCCAGAGTCAGGCCTTCTTGTTTAGGGTTACACTGGAAGGAAGCTTGCTTGTATGACCTGCTTCCATACACAAAAACTGATAGCACTCCTATTCCACATTTTTAAAAATGAGCTGACAGCTAAACATGGACAAACATTTGAGGGGAAAAAAAGATAGACAAATATCTCATAAAGCATCATTTCTATTTGTGTATGCTCAGTCACTTTAGTAGTGTCCAACTCTTTGTGACCCTATGGACTGTAGCCTACCAGGCTCCTCTGTCCATGGGATTCTCCAGGAAAGAATACTGGAATGGATTGCCATGACCTCCTCCAGGAGACTTTCCCCACCCAGGGATCAGACTCGAGTCTCTTAGGTCTCCTGCATTGGCAAGTGGGATCTTTACTACTAATGCCACGTGGGAAGCCCCCATTCCTATTTATTCATCTTCAAATATTATCAGACAACTATTGATGAACAGATATTTGAGAAAAAAATTTTTAAATACACCATAAGAGATAGAGAGAATTCAAACAGCCAGAAATTTGAAAACACTTTATATCCATAAGGTGAAATCAGAAAACCAGGATTTTTTTTAATTAAAATAAGAGAATAGTAAATATTCCTGGGAAATTAAATTATCAATTTAAAAAAAAATTAATAGAAAGACTGCTGCTGCTGCTAAGTCACTTCAGTCGTGTCAGACTCTATGTGACCCCATAGACGGCAGCCCACCAGGCTCCCCAGTCCCTGGGATTCTCCAGGCAAGAACACTGGAGTGGGTTGCCACTTCCCTCTCCAATGCATGAAAGTGAAAAGTGAAAGTGAAGTCGCTTAGTCGTGTCCGACCCTCAGTGACCCCATGGACTGCAGCCGTCCAAGCTCCTCCGTCCATGGGATTTTCCAGGCAAGAGTACTGGACTGGGGTGCCATTGCCTTCTCCAAATAGAAAGACTGCTGCTGCTGCTAAGTCGCTTCAGTCGTGTCCGACTCTGTGCGACCCAATAGCTGGCAGCCCACCAGGCGCCCCCGTCCCTGGGATTCTCCAGGCAAGAACACTGGAGTGGGTTGCCATTTCCTTCTCCAATGCATGAAAGTGAAAAGTGAAAGTGAAATCGCTCAGTCGTATCTGACTCTTCGCGACCCCGTGGACCGCAGCCTACCAGGCTCCTCCGCCCATGGGATTTTCCAGGCAAGAGTACTGGAGTGGGATGCCATCGCCTTCTCCAAAACTAGAAGATATAATTGAGAAAACTTCCTATAACAGTGAACAAAACAACAAAAGAAGGATAATAAAAGATTGAGAAAGAGGAATGAAGCATAAGTTCAGGAGGTATAATAGCCAATTAAGAAAAGTTACAAATGTGTAAGGGGAAAATTAGGGAAGGAATGTTATGAAAGAAACAATAAAGAAAATCCCAACGACTGAAGAGAAACACAAATATTAATCAGAATTAATTAAAAGAATAAAAACCTTGATGTATCATGCTGAAATATCATATCACCCAGGATAACATTCTTGACACTGCAGGGTCTAAGGGGATTTGAATCAAAATGGATCAGACTACTTATCAGCAACCAAGGACACTAGACCATAATCAAGGCTTCAAAATATGAAGGTAAAAACTTTGGACCTGGAATTCTATATCTAGATTCAGTTCAGTTCAGTCACTCAATCTTGTCCAACTCTGCAACCCCATGGACTGCAGCACACCAGGCTTCCCTGTCCATCACCAACTCCCTGAGCTTGCTAAAACTCATGTTCTCAACTCGGTGATGCCATCCAACCATCTCATCCTCTGTCGCCCCCTTCTCCTGCCTTCAATCTTTCCCAGCATCAGGGTCTTTTCCAGTGAGTCAGTTCTTCACATCAGGTGGCCAAAATATTGGAGTTTCAGCTTCAGCATCAGTGCTTCCAATGAATATTCAGGACTGATTTCCTTTAGGATGGACTGGTTGGATCTCCTTGCAGTCCAAGGGACTCTCAAGAATCTTCTCCAACACCACAGTTCAAAAGCATCAATTCTTCAGCACTCAGTTTTCTTTATAGTCCAACTCTCACATCCATACGTGACTACTCGAAAAACCATAGCTTTGACTAGACGGACCTTTGTTGGCCAAGTACTGTCTCTGTTTTTTAATCTGCTGTCTAGGTTGGTCATAGCTTTTCCTCCAAGGAGCAAGCGTCTTTTAATTTCATGGCTGCTGTCACCATCTGCAGTGATTTTGTAGCCCTCAAAAATAAAGTCTCTCATTGTTTCCCCATCTATTTCCCATGAAGTGATGGGACCAGATGCCATGATCTTAGTTTTCTGAATGTTGAGTTTTAAACCAGCTTTTTCACTCTCCTCTTTCACTTTCATCAAGGGGCTCTTTAGTTCTTCCTCACTTTCTGCCATAAGGGTGGTGTCATCTGTGTATCTGAGATTATCGATATTTTTCCCGGCAATCTTGATTCCAGCTTGTGCTTCATTCAGCCCAGCATTTCGCATGATGTACTCTGCATATAAGTTAGATAAGCAGGGTGAAAATATACACCCTTAACATACTCCTTTCCTGATTTGGAAACAGTCTGTTGTTTCATGTCCAGTCTAATTGTTGCCTTTTGACCTGCATACAGATTTCTCAGGAGGTAAGGTGGTTTGGTTTTCCCATCTCTTGAAGAATTTTTCAGTTTGTTGTGATCTATACAGTCAAAGGCTTTGGCATAATCAATAAAGCAGAAATAGCGGTTTTTCTGGAATTCTCTTGCTTTTCCAATGATCCAACGGATGTTGGCAATTTGATCTCTGGTTCCTCTGCCTTTTCTAAATTCAGCTTGAACATCTGGAAGTTCATGTTTCAAGTACTTTTGAAGCCTGACTTGGAGAATTTCGAGCATTACTTTGCTAGTGTATGAGATGAGTACAATTGTGCGGTAGTTTGAACATTTTTTGTCATTGCCCTTCTTTGGAATTGTAATGAAAACTGACCTTTGCCAGGCCTGTGGCCACTGCTGAGTTTTCCATATTTGCTGGCATATTGAGTGTAGCACTTTCACAGCATCATCTTTTAGGATTTGAAATAGCTCAACTGGGATTCTATCACCTCCACTAGCTTTGTTGGTAGTGATGCTTCCTAAGGCCCACTTGACTTCACCTTGCAGGATGTCTGGTCCTAGGTGAGTGATCACACCATCATGGTTATCTGGGTCATGAATATCTTTTTTTTACAGTTCTTCTGTGTATTCTTGCCACCTCTTCTTAATATCTTCTGCTTCTTTTAGGTCCATACCATTTCTGTCCTTTGTTGTGCCCATCTTTGCATGAGATGTTCCCTTGGTATCTCTAATTTTCTTGAAGAGATCTCTAGTCTTTTCCATTCTATTGTTTCCCTCTATTTTCTTTGCAGTGATCACTCACGGAGGCTTTGTTATCTCTCCTTGCTATTCTTTGGAACTATGCATTCAATAACAAGCCACTGCAGTAGTCTTGCCTAGAAAATTGCATGGACAGAGGAGCCTGGTGGGCTGCAGTCCATGGGGTCACTACTAGTCACACACGACTGAGCAACTTCACTGTCACACATTAGAGAAGGAAATGGCAACCCACTTCAGTGTTCTTGTCTGGAGAATCCCAGGAACGGGGGAGCCTGGTGGGCTTCTATCTCTGGGGTCGCACAGAGTCGGACACGACTGAAGTGACTTAGCAGCAGCAGCATGCATTCAAATGGATATATCTTTCCTTTTCTCCTTTGTCTTTTGCTTCTCTTCTTTTCTCAGCTATTTGTAAGGCCTCCTCAGACAGTAATTTTCTTTTTGCATTTCTTTTTCTTGGGGATGGTCTTGATCACTGCCTCCTGTACAATGTCACAAACCTCCGTCCATAGTTCTTCAGGCACTCTATCAGATCTAATCCCTTGAATCTATTTGTCACTTCCACTGTATAATTGTAAGGGATTTGATTTAGGTCATACCTGAATAATCTAGGGTTTTCCCTACTTTCTTCAATTTAAGTCTGAATTTGCCAATAAGGAGTTCATGATCTGAGCCACAGTCAGCTCCCTGTCTTGTTTTTGCTATCTGTATAGAGCTTAGTATCTAGATTAACACTGAGAAAAAGACACCTTCCTTTTCAGACATTCAAGTCTTCATAATATTTTGTTTCTTTCATATATTTTCTAAAAAATTTTGGGATATACTCCCAAAAGAGGGATTGGGTTAGAGGAGAGTGGGCAAAACCAAGAAAGGGAGAATTGTAGAATGTAGAAAATTGTAAAGCTCACTAGGATTACAGTGAAAAGAAGCCCCTGACAGTAAGTCTGCCACAAGCATTGAAAGCAATTTTAAAAAGCTGTTGAGTTTCAAGAACATTGTCTTAAGAAAAATAAAAAGAATTCCAAGAAATTAATAGACTGACTATAGAACTAGATAGTATTTGTAATATAATAAGAATATATGTGTTTTTTCTTCCTATAAGGAAAAAGTCAAAAGTCAAGGAAATGAAATTTTTACTAAATAATTATGGCCAAAATAGAAAATGAACCAATATGTGTCATAAATTTAAACAGTTTTGAGAGGAAGGAAAAAGTACTTTTGACTCTGATGTTAAGAATGTTCTTTTGACTAAGCAAAGGGTCGGTAACTTTGAACCTGTGAAAAAAATGCACAGTACTTAGTTCTGCACTAAACAATATCATCATAATGTAAACACTGATTCTTTTGTTGCTGTCATTCAGTTGCTAAGTCATTTCTGACTCTTTGTGACCCCATGAATTGTAATATGCCAGGCTCCTCTGTCCTCCACTGTCTTGCTGAATTTGCTCAAATTCATATCCATTGAGTTGATGATACTATCAAATTATCTCATCCTCTGCCACCCTCTTCTTTTGCCTTCAATCTTTCCCAGCATCAGGATCTTTTTCAGTGAGTCACATCAAGTGGTCAAAGTATTGGAGCTTCAGCTTCAGCATCAGTCCTTCCAATGAATATTCGGGGTTGATTTCCTTTAGGTTTGACTGGTTTGATCTCCTTGCTGTCCAAGAGACTCTCAAGACTCTCAAGCACCACAATTTGAAAGTATCAGTTCTTCGGTGCTCAGCCTTCTTTATGGTCCAACACTCACATCCATACATGACTACTGAAAAAACCACAGCTTTGACTAACTATTACAGACCTTTGTTGTCAAGGTGATATCTCTGCTTTTTAATATGCTGTCTAGATTTGAAGGCAGGAGGAGATTGAAGGCAAGAGGAGAAGGGGACAACAGAGAATGAGACGGCTATATGGTATTACCAACTCAATGGACATGATTTTGAGCAAGCTCCAGGAGTTGGTGATGGACAGGGAAATCTGGCTTGTTGCAGTTCATGGGGCCACAAAGAGTCAGACATAACTGAGCAACTAAACCGAACTAAACTAGGTTTGTCATAGCTGATTACTGGCTTTTTAATATTTAGAAACATTCATAGACAAATCATAGAAAACTGAGTGGTTACAAAACAGAATGTAAATGTTATCCACATTGATAATGTAAAAGAAACGAACAGAAATAAGGAGATGAAAAGGGAAGGGGAAAAGAGAGGGAAGGATTGAGAAGGTAATACATTCATTTTGCAAAATGAAAGGTTAAGAGACACAGTAGAAAGCAATAGACAAAAAAATAGAAATTTACATATTTATTATTTAAAGTTACATGGTAACTAGTAGAGGAAGTTAAAATTATTAGTATAACTATCAAAAATTATCTCTCTGCCCTTTTCCCTCTCCCTCTTCTCATTCTGGGACTTCCACAATGCATATATTGGCCTGCTTGTTGGTGTCCTACATATTTCTTGGGCTCTATTCAATCGTCTCCAATCATTTTTCTTTCTGTTCCTCAGATGCAATAATTTCCACTGGTAATTTTTCCACTAGGAAAGAGGAAATTAATATTTATTCAATGTGACTATGTGCCAGGTACTGGATGCTTTACATCTGTTATCAGAGTTGATACAACAATTCTATGGGCTGAGTACTTTTTACTCCCATTAGAAATTTGACCATAGCGGTTTATAGTTTAACTTGACAAAAGCCACTCAGCATTTAGCCAGGCCAGGCTAACATCGAGGCTGACTGATGACCAAAGTCATGTTGTTAGGCATCTAGAATTGAAACCAGTGGTGAAACAGGGTAAACCATCAATGTGAACATGGTTTATAAATGTTTATCTGTCATAAAGAGCATTCCAGAAAAATGTATGAACAGAGAATTATGTAACCAAAGATTGGAACATAGCATGATTCCACTCACAAAATATTTCCACAACCCTTCAAAGAAAGACATTAATTAATTAAATACAATTTCATTTGCTGAAAATTAGTAACTAAAGAATTCATAATAATTTCTCCTGAATAAAAAGGGAGATACATGTTGTATAACTACTAGACACAAGAAGTACTGGATCCCTTATCTTCTTAGTTAACATCAACTTTTTTAATGTTATAATCTTCTAAATACAAATAGCAAGGAAGGGATAGGAGAGATGACAAAGAAAATCCCTGATAAGGCAGTAATTTGTTTAAAAAGGAGGGAGTCTTTTACATGTACTTCCTTTTTATCACTATCTGTCATGTAGGAAAGTTTCTGCAATCACAAAACTTATCTGAAAATCTGTCTATTTACAGGCAAGATCTCATATCAAGAGGAGTTAAACCTAGTAACACATTTGTGGTGAACTGTTCATAACGTTCTGTGGGCCTTCTGGACTGTTCATGCCCCAGGCAGCCTGGGGTTCCCACTCACATTATTCTCCCAAGTGATAAGGCACATGACATCAGGTATCAGGTAGTTATTGTTGTGTAACAAAAGACTGTTCAGAACCTAAAACAATAAACATTTATTTCTCACATGTCTGCAATGCTCAGTGATGATCAAAGCCAGCTTGACTGGATAGTCTTCCAGATCTCAGCTGGGATCTCAGTGTGGCTGCTGCTGCTGCTGCTGCTAAGTCACTTCAGTCATGTCAGACTCTGTGGGACCCCAGAGACAGCAGCCAACCAGGCTCCGCTGTCCCTGGGATTCTCCAGGCAAGAACACTGGAGTGGGTTGCCAGTTACTTCTCCAATGTGTGAAAGTGAAAAGTGAAAGTGAAGTCGCTCAGTCGTGTCCGACTAGTATCAACCCCATGGACTGCAGCCCACCAGGCTCCTCTGTCCATGCGATTTTCCAGGCAAGAGTACTGGAGTGGCTTGCCATTGCCTTCTCTGTCAGTGTGGCTAGGGGTTGGCTAATCTAGGCTGGACTTGGCTGAAGTGACTCAGCTCCGTGTGTCTTCATCATCTTCTGGAAACATGGGCTAGCTCAGGCATGTCCCAATAATGATAGAAGCAATACCAGAGATAAAAAATGAAGAGGTTCTTGAGATTTGGTCTCAGAATTAGCACACTATTTCTTCTATTTTATTCTATTGGCCAAAATAAGTCACAAAGCTGAGCCCAGAATCAGACTGGGAAAATGCTACAGAGATGCACGGCAATGAGTATGAATATAGTCACACGAGCATTAATGCATTCTAGGCCCTGGAGTAGGAAATGGCCACAATCCACTCCAGTGTCCTTGCCTGGAAAATCCAATGGACAGAAGAGCCTGGTGGTCTATAATCCATAGAGTCTCAAAAAGTTGGACACAACCTAGCGACTGAGCATGATACAGTCTACCACCCCCAGTCACACCTAATCTGCTAAAGACTTACCTTCCCAGTTTGGCTAAAAAGAGATTCCTTGAGGGCAATAACTATATGCATTTATCATCTTTTCATCTTTACAATTACTTTGCAAAATATTCACAGGGTCTTTATTATACAGATGAGGATATCAAGGTTCAAACAGTGAACATCTGTCACTTTACATATATAGCCCTGGAATCTAAATTATCAGTTGCTATCTGAATTATCAAAATATCTAATCATTTTGGGCTAAAGACAGGTGCCTGATTAGTGGTCCAGATTCCTGCCACACTTTGTCCTTGTGATTGTGCTCCTGGTTTGGATCACTAACACTTGGATTCTATGGAGAACCAGACTCTGAGGGAAAAAACCAATATTCTGAGTACAAGGTACTTTTCTTATCTTACAGAGTTTGGGATTATACACTTACCATGAATCCTCAAAAATAGGTTTACAGTCTTTACAAAGGGCGAAACAGATTTTCCTTTCCTTTCTTTTAGAGAACTGAGTGTTGGGGAGTTGCATTGGCAGCCACTCTTGACTCCGTATAATGAAAATACCTCAGACCTTGAGGATCTTTCTGTGAAGGCAATCAGGAAGGTGGGATTTGGGAGATGTGTCCAGCTCTTCAGCAGAGGTGCTGTTGCGCCCACCCTGGGGAAGCCTTGAGAAACTGTGGGAAGAGTGATTGACACCCAGGAACTTCAATGGTAGGATTGGGCAGGAGGCAGGAGTCCTGGTCAACTCCCCCACCACACACACACAGTGCACCTCTGCCTGCCATCCACACCATATGCCACCCTCTGGCTGAAGGAGCCAAGCTTCAGCCACACTTAACCTTCACCTGCCAGCACCATGCTACGCATGAAAAATATCAAAGTGAATCATGAATGATTCTTACATTTAAAGAGTTCACAGAGAAATGGGGGACTGCGGCACATAAGGGTCATCAAGGATCCCTGGGAGAGGCAACTTGCAGTACAAGTGAGAATTGGCTAGACAAAATCTGGAAAAGAGACTTCCAGACAAAGAGAAGATACTGACTGAGTCTCAGCTATTAAAATCCCCAAATTCCAAAGGCATGAGTACTGTAGTCTGAATAGCTAGTTTCCATACTATCACCGGCTTCCCTGATAGTTCAGTTGATAAAGAATCTGCCTGCAATGCAGGAGACCCCAGTTCGATTCCTGGGTTGGGAAGATCTGCTGGAGAAGGGATAGGCTACCCACTCCAGTGTTCTTGGGATTCCCTGGTGGCTCAGCTGGTAAAGAATCTGCCCGCAATGTGGGAGGCCTGGGTTTGATCCCATGTCTTCTGAGGGCAAGGACCTACATTGGAAGGCTCCCCCTGACTGCAATGGGAAGACAAATTGGGAGAGGGGAGCATGGGCGACAGTGAAGGTCAGGGGCTATCACAGAAGTCTAACTACTGTTACTGGAATCTGAGAGTAGACTATGCCAATTTACTGGAAAGTTTGAAAACTATTAAGATACAGAGATTGATGAAAGGGAATGAGGAAAAGAAATCAAGCATGACTACTGGATCCTGGCTCAGGTGATTGAAGGATCAGGGTGGCATGCACCAGGGCATGAGGAGGAAGACCTGGAAGGCACTATTTAAGGAAGGGCACAGGAAGCAGAACCTGGAGAAAACAGCTGAAGAGTGAGCAAGAGAGGATGAAGGAAAACAAGCCAAAAACCCAAGGAAAGGTGACGGGTGAAGGATCTAGGTTAGACACCAAGAATTTACTTCCAACTGAGTCCTGAGTACTTGAACCCGAGCTTGGATGTCTAAAACATAGAGCTTTTCCTTGCAATTCAAAAAGTCGTTCCTTTCAGTCCTATTTTTTCCCAGTCTTCTTGTTCCAAGATTTCACATTTCACTACCCCACTCATTTAGTATTTAATTAATTTCTCAATATCTGTGGACGCATTACTGCTTTCTGCACACATAGACATGCTAGGATGAAGGAGGAGGTTCTGCTGATTGGTATTTGTAATGTGCTGAGACTGATGAATGAACTCATAGACACACTGTCACCATCACCAATAATAATAACCACCTCTATTACCAAGCGAGAGTCTCACCTTCTGTTTATTGAGCATCTATTATGTATGAGGTCTTCAATTATGAATTTTATAAACATGGCCAATAAACAGAGCAGAAATAACATTTCTCTTTTATAGAGGGAACAAGTTAAGACTTCGAGAAGTTAAGTGAGTGGCTGAAGATCATAGAGTAAATAATAAAAAGTAGTGGGACATATGTGTACTATCCACCAAGGGTTGAACCCTTTAAAAACGTTCTTGTGCCTAAATGACTGACTTTCTTGATTTCCTTGCTATGATTTGTGGGGAGAAGAGGAGTTTGGGAGTGGGGAGGGAGCAGAGCAAAGGAAACAGAATTAAGTGGAATCGGGTCAGGGAATTGCTGTTCCTAAGCCCAGGATTGTAAATTGCTGGCTATGTGTTCGAACACTCCATCCTGCACAATCTCTTTCAGAAACTAATAAGTGCATGAATGTTTTTCATTTGCCATAGAAATTTATCCAAAGGAACAGAACATCCTGATGCAAAAATTCCTGGCCAGCTTTGAAGAACATAACTTACAAATCATTTATTTGTTCATTTAATATTTGTTCAAATATTTACCAAGCACCTAGTGGAGGCCAAGCATTGGGCTGGGTCCTAGGGATTCAATGGCAGACATATCCACCACACCAGCGTGGGAGAAAGAACAGAGAGTGCCCTACTTGAATTGTCTTTGTGGAGGGTACTTAAAGGAAGAGAGAGGTTGAGGAGAAGTGGAGGGCGTGGTGGGCAGGGGCGCCGCTTGAGCCAAGGACTGTTGCTCTAAAACTGTGTTTTCACCACTCCTCCCCACCTCCATGTCACGTGGGCAGGCTTACATGGCCTGACCTCTCACAGGGCCTTCCTGTGGGATTCTTCTGCACCTTATGCCAATCTGTAGGAGAACCTATGAACAGACAGTAGGTATGAGCAGAGCTCTCTGGTCTGCCAGAAGCAAGGATTATTTCAGCTCTGTGTCCCTGGTGCAGCACAGAGCAGGTCTTCAGTAGACACAGTGGGATATTCACAGCATACCAAGCAGGTTTTTAACACACATCAGGACCCTCTGGGTAGTCCTGGGCCACACTGTCCATTTAGCCATATTATAATTCCTTTTTGAGGAAGCAGTTTGGAGATAATAGAAAGGTTGGAGGCCCAGGCTCTGCCAGGATGACTTCAGCATGCCACTTAAGGTTGTTTTCCTCCCTCATCAAAAGACATGTTGAGTGAGACCATGGTGGACTTGGGATGCAATCGAACTTACCAAAGCCCATGAGTAGGTTTGTTTGTGCTACAGCAAGTCCAAGGTCAACCTTACACCCTGTAGTCATGATGGAGCAGAGAGAGATTATCCAGAAAGGGAGTAACATCACATTTGGTCTTTCCTTTATTTCCCTCTGACCTACAATTCTGTGACAAAGTGTTGCTCTTGTCTGTGAGTCACCTGAAGCTTACTTTTTCAACAAGAGTTCAAGCGCCTGGCGTAGAACACAATGGTAGCTAAAAGAACACTGTTTATGGAGAACCGTAATTTTTGAACAGGTAAAAGGCTCACATGGCTCAAAGATGAAAGTAATAGAAAAAATGGACACTGAGAACCTTGACCTCACCAGGCTGATAACTTCCATGTTTGATAACCTGTTCTCTGCCCCCATGAGTCACCAGCTTCTTACCTGCTCTTCCAGTGATTCTTTATGCAAATGCAAGCATATGTGGAATTTTGTTAACTGCATCTTCAGTATCTGTGGAGACAATCATATGATTTTTTTCTTTTTAGAGCTATTTTGATGAACTATCTTTGCATTCTTAGAATAAGCTGCATTTGGTTATGGAGCATTACTCTTTTAGTATGTTATTGCATTCTGATTGCTAATATTTTATCTAGGATTTATGCATCAATACTCATATGTGAGATTCATTTATCATTTCTTTTCTGTATAGCATTTGTATTCAATTTATCTTTTCCAGGTGAAAATTATTCGAAAGTTGTCCTTTTTTGTATATGCCTGTGCCTGCACACTGAGTCAAATCCAACTCTTTGCAACCCCATGGACTGTAGCCCACCCACCAGGCTCCTCTGTCCATGGAATTCTCCAGGCAAGAACACTGGAGCAGGTGCCATTTCCTTCTCCAGGTGATCTTCCTGATCCAGTAATTGAACCCTCATCTCTTGTGTTTCCTGAATTGGCAGGCAGGTTCTTTACCAATTGAACCACTGGGGAAGCCCCTTTTTTGTATATGCTCTGGAACAATCTGGGCTTCCCAGGTGGCGCTAGTGGTCAAGAATCCATCTGCAGTGCAGGACTTAAGAGATTTGAGTTCAATCCTGGGTTGGGAAGATTCCTTGGAGGAGGCAACCCACTCGTGTTCTTGCCTAGAAAATCCCATGGACAGAGGAGCCTGGCAGGCTACAGTCCCTAGGGTTGCACAGAGTTGGACATGACTGAAGTGACTTAGCATACATGCATACACTGGACCAATTTAAATAGTGTTGGGATCATCCAACCTTTAAAGTTTTGGTTAAATTTGCCCATGAAACTTCTAGCCCTTCTAGTACTTAAAAAAATTTAATTTTACAATTTTCTCTAATTTTTTCCTATGAAAATTGGTCTATTTAGAGCTGGTTTGAGTAAATTATATCCTTCTAGAAAAATCCATTTCTTTCAGATTTTCAAATTTAGATAAAGTTGTGTAAAAACCTTTTTAAATTTTCCTTCCTTTCTTCATAGTTTTCTTCTTGTCATGTATTATATTTTGCATCTGTTCATTCTTCCTTGATTTATGAGAAGACTTTTTGGTTTCATTGCCAATGATTCAGGTATTCACTTATTTACATTGTCTACCCACCCCTGTTATCTAACTCATTAATTCCTTTTATTTTTCCTTTATTCCTTCCGTTTTCCTTTGATTTATTGCTCTTTTTCCTAACTCTCTGATTCTCAGTTCTTTTAATTTCACCCTTTTTATATAAATATTTCTTTTCCCTGGTGACTCAGAGAGTAAAGAATTTACCTGCAATGAAGGAGACCTGGGTTTGATCCCAGGGTCAGCAAGATTCCCTGGAGAAGGACATGGCAACCCATTGCATTATTCTTACCTGGAGAATTCCATGGACAGAAGAGCCTGGTGGGTTAAAGCCTGTGGGGTTACAAAGAGTTGAAGATGACTGAGCAACTAACACTTTCACTTTCTTTTGCATTTTAGGCTATGACATTTCCTATGAGTATTGATTTAGTTCTGTCTTTCAGATTCAGAACTTAATATGTAGTATTTTCACTATTATTGGTTTTTAGAAATTCTGCAATTTGGATTTGTGCTTTTACTTTAACTTGGGAGTTGTTCAAATGATTATTTTCTTCAAAATTCTTTTAATTTTTAAAAATTTTTATTGTTACTGCATTGTGAAAAGAAAATAATATCTACATTATTTCTACTTTTTGAAATTTGTTGTAACTTCCTTTATGGTGGTCAACATTACGGTCAATTATTGTGGCTGTTCCACGTGCACTTGAAAGAAAAATATATTCTTACCTTCAGAGAGAAAGGGAGTTAGAATCATTCTAAGCACTCAAATATTATTATTATCAGCATCTAAAGTCCCTCCAAGTCATGAAGGGCCCCTGTCCTACCCACTATAGAAATATAGAAGGGTAATTGGATTTTCCAGTTGGTTCAGTAAACAAAGCCTGTTTTGCGGACTCCCTAGTGGCCAGTCAGTTCAGTCGCTCAGTCGTGTCTGATTCTTTGTGACCCCATGAATCATAGCATGCCTGGCCTCCCTGTCCACCACCAACTCCCAGAGTTTACCCAAACTCAAGTCCATTGAGTCTGTGATGCCATCCAATCATCTCATCCTCTGTCGTCCCCTTCTCCTCCCACCCTCAATCTTCCCCAGCATCAGGGTCTTTTCAACCCTAGTAGTCCAGTAGTTATGAATTCACCTGTCAATGCAGGGGATGTGTGTTAGATCCCCAGTCTGGGAAGATCCCACATCCCAAGAAACAGCTGAGCTCATGTACCACAACTACTGAAGCCTGCAAGCTCTAGGGCCCAAGTGCCCCAGCCACTGAGCCCGTGAGCCTAGAGCCCGTGCTCTGCCATACGAGAAGCCACTGCAATGAGGAGCCTACACCACAATAAAGAATAGCCCCTGTGTGCTGCAACTAGAGAAAGACTGCCAATGGCAACGAAGACCTAGTGCAGCCAAAAATAAATTAAATAAATAAATACATTAAAACCAAAAAAACCTATGTTCTTAGCTCTGAATGAAGCTTTTCATATCTACCTTTTAGATTATGCGGCTTAGGTCCTTTGTATTTGTATTCATTTTTGGTCCAATAGATTTGAGAGGACGTCTTACTATTTCCTGAGATGTGAAAAGGCTAAGGAGAAGCCAGTTCCTGGGGGTGGGGTGGGGAGCACAGGCTCAGGCAGGGACAGGGGAGTGGGCTGTGAAGAAATCATGACTTTGTTGGAGACATCTGTCAGATCATCTCCAACCAATACACTCTTGCTATAAAGAAAAGGGCTGCTCCAAATTGATCAAGGTCTCCATTGTTTAATTTCTATTGGTATTCTTGAAAGGAGAAAGAATCAACCTCTCATTTAATCAGGTAATTTTGTATGGGTTTCCTTTTTCATATGTTGATTTTGCTTACCAAACCAAGCCAAAAAATCTGGTTCTCCTTCTATATTTCCATGGTGGGCAAGACAAGGCCTTTTCGTGACTTGGAGGGAGTTTAAATAACTGTGAAAGGAAGAGAAGTGAAAAGCAAAGGAGAAAAGGAAAGATATACCCATTTGAATGTGGAGTTCCAAAGAATAGCGAGAGAGAAGAAAGCCTTCCTCAGCAATCAATGCAAAGAAATAGAGGAAAACAACAGAATGGGAAAGACTAGAGATCTCTTCAAGAAAATTAGAGATTCCAAGGGAACATCTCATGCAAAGATGGGCTCGATAAAGGACAGAAATGGTATGGACCTAACAGAAGCAAAAGATATTAAGAAGAGGTGGCAAGAATACACAGAAGAACTGTACAAAAAAGATCTTCACGACCCAGATAATCACAAAGGTGTGATCAAGATCACTCACCTAGAGCCAGACATCCTGGAATGTGAAGTCAAGTGGGCCTTAGAAAGCATCACTACGAACAAAGCCAGTGGAGGTGATGGAATTCCAGTTGAGCTATTTCAAATCCTAAAAAATGATGCTGTGAAAGTGCTGCACTCAATATGCCAGCAACTTTGGAAAACTCAGCAGTGGCCACAGGACTGGAAAAGTTCAGTTTTCATTCCAATCCCAAGGAAAGGCAATGCCAAAGAATGCTCAAACTACCACACAATTGCACTCATATCACACGCTAGTAAAGTCATGCTCAAAATTCTCCAAGCCAGGCTTCAGCAATATGTGAACCATGAACTTCCAGATGTTCAAGCAGGTTTTAGTAAAGGCAGAGGAACCAGAGATCAAATTCCCAACATCTGCTGGACCATCAAAAAAGCAAGAGAGTTCCAGAAAAACGTCTATTTCTGCTTCATTGACTATGCCAAAGCCTTTGAATGTGTGGATCACAATAAACTGTGGAAAATTCTGAAAGAGATGGGAATACCAGACCACCTGACCTGCCTCTTGAGAAACCTGTATGCAGGTCAGGAAGCAACAGTTAGAACTGTACATGGAACAACAGACTGGTTCCAAATAGGAAAAGGAGTACATCAAGGCTGTATATTGTCACCCTGCTTATTTAATTTACATGCAGAGTTCATCATAAGAAACACTGGGCTGGATGAAGCACAAGCTGGAATCAAGATTGCCAGGAGAAATATCAATAACCTCAGATATGCAGATGACACCACCCTTATTGCAGAAAGTGAAGACGAACTAAAGAGCCTCTTGATGAGAGTGAAAGAGGAGAGTGAAAAAGTTGGCTTAAAGCTCAGCATTCAGAAAACTAAGATCATGGCATCTGGTCCCATCATGTCATGACAAATAGATGGGGAAACAGTGGAAACAGTGTCAGACTTTATTTTTGGGGGGCTCCAAAATCACTGCAGATGGTGATTGCAGCCATGAAATTAAAAGACGCTTACTTCTTGGAAGGAAAGTTATGACCAACCTAGATAGCATATTAAAAAGCAGAGATATTACTTTGCCAAAAGAGGTCCGTCTAGTCAAGGCTATGGTTTTTCCAGTGGTCATGGATGGATGTGAGAGTTGGACTGTGAAGAAAGCTGAGCACTGAAGTATTGATGCTTTTGAACTGTGGTGCTGGAACTCTTGCGAGTCCCTTGGAATGCAAGGAGATCCAACCAGTCCATCCTAAAGGAGACCAGTCCTGGGCGTTCACTGGAAAGACTGATGCTGAGGCTGAAACTCCAATACTTTGGCCACCTCATGCACAGAGTTGACTCACTGGAAAAGACCCTGATGCTGAGAGGGATTGGGGGCAGGAGGAGAAGGGGACGACAGAGGATGAGATGGCTGGATGGCATCACCGACTCGATGGACACAAGTTTGAGTGAACTCCGGGAGTTGGTGATGGACAGGGAGACCAGGTGTGCTGCAATTCATGGGGTCGCAAAGAGTCAGACACGACTGAGTGACTGAACTGAACTGAACTATATGGTGATGTTGCTAACAATAAATCTGAGCACTCACTAACGGCCAAACTCTCTTCAAGGTACTTTGTATGTCTTAGGTCACTTAATCCTTGTGTGAACACATAATATTCCCATTTTGCAAATTAACAAGACAAGTGGAGGTAAAATAACTTGTTCAAGCTCAAACTGCTAGTGAGTGGCAGAGCCAGGATCCCAACCTTAGCTACTATGCTCTGGGGTCCCTTTTAGAGACCAGCTCTTCCAGAGGGTCATTTTACAGGTGAAGTAATAGACCTAATGTTGTTGAGTCAGCTAGCAAGCTCCCAACAGGGTTAAAACTAGACCTCTAACATTTGGACCTTCATCCAGAACTTTCTCACTATAACAGCACACTATGCATAGAAGCAGTGTTTTGTAATAGAAAAGAAAGAGAAAGTCGCTTGGTCGTGTCCAACTCTTTGTGACCCCATGGACTGTAGTCCATGAACTTCTCCAGGCCAGAATACTGGAACAGGTAGCCTTTTCCAGAAGATATAATTTGCTGGATGATATGGGCTAATCATTTTTAGCAACTGCTGCCTACCTCACCTCACAAGTCTATAGGTAACACCATAGTAGATAGAAAGATGTTTTTAACTTATGGGCTACCTAAATACCCTCTGGTTCCTGAACAAACAGTTCAGCTATGGAATAAAATCACTTTTAATATGATTGTGTGTGTATGTTAGTCGCTCAGTCATGTCTGACTTTTTGCGACCCTGTGGACTAAAGCCTGCCAGTCTCTTCTGTCCATGGGATTTTCCAGGTAAGAATACTGGAGTAGGTTGTCTCCCCTTCTCAAGGGGAGCTTCCCAACCCAGGGATAGAACCCAGGTATCCTGTATTGCAAGCAGATTATTTACCATCTGAGCCACCCGGAAAGCCCTTTAATATGATTAGGATATACAAAACTACAAAAAGTAAAAATCCTTTAAGAGAGAAATTCTTCTAGGGGCCAATGTATTCTCACTAGGCATCTCCTCCATTCTCCAGTTCTGACACACATGACTTCATTCTCTGTTCATGGATTGTGGGTATCAGGCTTTAAAACAGGCACTTTCTCAAGACAAGTAGGAACTTAAGATAGCTAATGGAAAAGAATACCAATCAATTCTCAGGGGAGAGCATGATCATTAAAAACAGCACATAAAGGGGTGAGTTTCTTGTATTTCTTGTAACCAAGTCCAGCCCTGAGAGCCTTTCTCTATTGCCAAAAGTGATCTAACATCTCCCAACATATCTTGGCTTCAGATGGTAAATTTTTTTCTCCATTCCACACTTATTCCAAAAATTATAAAAAGAGAAAGGAGTTTACGACATTTGGGAAGAAACTGATCTGCTATAGGAATTTTAGTAAGAAAGGACACAATGATTTTGGCAAAATAAGAGAATTTCATTCTGAAATTGTAACATCTTCTCCCACTGGAATTATTTGGCTTACCAAAAATCAAAGTTGTTAAGCTGGCCAGGGTAGGGCCAATAAGGCAAATGACTAGAGGTGATACTCTGTACAACTCTACACACGGAGGCTCTCAGAAGCTCAGGCTAGGGAACCTGCTACTGTGGCTGGAGCTGGTGGTGTTCCAGTTGGATTCATTCACAATAAAGCAGCAAGACAGGATCAACTACAAACCCTGGAAGACTCCTCTCACTGTACAGCATCTCTACGAAGAATGAGAACAGAAAACTAAGGACTTTCTCACATCACAGCATCATGAAAAGATTTGTTCAAAGCTGGTGGCACAAACTATTGCTTCTGGGTTTTGCAGCAGAAACTGAATAAAACATGTTTCCATCATCTTAAAGAGCAAATTGGCCTCACAAGCCTTCTAACCCAGCATTTGAGTGTTTTTAGTTGCTCAGTCATGTCCAGCTCTTTGCTACCCCCATGGACTATAGCCTGCCAGGCTCCTCAGTCCATGGGATTTTCCAGACAAGAATAGTGAATTGCCATTTCCTGAAATGAGAGCAGCTGGGGTGAGTCTCTTGGAGAGGTTCTAGACTCTCCTTTCCCAATTTTCCTAGTTTTCATTTCAAACAAGAGACTGAAATGATTTAATGTTTGGATAGCTCAGATTTGAGGGAATTGCTTCAATGATGTCTCTAGCTTCACTGACCTAAACAGTTTTATTTGCAAAAGATTTTATTTAAAAGAAAGTACAGCCAACTAGTGCTTAACCACATAGATTATCAGGAGCCTCTTCCATGACACTAAGTGTGATAGCTGAGCTGGGAACTTTTACATGTGGTTAAAATTTAAGTCATTAATGAAAAGGTATCTGGTAAAAGTGGGAAAAGAGTTGAAAAAAAGGTGAGTTTTTCATGAAACTGAATGTAGGTATTTTCAGAGAACCAGATAACCTCAGGAACAGATATTATGGCTGTTTCCAATATCATTTAGTTCAAGCTACTCATAATTGCTCAAATAATTTTTGGATGATCTGTTTGATGGGCAGGCTTCTCTTCCCATTGAGGGACACATGTTATCTGAAGGGCATGTATAACTTACATATAATCCAGGATATTAATCAGTATGGAGAGGGAAATGGCAACCCACTCCACTATTCTTGCCTGAAAAATCCTGTGGATAGAAGAGTTCAGAGGATTACAGTCCATGGGGTCGCTGAGTCAGACACGACTGAATGACTGAGCACATTAATCAGTAGAGGGAACACCAGCACATTATTTTAGTCATGGTTGGTCAGTTACCAAGAAGAGAAAACTAATCAATTTAAATCCTTTTTTGAAGAGTTTATTGGAAGAAGAGTATAGGTTTCATGGGAAGTAGAAAGACATGAGATGGTTTTCTCTCTTTTTTTTCTTTATCACCTACTGTTTCTCTCTTCAATTAGCAACTTAATCTTGCTTTTGCAACTTCCAGTTCATAACGACTTTTGGGCTGTGATGGCACTTTTCTTTTTAGATATCCTTATTTTTGTCATCATATTGAAACAGGCTGGGACAGGAGATCCTTTGCCACATTGATGCAGTTTGCACCAGTCTCCTCAAGCCAAAAAAAAAAAAAAGCCTGAGGGACTAAAAGTAACAGTGTGCACACAGGCACACCTGGGGCAAATTCTGGACAACAAGATACAAAAAGATCAAAAAGGTCCAATTGCCACCTCTGAAGAGCTGGAAACAAAAAAAAAACAGGTCAGGAGTAAAAGCAGGGAAATGGGCATGCCCCTTGCATCCAACACCACCAAAGGGATGGGCAGACAGTAAGCCACCCCTCCTGCCTGAACTCTGGACATACCTCTACCCTCACCCCATATAAGGAACCAACTCGCACCACCCCCCCACCCTACTTAGGCAGCAAGCAAGGGAAGTTATTATTTGTTCTCCTCACTACTGCAGCAGAGGCCCCAATAAAGACTTGCCTGAATTTCTTTTCTGCCCTCTTATCAATTTCTATTTTTTGGCAAAGTCCAAAAATCCCTGTGCATATAAATATCACATTTTGTCTGTGCAGAACCAGCCTTGAGATTGTTGTGGCAAGGGATACCTGACCCGACCAGAGCCAGAAATTTTCTGAGACTTTAGCAGAATCTCCTGAGAGACAGGACATGCGTGGGGAGAACTTGAGGCTGGAGCTGCCAACACCATCCAGCCTTGTAAAGCCCTAGCCTCCTGTCAACACAGTAGATACAGAGAAAGATGGGAAGAAGCTGTGCTCTGATGGCAGTTTTTGATACCTGAATCCTGGCTGCATGTGAAGCCAGTCTTGCTTGTTAGTTTCATGAGCCAATAACTTTCTTTTTTTGCTTAAGTTATTTTGAACCAGGTATTCTGTCAGGCAGGCTTCCCTGGTGGCTCAGTGATAAAGAATCCACCTGCCAATGCAGGAGATGCGGTTTGATCCCTGAGATGGAAAGATCCCCTGGAAAAGGAAATGGCAACTCATTCCAGTATTCTTGCGTGGAAAATCCTATGGACAGAGGAATCTGGCGGGCTAGAATCCTTGGGGTCGCAAAAGAGTTGGGCATGACTTAAAACACTAAACAACAACAACATTCTGTCATGCATATCCCTGAAAGTTCCAAATGCTGTAAACCATCAGCCCTGGATTCCACTGAGTCAACCCCATTCCTGACCTGACCTCACAGCTCTAGACTCCTGGTTGGCCTTGTTAGGTAGGGCTTGCTCAGGAAGGAATGGAGTATGTGGGACAATTCTTTGCAGAGGTAAAGGTGGGCAGAGTGAGAGGAAGTCATTAACCTCTTCATTTATATTCACTAATTAGAAGTTTGATCTCATAATTAGCCTAAATCTGTCTTCATTAAAGTCATTAATGTCAAAATATAAGTGATAATCTAAAGAAATCACTTCCAACTTCTTAAATAATGCTTGTGATTTTTTTTCACATGCAAGTCTAATGGAAATTTAGAAAATGTTCATTTCCTTGTTATTCTTCTGTGGACATGCCAACAATATTTTAAATTTTTCATTATACCAACTTTAATTTTAAAATTAAAGACAATGGATGACATAGGAGGTCAAATTTAAGTGATAAATGAAAATGTATCTGATAAGAAATGCTTTTCATCCTATTTCTTCATTAAGGGAATAACCCAATTCTTAGATTTAAAAATATCTCTAATAAGTCATGATGCAAATAACCTTCTCCCATAGCTTTTCTTTCAAGGTACCCAATTTATTTCATCACAAAATAATAAATCTCATGCTCAGAATCCATTTCTTAGCCAAGAGTGGCATCACCGCGGAACTTATTCATTGCTCCAACTAAAATTTAAAATTGTTTAGGAAGTGTAAGGGCATGATTTTCCCATATATGTTTTAGTCCCACATTTAACATTTCATAGAAAAAAATCAATTTGGGGAAAGGAAATCCAAAAAAAGAAGGGATGTATGTGCACATATAGCTGATTCACTTTGCTGTAGAGTAAAAACTAACACAATATTATAAAGCAACTATACCTCAGTAAAAATTAATTTAAAAAATAGAAAGAAATAGGTTCCACTAACATATTTCCGTTTTGACAGTACAGACAGTAAAGATCTGCATCTTTCAGCCTGGGAAGAAGGAGGGCTTGGAATTACCCTCAGCTTAGCATCTACTTGCATGATGTTGGCAAGTTATGTGTAATCTGGATAAGCCTTTGTTTCTTCATATTATATTATAGATAAAAGTGTTTATATCACAGCTTTAATGGGGTAATTAAATGAGGTGGTATACGTGGTAAATCACAGATACTCAGTGTTATTATGTACCAGCTGTTACTTAAGGTAACAAATAATTTCCCATTATAACAGATACATTCATAATTCATGAATGTCCCTTTTCTACCAGTTGTCAACATTGCCATAAATCTTGCAGTTATAAAATTAAATCTACATTTTTCATGAATTGAAATGTTAATGCCCCATTGAAGCTACTGAAATGGCTCATTCTGCTACTAACTGGCTCTGTGACCGGGGACAGGCACTTACCCAATGTGAGTTTTGTAAAATGACAAGATTGGGCTGCCCATGATGAATGTTAGGGTCTCTTCTAGCTCTGTCATTCTTCTCCTTGAATCTTATACTGCAGTTAAGTTGCTATGTAATATTATACGAGTCATCATGGGATAATCACATCTTGATTTTAAATGAATTCATATTCCTCTCAGAAGAAGAAAAATGGCTGCCATCTAAAACTATCCTCCCAAGTAAGAATTAGGATAAAAGCAGAGAGAGTGAGTGAGTGAAAGATGACAGTACATTAATTCATATGCTCAGATTTTATAATTTTGGAAATCTCTAAAAATAGTTTTTCAAAACTTGAAGATCAATTTTGTGACACAGGTGTTGTGGAAGAAAATGTGTAGCCGGACATGGTGGACACTTACCCATTAGATTTACAACCTATGGCTCCCCATGCAAAACTCCAAACCCAAGATGCCTCAGTTATAGGAAACCCTAACGACTGCTGTGCTTCTATTTTTCTGAAACTGCAAAACAGATTTGTCTATTAATCGCTCCTTTGGTATTTATTTTGAAACCAACTGTGCAGTTCTTGGCCCCTTCACATACAAACGATGCCAGCTCTTACACAATTCCACAGAATTCTTGCACAGTTCTCGCTTGCGCTGCCCAATTTTTTTCTTACTTTCCCCTTTTTTCCCTCATAAATGGTGAGCATCTCAGGAATGATGATCCCATTAGGAGATCTCTACACATTGGTCTATAAGACACTGAAGGAAAAATTCAAAAGATGCCTCCACACAAAAGTAGGGGAAAGTCACATAAATTAAATTCCAAACAGAAGAAAGTGCTGTGTGTGGAGAGCCCCGATTCTCTGACAGATGGCACACGGTGCTTGCTGGGCAGAGCTCGAGGTTTGCTCCATTGCAAATACAGAAACAGTAAAACCGTTTAGCAATTTTAAAGAGCTCTGTAATGAAGTATCACATTCTAACAAATAAAGGTTTACTAAGGTAGAACAGCCAGGATTTAAGAGATCTTAAAACAGGATACTATTTAATTGATGTAAATGTCATTCTCAGGATGGCAAAACTTCAAGAACTTCAACTTGTACATGTGTGTAGGTGTTCATGGCTATGAGTAGAAGCACATGTGCACAATGAGATCTGAAGTTTTAAGCGATGTATGCCCATTTGAAATTTTCTTGAGCTTAGAAAAGCAAAGCTTGCAAACCTTACATTCAGTTGCCTTGGGCAAGCAGGAAAAAATATCTGTCAAGACCCAGGTCTCACTGTTAAGGCTGGAGTTGAGAAATGCCCTCCAAATGCCTTCAAGTCAACATTAGCTATGACAGAAGCAAGACTATTATTTAACAGTAGCAGCAAATGTCAAAAACAAACTGTACCTGGCATTTTGACAAGACACTATTGAAAGAGAACCACTTTTTCAGCACTTGTGTAACCGTTGGGGAGAACTTGACAATTAATATCCTGAGGTCTGGTAATAGGATTCCCAGGCTGTTTAGTGATTTCCTTCTGATATACATGAAAGGCACAGGCAAGTGGCGGACACAGGCAAAAATAATCTGAAAAGATGAGGCCTGGAGAAATGGGCTGATAGGTTAGAGATCAGGTGTCATGCGGCTAATTAAAATGTAACTCCTCCTTCGGGAAAGTGCGCTATCATGGTTGTGACACTATAAAGTATGAGGACAGAGCCGTCATCCCCAGGCAAGAATAAGATGCTGACAAAACCCATCTCCTGTTTCCCACATCCTTCTTTCCCTCTGGTGTCCTCATGCCGTCCTGTGGCACCTCACCTGAGCTTCCCTCCCTGGATGACACTGCAGCCCAACCTGGCCAAACTTCCTGCCAAACAACTTCTCAGGATGACAGTGACCAGCAAGTGTTCTCTCCAGCTTCCCTAGGGACCGAATCGCTGTTGACTAACTGGTGAGGGAAGCTGTGGACGGTAGTTATCGGTGTTGTAAATTCCTGCATCCTGCTTCCTTCCATTTCAATGGAAACATGAGAGGAGTTTTCCTGATACAGAGGGGATGTCCATGTGCTGGTACAGAACCTGTACTTTGAAGTGAACAAACAGGAGGGACAAGAGAACTAATATTTCACTGGACACCTGTTTACATATTACTGTGTTTAATGTTAACAAACTTCTAAGGAAGGTGGTAGTGTATCTCCATTTCAGAGATGGAAAAATTGAAATTTCAAGAGCTTGGGGGACTTCTCCAAGGTTGTTGTTGTTTAGTCACTAAGTCATATCCAACTCTTTTGTGAGCCCACAGACTGTAGCCCACCAGGCTCCTGTCTATGGGATTCTCCAGGTAAGAACACTGGAGTGGGTTGCCATTTCCTTCAGAGGTTCTTCCCCACCCAGGGATCAAACCTGCATCTCCTGAACGGGCAGATGGATTCTTTACTGCTGAGCCACCTGCGAAGGCCCTTGCCTGGGGTTCCAGTCTGTAAATAACTCCTCAGGTGTTCAAGCTTGAGTTTGACTGATTTCCAAGGCTCTTTCCTGATTCTGCTCAACCTAAGATCACACCTTCATTAGCCACAGGGTGTCCTTTTCAAGTAAAAGTCTGATGCCAATGGGAATTCTCTGAGCTGTGCTAGATGGGGCAGCCCTAACTTGCAGGACTCCCACAAGTAACCCCATGGGCAGGTGGGGGTGGCCCCTAAGCAGAGCACACCCTGCCTATAAGTTCTTTGGGAGCCATTTAAATATCAAAGTGAAGGACTTCCTTAGTAGTCCAGGGGCTAAGAATTTGTCTGCAAATGCAGGGGACACAAGTTCGACCCCATGAAGATACCACATGCCTGGGGACAAATAAGCCCAGTAGCCAAAACTACTGAGCCTGTACTCTAGAGCTCAGGAGTCACAACTATTGAAGCCTGCCCATCCTAGTCTTTGCTCCACAGCAAAAGCCACAGCAGTGAAAGCCCATGCACCGCACTAGAGTAGCCCCTGCCTGCCACAATTGGAGAAGCCTGCACAGCAACAAAATTCAATGTGGCCAAAAATGGATAAAAACAAATAAATATATTTTAAAAACCCCAAAGTGAAGTGAAGCCCTATTTTAGGTCCTACCTCCCACCACTTCCTCCACCTGCAATCTTCGCTACATCCAGACCCACCTTTGGAGTCTTCAGGGTACACCCACCTGTCTGTCCATGTCTGTCCTGTTCATCTCGTGCCCAAGAGAACTGTCCTCCCCTCCTCAAGCTGATCTGACTCATCAGTACCTGTGCCCTTGCCTTCCAGATGCCTTTCCTGGCCACCGTATAAACATCCTGTTTTTACTCTAACAGAACTTACCATCTATACAGACCGTCTGCAAGGATGGCTACCACCAGACCAGTACTTATATTACAAGCACATCAAAAACTAGACCAGAAAGCACAATAACTCAGGCAGACTTCTCTCAGACTGAACTTAAAAGGTCAGAAGTCAAAACCTGTTAACACATCCTTTTTATGATGTCAGGTTTCCATATGGGACTGTGCCTATAGAGGTTGAGTAGAAAGTCTGCTAACTAGAGAGGTTTCAGGTCCAAGTTCAGGCATACCCCCATGGCTGAAGTCATCAGACTCTCTAAGAGCACTTTTGTTGACTAGAGAACCCAGATCCCCGAGTAAAGTAAACATGTTAAACATACGTCTATGAACTCAAGGCATATTCATGTCAAAGGTGCCTTGGTGCCAAGACACTTAGCAATGGTCTTGGGATTCTGCTGGAAATGCACAGGCAAAACAGCTTGCAGGGACTTGTAGGGACAGTCCCATGTGGTGGTGAGAATCCTTGGCTGTTGGAGCAAAGTTAGACCCAACTTTGAAATCCTGCTCCACCATTCAGAAAATCACGGAAGTTGGCAGCTGTAAAACGATGAGTGTCTACCAGGGGAGGCAACGACATTTGTAGGAAGCACTAAGGAAACGATTAATTTCCCACACCCTCTCACTTTCAGATGATAGGAAAAGACAAAAGTGGAATTCTTCCTTCTTCCACTGTTCTGGGACATGGATACAAAGTTTATATTTTATGTATTTTAAACACTGCAATTTTCAGTCAGTTCAGTCACTCAGTTCTGTCCAACTCTTTGCAACCCCATAGACTGCAGCACACCAGGCATCCCTATACATCACCAACTCCCAGAGCTTACTCAAACTCATGTCCATCAAGTCAGTGATGCCATCCAAACATCTCATCCTCTGACATCCCCTTCTCCTGCAAAATTTTAACACTCTAAATTTTTCATTGTCTTGTATTTGTATTCACTATGAATCATTTATGAAGAAAAATATTCTAGTGAGATAAGAGTGCTACAAAACGCTTTAAACCAACTGTCGTAGGCATTGCCAGTGATCACCAGTATTTGGTCCTCCTGTCTGTCAAGGGAAGGATCGCACATCCCAGCCTCTCTGTGGTTTGCCAGGGCCACAGGACCAGAACTCATCCTAACAAAGACTTAAGGATCACTAATTTACTTTTTCTGGGGGGGAAAAAGTTGAATTTGACTCAACTTTATTTTGAATTTTACATATATTCTGGAAAGACTCACTTCAACATATCCTGACCTGTTTTTCTCTCCTGGACAGATCTGAGGCATAGAAAATTCCACAAAGATCTGTCTTTACAAATATCTTTAACCTTCATCTTCAATTTGTCAGTCACCTTCCCAAGCCAGTGTGTGGAGACTGAGCACAGCAGCGGCCTCCAGTTGATCCCAAGATGATGGGGCAGCAGTTTGTCTTCCTGTAATGTCCTGCTGCAAAATCTCAAGGTTTTGTCAAAGCAGAAGGAACTGTTTAAAAACAGAACTGCCACTGTCATAACTTGGTTGAGCAGACATTTCCGGAAGATCTAGGAGTGACATGTGATGACTACAAAGGGAATAGAAATGAGTTTCATTTAATGGCAGAAATTTCCAGGGAATACATTTTAGAAACTTTTCTTCTAAAACAAACAGATTCAACACTTAAGATTCTTTCGTCTTGTCAGTTGCTCATCACAATGAATCGGTCCATGATCACATTCTGTATAAGTTATTCAAAACATGTTTCAAAGAGAGACAAAATTCTGCAAATGGAACAAACTCATGGAAACACAATAGTACTAAATGAATTTATTAATTGAAGAACAGTAATAAAAGGACTGTTTTAAATGGAAATGTTTTCTATGTGTTCATTACTTTTAAAGCCCACCTTTGGGGGAAGCCACAGAACAATTGGCAGTTATAAATCCTACCATGGCAAAGTAGAATAGAACACTCTTGCGCTGGCACAGAATTTGATTTAAAATCAAAACTGTCCCTTGTTCACGAACACCCTCATAAACAGCACAACCAGGGCAACAGTGAAAGGGAAAAATTGCCCATATATGGCAATCAGTTTCAACACGAGGCTCATCAATAGCCCAGTCTTTCACAGGCACATCATTATCTATCTGATCTGCCAAAGCTGATCCTTAACAACATTGTCTTCAGAACAGTTGACATACCCTGGAAAAGTCTGTCTTGTAAATCACAAAGAAAGATGACAGGCTTCACAGATTTCATCAGTGATAAAAAGAAGGGAGGCATAAAGGAACTGATATCGGGATACTTACCCATCCTGGCATGATGATCTCAGTGAACTCAATAAATGTATTTCAAGGGGGAAAAAACAAAACTTTCATACCCCAATTTTTATTGAGACCAAGTAAGAAACCACTGACTTAACCCATTTATCTCAGTTCCCAACCAAATTTGAGTTTTTTAAATGTAAAGACAAATGATCAGGCAGATGGTAAGATTTTATGATATAAAAAATGGTGAGGAAGATTGAATCAGGATGGCAGACTGGTCAAGTTGTAGCTTCTCCCACCTACTCCAAATCCACAGAAACAACAACAAAAGATTTTCAAAAGGAAAAGGTATCCACTATACTGCCAGGTAAAGAGAAGTATTCTCCACGGACTAGCCACTACAAGAAATCCATGAGAGCAAGAAAACATCTGAGTGCAGACAGAAAAATTACAGTTCAAACACTCAAAGAAAGGCTAATGCTCGGAGCCCAAAATACCAAGGGCAACGGACCTTGTGTGCTAGGAGTCTTCCTATAGAAGGAGCCATGTGGCCAACCCCTTCACATTTCTACTGGCCACCTTGGACCAGAGACAGCACGGTATCTGTTCCCAGGTGCAAGCTGTGTGAGCACTAAGTTCAGAGAGGCCTGGGAGTGGGCCTAAGGTAGACTGGGGTGTGCTCACACCCACAGACAGACTGGCACAGGCTCATTCTGCCCTTCCCTGCTCTTTGGAAGAGTTTAGAACTTTAGATTAATTAATATCCTCAGCAAGTACAAGAATGACCACATACACACACCCCCAGAAAACAGAGATCTTGGAAATTTAAATTGTCATCACTGAAATTAAAAATTCAATGGATAGGTTGAACACTGAACGGGCACAGCTGAAGAGCAACTCACTGAGCTGGAAGTTCCAGTGAAGTAATTCTTCCAGAATGTAAGCACAATAGAAAAAAGCTAAGGGATATATAGAAAACAGGAACATAAGATCAAAGACTTCCCAAACAGAAGAATTTCAGAAGACCAGAGAAGGTGAACAAAGGAATAGTAACAACAAAGAGAGAAAAAATTTTATCCAGAATTAAAGAGATGATCTCTGATTGAACAGGATCAGTAGAAGATTTACTCCTCGACAGCATGAGTTTTTAGATCATCTAGGACATGATTCATGGGGTCGCAAAGAGTCAGACACGACTGAGCCACTGAACTGAACTGAAATGAGGATGTTGAAACAACTAAAAATAAGCACATAAAGAGGGGAAGGGACTCTAATTAGCATTCCATTACAATCAAGCATTTGGATAGGCTGTTTCACTCAAATGGGCATTAGGACTACAGATGAGACCTTCCTTTCCACCCAGCCTCTGGCATCAACCATTTCAGTAGCAGCCATACTGTTACCAACAGCTGGTCACCCAGGCCTTGGACCTCCACCCACTTCTGTGAACTATGGACATACAGTTGTTCAGATCACATCTTGGGCCTTGAGATCTTGAAATGAGGCACTAAATTCCTGACTGCAAACCCCAAGCCGATCACCGTTCCCATCAAACAGGGTCTTTGGTCTCCTGTCCTTGCTGTCCTTCACCATCACACCGTTCTCCCACCGTTCTCCCATGCTGTCAGGTTAGCACTGCGGATCCAACGTCCTTCCTTAGTTCATCTGGATCCCACAATAAATCTCTTGATGTTGTATTAGGAGCTTCCATTAATCTTCCACAAAGCCTTGTGCCATGTCTACCAACAAACTCTCCATTAGACTCAAAATATGCCATCACAAATGACCTAACCCCTGGGCAACTAGCCCACTTGGACATGACACAATCATGTCAATTGGCTCTGCTGCAAACATCTGATCTCTAGCCTCACCTGGGTCCTTGATGGCCTCAGAACTATCTGAAAAGTCTTTCTTTGCTTCAAGTCAGTTCCTAAGCCCATTCTTCATAGTTACATCCCGAATCTCCACCATCCTTCCAAAGTTCTCTAGTTGCCCCAGCTCCCCTCACTCATAACAAATGACAATACATCATTAGTGTTAGTCACTCAGTCATGTCCAACTCTTTGAGACCCCATGGACTGTAGCCTGCCAGGCTCGTCTGGCCATGGAATTCTCCAGAAAAGAATACTGGAATGGGTAGCCATTTTCTTCTGTGGGGGATCTTCCCAACCCAGGGATCAAACCCGAGTCTCCTGCACTGCAGGCGGACTCCTTACTGTCTGAGCCACCAGAGAAACCCCACATGATCAGGCTTTTCTCAAATATATTTTGTGAGCTATTAGTATACAATGATATACTTTAAATGTTAAGATTCAGTTCAGTTCAGTCGCTCAGTCATGTCCGACTCTCGGTAAGATAGGTTAAAAAAAACTATTTGTCAACATAGAACAATAAGGTATTACTTCCTGTTCTTATGAAGTCAATTATTCCGTTCAATTGCACATCATCCTACCAGTTACTGTGCCTAAAATCCCGTCCTATTTTGGCTTCCATATCACTCTTCTGTTTTCCTTCCCACTTCTGACCTCAACCCTTTCATTTCCTTCATCAGCTTCTCTGCCCACAGGCCAGTATGCCTCAGATCTCCTTCTTTTCACTTTAACATGCTCCCTAGGTGATCTCATCCACTCCTACAGCTGCATTTATTACCGTCATATGCTGATGACTCCCTCATTACATCCAATAACACAGACTCAAATATCCAACTGCATATTATCATCTTTACCAGATGCCTTCTACACATCTCAGCCTGAATACATCAAATCAAACTCTTATCTATTCATCTACTTTTCTGCATTCCTCTTTTGGTTTATGGAAATACCATCCATTTACTTTTCCAAGAAAGGAAACTTAAGTCACCTTTCACATTTCTTCTTCCTAAAAACTTATACCCAAGTAAACAAGTTCACATGATTTAATCCAAAATATATCACAATGCATTCCTCACTTGTCATCTGCAAAGTCACTACATCTCTCTCACCCAGAACCTCCATCTTATATTACATGTATCTACACCTGTGAGAGGCAACCTGGGCTGCACATTAGAATCACATGGGGAACTTATGAAACTCCTAATGCTCAGAGCACACCTCAGGTCAATTATAATATATTAAGAGTCTATGAGAGTGGGATTCATGATCAACATATTTTTATAAGACTTCAGAGGACTCTAACATGCACTCAGACTTTAAAATTTTCAGATATGAGCCCACAGAATCAAAGTGCGTACTGAATATTAAGCAAGAAAAATGAAAACAAATTTTAAAATGAAACAAATAAAAGTGAAACTAAATAACCTCAAGGATAAAGGGAAATTTATGAAAAAGTGCCTAGAGAGACAAGACATGTTAGCGTTAGTCACTTAGTCATGCCTGATTCTTTGCAACCCCATGGACTGTAGCCCACTAGGGTCCTCTGTCCATGTAATTCTCCAGGCAAGAATACTGGAGTGGGTTGCCATTCTCTTCTCCAGGCGATCTTTCCAACCCAGGGATCGAACCCAGGTCTCCCACATTGAAGGTTGATTCTTTACCATCTGAGCTACCAGGGAAGGACCAAATAACCTCAAGGATAAAGGGAAATTCATGAAATAGCTCCTGGAAAGACAAGACAGATTACCTACAAAGGGAAGAAAATTACACTAATAGGAGACTTGCCATCTGCAACATTAGATGACAGAAGACAAGTTAAAAAAATCTTCAAAGTGGTGGGACTGGGGGGAGACTGTGAACCTAGATTCTATGGCCTGCTAAACTGCTCTTCAAGAATGACTTTTCATACACACAAAGCTAAGACTCTACTGTTCACGGACCATCACTTGCAGAATTACCTTACAAAGAACACTATGTCATTATCCAGGTAAGTGAGCCACAAGATTAGAGAAGTATCTAATGATGTTGACCAATCTGGATCTCCCCTAGACATGTGAAACAGATGCAGCACAGAGAGGGCCCAGTGACCTCATGAGGGTGAAGCAGTTCAGTGTAAACAAACACAGATTCTAACAAAGTACGACCAGGGTTCTTGCTAGTTAATTTTAATTATTTGCTTGCGCTTTCATAGAATTTAAGTTTCAGTTTTCAACTCGTCAACATTTGAAACTTACCAGGAAGCACTGCCAATACATCAGTATTAAAATACATTTACCATCTTCTTCCATTGCTGAGAAAAACATATAATATACTTATCAAAATATCAGAACAATTTTGTTTTGAACAATTCTGTATTTGTCAGAAATACTTTTTCTTGCTTTCTAGGTGATAAGAAAATAATTCAAGAACTTAAAGTAATAATCATTCAGTTCCTGTAATACTGAACTAATACTAGTTTCATTTTTCTTAATAAATTCAACCATACATGTTAAATTTTATTAAATTAATCCTCAGTAGTAAAATTCTAAGATTAACCACAAAGAAGAAAAAAAGACTCTTAACCAAGATGATAATTATATATTTAATACATCTTGCTTTAAACAGCAATTTCCAAAGTAAACACATCATAGACCTTATAACTTATTAAAGATTTATAGTGCTTACAAAGTTGATTCTAAAAATATACCTTATTTGTTCTAAATGAATAACATTATCTGGAAGATAGAATAATAAATTATAGTAGCATATTTACCACCACTACAGTTAAGATTGTGTACATATATTCAATATGAAATCTTAGGATTTTCATACTTTCAGCCTTAAAACATAAGAGCAGATTAAAGTTTGGCATATAAGATCTCAGTCTGATAGCGATGGTTTTAAAAAAAAAATGAAAAAATATCTAGTTGACATTACAAGAGCAGCACATGCACACACACACACATATACATTCTCTCCCTCATTCAATCCAACACATATCCAACACATACAGACACAAACAAAAACACACACACTTCCACAGTAAGCAGAAGATCTTTCCCTTGTGTATCAGATAAATGCCACCTATTTCAAAAAATATAAAAATTGGGAAAAAAAAAGTTAACTAAGAGTATGCTTAAATCATACTTCAAAGGCTCCAGCTGTTGGAAAGATATGCATGAAACTATTATTGGGATCTTTAACGTGCACAGTATGCCATCCCAATTCAGTCTTAAATAATACATTCCTGAACTGTTCACTAATGAGCACATGAATACATAGGACATTATGTGCCCATCCACTCCCCAAATGGCAATCCGCTGACAATAAATCATATGATGCAGCCCAGCTCAAATGGTTTACTTTATAGAATCCAATAGATTATAGAACCCAAGAGAATTAGAAATTTCACTTGGACCTGTTTGGGATTTCTTATACATTCCATGTACAAAAGTAGTGGAATACTACATTGTCATTGACAGTTAATATCACTTAACACTGTGGCACTGCAGAAGGTCATTTTGTATTTCTAAAGCATATTTATTCCAGTTAAATTTTTCAATGGTCCCTACTTTTAATTTCTAGATTTAGACTCAAAACAATTTAATGCTGATAAACTCTCTTGCTTATCACTTTTTACCTCCAGTAAAATCGGTGAAAACAAAAAAATTACTCTTTGAACTCTCTCCAGTAATTCAGGTCTGCTAATATTCCATGGAAGTTCTTTTTCATCATATGTTTAAACACCCAAAGCTCTTTGAGATGACGTTAAAATAGAAACTAACCACACATTAGGGCACCCATAAATCACACTGCTGTAATCAGAAGGCACAACAGTACGTGAAAGAGAATATACCAGCTTTCCACTTGCTTTTTTTTTTTTTTTGGCTTTACTCATATTTTATTTCATCAACTTTATAAATTGTTCAAAGCACTTTTATAGTCTGCATGACGGTAAAAGAATTATTTTGGCACATCAACACTGTGATACGATATATGGTATACCTAAAAAATTAATTTAAAAATGTCATCTATTAATCAACAGGTTTTTTAATGTAGCATATATATATTTTACAGTTATTTAAGTCAAATACATAAAGGCTTGTACTTGATTTACAGATGAAGCAATCACAGATTGCAGTAACGTATGTGTGTATATATATGTAAGTGTGTGTGTGTGTGTGTGTGTGTGTGTGTACACACCAATCAAGGGAAAAACTGCATCCTGGCAATTTTATAGTCCGAAGTTTTGTTGGTCTATCTACCATTTGCATGCCTTTTTCATCTTGCTTTTCTGTACAAAAGATATACTTCTGCCTTCATTCTTGATGAGATTTTTCTGCAATAACTTTACATTCATACTGTAAAAATTAAAAGGTTAAAAGGTTAACAGTAAGTTGATTTTGAATAGCAATTTCCATATAAACTAAAAAGGTCTAAATGTAATAGTTCATTAGCATATGCCCACTGTATTCCTCGAAGAATCCGAGAGTTGCACAACTATTAGGATTAAATGACCATTATGATAGAAAAAAATTTCACATTCTAGAGGCATAGCCAAAAGCAGGAAAAAATGAGATTTCTGCATTACAAGCAAATGACAACAGTATATAATTTAGATCAATCCTACAATATAAAAGGAGGCAAAATATACTTCTTTGTGCGCTCACTAAGGCATACAAGCAAAGGAAACATCACGCACTTAAGGACAGGACTAACATTGTAAATTCAGTTATTTTTTCAAGTAACTTTAAAACTGAAAAGAAAAAATCTATATTAGTAAAAGCTTCAAATCAAAACAATATTTTAGAAATATAGCTATAAGAATGTATACCCATAATTCAAAATAAAGTAAACCAATGGATTTAGGATAACTGGGAGGTTAGGTTACCAAATCTAGCATTGTAAACCACTCACTTCTCTCAGCTGGCTAAAATGGTAAAAGAGACAGCACTTATTAATCAAAGTGCTATGGCATCTGAATGCTACTCCTTGACTTGACATCTATGGCTGGGCTTATCAATAATGTTCTTCTCCTTCTTAAAGTGATCAAATATCTTGATTTGCTGAAATAGTCCTAATTTATATCTACTGTAGCAACATTATTATAAATAGTGCCTCTTCTCACTTTTAAAACTGTACCTTTTTTATAGAGTAGAAATGAATAGAGGAGTAAAATAATTAATAAAAATTGGAGGATAAATCATATCACCTATCAGTAACATATTTTAGATTTTCTATCCAGAGGTTCTTTCTACTTGTTAATACACTTGTGATTAAATTCTTCCAAGTGATTTATTCCACTGCCCTTTCGAGAAAATTTATCTTACATCTTAAAACAGAAAGGTGACTAAATAAGCATGAGCTTACCATTGCCAGTTGTCGACCAATGTTTCCCATTGTTATGCCTCCAGCAAAAAATATACATGGTAACCAAGAACGAACATAGAGAAAATCTGGAGATGTATATCTAGAATAACAGAAATATTTTTAACAACTCACAAAGGAAGTAAGTACAATGACACTATTAAGATAATTACAATGGAAATAAGCTACTCTGAAAATTAAAGTGGCTAATGCAACTTTAAAATCTCAATTCTGAATTCACTTATTATTTTAGGAAACAAGCACCAAAAAGAATACTTACTGATAAACACCATTATAGACTAGCAGTTGAGTGACCAGAGTTGCCAAGAAAGCAATTCCTACTCCAAGGCCAAAACCACTTCTAGATCTATCAAAAGTCCACCACAATCCAATGGATAGTGCAGCCAGTGTGAGAGACAACTGTATGTTGTTATCAAAATCCACTTTCTGAGATCAGTGTTAAAGAGTCATTTTAAAATTTGTAACCAAATAATATCATCTGTTCATTTTTCTAAAATAAGAGATGTTAATGTTGAGACTGGAGTCTATTCAATTTTTTAATGTAATATACAAGACTAGAGAGGATTAAAACTATGATGGCATGATAGTTCACTAATAGATCTGACTGATGTGACATGCAATGTCTCCAAAAAATAGCACAGTATATACATTTCCAATTATCAGATCAGACCCATTATTTAAGAAATGCTTTCTTTGCAAAAAATGTAACTGGAAGCTTCAAAATACAAGTATTGCTAAAGGCACACACTTTTGCTAAAATGGAAACCACTATTACTTCTCAAACAGGTTTAGAATTGTTTGAGAATCACACAGGAACTTGAAAATAGAAGAGTTGACAGCTATTTAACAGGGTACCACAGTCTCTATATGATTTACTGACAGACACATTTTATAATAATGCAGTTCAGAAACAAGAGTACCAAGGACACACTATCCCTTTCTATTATGTCAACTGCTCTAGTTTTAATTTGTTGAGGAGAAAGCCTTGAAGTGAACATTATCTTCCAACCTGCCAAGCTATTTTGGTTCCTGAGACTTTCTGGTATAGGACAGTTTGCTCAAATGATATTTTATTTCCGTCACCTACTTAAGCATCTATTCACAAATATACAGCCCTTTTCTACTCCAAAATCTCAGGGCAAAATGAAGCTTTATAAATTCAATTTTCTAATTTCTTTGCCAGAGGATTACACTAAAGGAATTAATTTCAAGTATCATTAAAAGGGCATTATCTGTGTCCCAAAGGCCACATCTTGGCTCTATATTCAGCTCCCCAGAGGAGACTACACATCTTGCCAAACTAACTGGCCATGCTGCAACTACAGAGAGGAGGGAACAAGCTCCAAAAATGCATATAAAACCATTTTCCACTTCCGTTAAGACTGTGCTGTATACCACCATCCCCCTTCTCCCACCCAACCAGCGGGGACCCTGAATACCCAGCCTGCTTATGTCTCAGCAGTCAAGCACCACTCAAAATCAGTCCTTGTTTAGACTTGATTTATAAAGAAACCTATGGTCTATGGGTATGCTTTCTGAAAAAGCTTTTATTCTTTAGAGGCTTTTAAACCTCCAACTCCAAAAAAATGCTTGAGTTCTCTGATTTTGCTATGTAATAAACACTCTTGTAATGAGTGGAGTTCGACATTAACTGGGTTTTATCTTTGCTAACTAAGTTAACTTTGTTATAAGAGTCAAAGAAAAATAAGAAGACTTCCAGGGAACAGGTAAAAACATCAATCTTAAAAATATTATAATGTGACTTTCTAAAGTCTAAGCAACTTAATATTAAGTCTGTTATAAAATTTGTAAACATTTTGGATTTTGCTTAAAGGATGAACAGAACAGGTGGGATGGTTATATTTAAGGATTTCATTTAGCGAGAAAGAAAAGAATCACCAAAGCAAAGAATTTAAAATAGACACGTAAATCTTTTAAATTCCATAAAAGGTTATTAAATTTCTCAACTTAAAAAGAACTGAACTGTCTAGAATAGAAAGGTCTAATCCAGCAGACAGAGATGAATTTACACACTTGTAGGGCTCCTGGGTCAGAAAAGGAAAGTTCCTAGACTCACCAGGATCTCCAGGGTCTGGACTTGGCTCTGGCACAGCCTTGCAGTATGAATTACTTAGCCAAGTACCGAATCTCTTCACTTCTCTTACCTTAATAAAGAAAACATGAAACTAGGAGACTAAGTTTTCCTCTAAATTTAATATTCTATGAGTCTGTCTTTCTAAAGCCCTCCTAATGAATTGATGCTTTTGAACTGTGGTGTTGGAGAAGACTCTTGAGAGTCCCTTGGACTGCAAGGAGATCCAACCAGTCCATCCTAAAGGAGATCAGTCCTGGGTATTCATTGGAAGGACTGATGCTAAAGCTGAAGCTCCAATACTTTGGCCACCTCATGCGAAGAGCTGACTCATTGGAAAAGACTCTGATGCTGGGAGGGATTGGGGGCAGGAAGAGAAGGGGATGACAGAGAATGAGATGACAGGAAGGCATCACCGACTCGATGGAGGTGAGTTTGGGTGAACTCTGGGAACTGGTGATGGACAGGGAGGCCTGGCATGCTGTGATTCATGGAGTCACAAAGAGTCGGACACGACTGAGTGACTGAACTGAACTGAACCACTAGATTTGTTATAAAATCCTAATTCTCAAAGATTTCACAAAACTAAACATGTTGAGAAACTCTTTTAAGACAAAAAGAAAGGGAAAAACCAAAAATAAGAGCCACTGAGGCATCTTCCAGTGGCTTCACAGATCTCCAAGAACCAGCACAACTGGGAACACGAAGATAAGATGTGTTTTCAGAATCTAGGACTCAGCTTCTTTCCTTGGTTCCTCTTCCCCAGCTTCTCCCAAACAATTACCTTGATACTTTCTGTTAAGAGACACTGGAATCTCCTTGCCCCATGACACATCCTCTCTTTCTAAGCCATATCTTCTAGAAAAGGGAAGACTGAACTAGCATTTCCCTCTACAGAGGGAAGTCAGGGACAGGGGTCCAGGTAGGAGGCAGAGAGGATGACAGGATAAACACCTTTTGAGGGCTAAAGCTTTTGTTCTTGGGGAGACATCTTTTTCTGGGGAGGGGGCAGAAGACAGAGGAGAGATGGGAAATAGAGGTTACTTTATCCTTCAAGCCAGAACATATGAAAACACTCATGAATCAGTAAATTAAAGTGTCAGAATCCTTAAAATGATCAAACTTTAAGAATATGTAACTTAGGAAAAAGAAGTTCTTTTTGAACACAGTCCATAAATTGGCTACTTCTACTTCTGCCCCTTTTAAGAACATCTATGTGGTTTGTGGGTGTTGATTAACACCAACAAATGACAGTCTTTAAAAAAAGAAAGTGTATATATACATATATATATATATATTTTTTTTTTTTTTAATAAAAACAAACAAACAAAAACTAGTACCTGAAGTCACCACATGTCCTTACTGGCAAATCTTAAATAAAGAAAAATAAATTCCTTTGAAAATGTACCTGTTTCAATGTGAGAGTTAGTAAAACTAGATGGAGGTAAATAGGTAAATTTTTTTTTAATGTACAAAGTTTCTGAGTGATATCGAAAAATACGGATTAAAGTGAAAGGCTGGCCCCCACACTGTACTTGCATAGATGATTCCACAATGCGGCACTTGTTCTTTCAATGATTAAGTGGGTATATCACAGTGAGGTTGCAAGGGGCTGCTTAACCTTTGGTTTCTCGGAAGCTGCCTCGTTATTACACATCTCATCACAGCAGAAAGGATACAGCGCTGGCGTGATTTATTCCAACAAAGACGGCTACGCACCGCATCACACTGGACCACTCTCTTTTAAACTTATGCGGTTCTCCTAGATGCCTGTCAATGCAGGGGTATAATAACCCAATCACAGCTGTGGGGGAGAAAAGGAAAAAATTAAGTCATCTCCAACAGTTAAGCTAAGGGTCACGAGAACCATCATAAGCATTTGAAAGATTCTCTAGAAAAGCTTTTCAACTTACTTAACATTAATCATTGATACTATACACTTACCTCCCAAAAGAAAAAAAAAAAAGTGAGGATAACACCACTGAAGACAGCACTATAAATGATTACAACAGCAGTCTCAATTACAACATGCAAAACAGTATTTCATTGTACGATTCAGAATTCAACAGACTGGACTACAGATGAGTCACACCACTTTTCTACTACTAATACCTCTGAGACTTGGAAACCATCAAACCAGTTAGCAGTTAAGTAATGTTCTCTTCAAGCTATATATAATGCAACATGCCATGAAATGACACAAAGAGAAGCTAGAAGCGTAAACATGTACAAGCTCATCACACATATACTACTAGATGGCTATGGCTATACTGCTATAAGGAGGATCCTGTCCCCCCTTCTAATGTCTTGTCCTGACACTCCCTTCCAACCTGACCCTCTAATGAGACTCTAGATCAGCTTGCCAAAGCAGGGAAACTTGCAACAGAAATCTATCATAAGACTCATTCTGGACAGGAAAAATGGAGAAAACATGGTATATGGAATCACATGTTTTCAGTAAAAACTGAAATTCCCTGTTAAAAATCTCAGAAGAAATCATTTTAGAATATTTCTTCATTTTGGAAAGAACATATTGAAAGCTAATAGAGTAATTAATTATAAGTAATTCAATTTTTAACTTCAGTTCAGTCAGTCGTGTCCGACTCTTTGCGACCCCATGAATCGCAGCACGCCAGGCCTCCCTGTCCATCACCAATTCCCGGAGTTTACCCAAATTCAAGTCCATGGAGTCAGTGATGCCATCCAGCCATCTCATCCTCTGTCGTCCCCTTTTCCTCTTGCCGCCAATCCCTCCCATCATCAGGGTCTTTTCCAATGAGTCGACTCTTCACATGAGGTGGCCGAAGTATTGGAGTTTTAGCTTCAGCATCAGTCCTTCCAATAAACACCCAGGACTGATCTCCTTTAGGATGGACTGGTTGGATCTCCTTACAGTCCAAGGGACTCTCAAGAGTCTTCTCCAGCACCACAGTTCAAAAGCATCAATTCTTTGGCGCTCAGCTTTCCTTATAGTCCAACTCTCACATCCATCCATGACCACTGGAAAAACCATAGCCTTGACTAGACGGACCTTTGTTGGCAAAGTAATGTCTCTGCTTTTTAATATGCTATCTAGGTTGGTCATAACTTTCCTTCCAAGGAGTAAGCATCTTTTAATTTCATGGCTGCAATCAGCATCTGCAGTGATTTTGGAGCCCCCCAGAAATAAAATCTGACACTTTTTCCACTGTTTCGTCATCTATTTGCCATGAAGTGATGGGACCAGATGCCATGATCTTAGTTTTCTTAATGTGGAGCTTTAAGCCAACTTTTTAACTCTCCTCTTTGACTTTCATCAAGAGGCTTTTTAGTTCCTCTTCACTTTCTGCCATAAGGGTGGTGTCATCTGCATATCTGAGGTTATTGATATTTCTCCCGGCAATCTTGATTCCATCTTGTGCTTCATTCAGCCCAGTGTTTCTCATGATGTACTCTGCATATAAGTTAAATAAGCTGGGTGACAATACACAGCCTTGATGTACTCCTTTTCCTATTTCGAACCAGTCTGTTGTTCCATGTCCAGTTCTCACTCGTGCTTCCTGACCTGCATATAGGTTTCTCAAGAGGCAGGTCAGGTGGTCTGGTATTCCCATCTCTTTCAGAATTATCCACAGTTGATTGTGATCCACACAGTCGAAGGTTTTGGCATAGTCAATAAAGCAGAAATAGATGTTTTTCTGGACCTCTCTTGCTTTTTCAATGATCCCGTGGATGCTGGCAATTTGACCTCTGGTTCCTCTGCCTTTTCTGAAGCCAGCTTGAACATCTGGAATTTCACGGTTCACATACTGCTGAAGCCTGGCTTGGAGAATTTTGAGCATGACTTTACTAGCATGTGAGATGAATGAAACTGTGCAGTAGTGTGTGCGTTGTCATTGCCTTTCCTTGGAATTGGAATGAAAACTGACCCTTTCCAGTCCTGTGGCCACTGCTGAGTTTTCCAAATTTGCTGGCATATTGAATGCAGCACTTTCACAACATCACCTTTCAGGATTTGAAATAGCTCCACTGGAATTCCATCACCTCCACTAGCTTTGTTCGTAGTGATGCTTTCTAAGGCCCACTTGACTTCACATTCCAGGATGTCTGGCTCTAGGTGAGTGATCACAGCATTGTGATTATCTGGGTCATGAAGATCTTTTTTGTACAAATCCTTGTCAAACCTCAACATTTTACTCATTTAGTGGGAGAGGATTTAAAATGCTAAGTTACTCATTAAAAAAAAAAAAAAAGAGTATTTCATGAACCAAAACATTTTTCAGCAAGTTATAAAGAAAATGTACTTCTACAGACTAAATTTAATAGGAAATACCTGGGCAGCTTTAGTCTGATAATCTTCCTAAAAACAGAATGTTTATGCTGCCATTTGGTAATAAAAACACAACTGTCACACTGGTTGAAAAGTATGCTTAAAATGTCCAGTATTACCTACAATGAATCATGAAATTATGGTACCCAAACCTAAGTGACCAAAGGGTTAGAAGCCCTTGCCTGGGCTGGTATTGGCTAGCAGCAGCTCACAAACAATGCATTCTATCTTCAAGGAAAAACGGGAAACCAATTAATATAAAAAAATCATAGGCTAGCAGACAAAAGGAACAGCACAGAAAACAGGCCACACGGCCACCGTGCCATCTGGACTGGAGATGCTGCAATGATAAATACATTTTCTAATCCACAAAACTGAAAGGGCTCTTTCGATTAGGTTTTTGCTGAGGATAAATGGTTCACAGACCATCAAGACATTAGCAACACATTTCAGCAATGCAGAGCTCCAACAACTACTATAAATTTTAAAGTTTCAAATTATATTCCTATTTAAAAGGTTCTGCTCTAATATCCCGTGAGACTAACTGACAGCATTTCCAAATTTCTACAAAGTTAAAGTGGCAACAAGCATGCCTAACAGTTGAAATATATCTGAATATTACCTCTTTTTTTGTTCTCAAGGGGTCATGAAACTAGCAGCTCAATGTGTTGTTTCCTGCTCTTGCTCCCTCTTCCCTTCCTTTGCCTGTTGCTGAGGATATCAACTAAGATCAGGCATTCCAAGTAAGTTTTCCTCAGCAGCTGATGCCATAGGTAGAGAATTATCACATAGAGAGTACTGACATGTGTGGGAAAAGATACAAATAAGTAAAATTGACTATATTTTTATGCATGTGATGTCAGACTCACAAGTGAGAGACAACTGAGGCGAGAAAGCGAAAACACAAAAAGAAATTTAAACTGCCTCGCTGCCAACCTTGGGATTTGCCAATAAAAATCAAATCCATCGAGTCTGCGTGGTTCTCGGATGCTCACTGAGAGGCAGAATTCGAGGGAGCTTGTCACTTCCCATTAAATGTCTTTTTTCTTTCCTTTAAATAAAGGCCTGGCAGAGTCTGAGAACAACATCTACAGTGCAGGAAGGCTGCACTGCTGAGAGCTCAGCAGAAATGTGTCTGGTCTTCTTGTCCGCTTCCTCCACTTCCTTATTTTAACAAGAGAGACTAAAAATCGTGCCTGTGTAAAACCATATGCAAACACAGTCCTGCTTAATCAGATGGTTCTCTGCAGCAAAAACCACACTTTTGGGGATATATTTCAGTTATTTCCCAGTAACTAACTGTAGGCTGCTAAGACCAAAAACAAGAGAAGTTTGTAAAACATCACGTCATCGTTTTTCATGGCAATGTGTTTAACGCAGTACTCCACTAAAAGAAAAAGTCAAAGATTTTTCAAGGAAAGGGAGCTGAACAAGCACAACCACGGAATGAGGTATACTTTTATGGAAAATTATGACAGGTTAAGCAATGTGTTCATCTAACAAGATGACGCAGAACCCACAATGTGCCTGGTTCTTCATATTTGCTGGGGATTTAAAAAGGCTAAATGATAAGACGTGACTCAGTCCCAAAGTGACCACAGAAACAATTTGATCAAGTAACGTGTCAGGGGCAGCACTGACAGGGCCCAAAGGTCCGGTCTCTCCTGCCATATGCCAAGGGGAAGACAGTGTAAGCCTGTTAGGAGAGCAACACATAAGAGGTGACCCTTAAGGCACTGTGTTCAGCGGCTGAGTGGCCTGGAAAGGGCTTTCTAATCATGGGGAAGCATCTGAGGAAAAGCACAGGCAACAGAAAATTCCTGGTATCATCTGGAAACTGGTAACTTTACACAGAAAGAGTTTCAGGGTGCAGAAATTGAGAAGGATACAAGCTGGCAGGAGCCATGTGCTAAGTTACTTTAGTCATGTCTGACTCTTTGTGACTCATGGACTGTAGCCTGCCAGCCTTCTCTGTCCATGGGATTCTCCAGGCAAGAAGACTGGAGTGGGTTGCCATGCCCCCTTCTAGGGGATCTTCCCAATCCAGGAATAGAACCCATGTCTCTTATGTCTCCTGCATTGGTAGGCAGGTTTTTTTTGTTGTTGTTTGTTTTTACCACTAGCGCCACCTGGAAAGCCCACAGGCCATACAAAGAGACTGTTCCCACAGTCACTGGGAAAACAACACCATCACACTTGTGCCAGATAGAGGGATAAATGTTCTTCCAGCAGTGAGGGTCTAACACAGGACGGGAAAGAAGGGGCTGGGTGGGTGGGGGTGGTGCTGGTGAGGGTGACAAAATCCAAGGCAGAAAAAAAAAAATGACTGAAAATTCCAAGCAGAGCGGTTGAGAGCCTAGACCAAGATGAGGCAAGGGAGAGATGGAAAACTTGGAAACCCATGTGGGCCATGAGAGAAAGGGAGGCGCCTTGTAAGGCCCTCCAATAACTGGGTGCCTGACTGCGTGGGTCAACAGAAAAGATGTTTGTTTTGCATTTTTAAATCAGATATTCACTTCATAGGCACGGATACAGTCTAGTTACTAATGATTTGTCAGTCAAGTTCTCCAGTTATTTTAGCCACATAATCTTTTTTGCTATTTTTCCTTCAGAAATATTCCTTTGTAGCTCTCAACCACATTCAAGAGGTTCTTAACTCTGAGTCTAATGCTCTGTGCAAGTAAAACAAGTTAACCAACTTGAAATACTGCCCATTATTAAACTGAAAACAGAGAACCAGGAAAAGGAAAATGGGATCCAAAGGATTTACCAGGGTTCTCTACTAGCTGCCCCTCCCGAAGCACCGCTAACGAATTTCCCAGAACAGGGTTTTCATGTATAAAGTGGTGATTTCGGAGATGCTCTAGAAGGTAGCTGTTCAGTCTACAAATATTTATTGGACAGAAAAATCAAAGGATAATTATCAGTTTTTCTGATCTGAGATGATAAGAGCCAAGAGAGCTTTGAAAATGCATACCAACATATATACACAAAAACATATACATACCATATTATAAACTGTACACAGTTTCTCACAGCATTTACCTTTTTTAAACACTTTCCCTAAAATTAGAGCTGGGGTGTGGGGGAGGCAGCAATTATGTAAGAATCTATTTTCCATCTTTGGCAGCTTCCACAAACCTGATATACTTGTTCCCACCTACCAAACACCATGACCTACCCAACACCATCAAGAGTGGGCTGAACCAGAATCTCTCCATTCATTTGCCTGGGCACCTCATGGAATGTACCGCTTTCAGAAGAAACACTTAAGCAAGAAGTGTAAATGTAAATACTCCACATGAAATGATATGAGGTTAAGTTGGTAACTGTGACAAGTGGTGGTTGGGAAAAGGTAGGGAAGGAGCAACAGAGTGACTGAAACTAGCATTAACATTAGAAATTTTCCTTCCTAAATGTGAGTTTGTGGCAGAAGTGCCCACATCACAGGGAGAGACATAACCCCTGCTCCTCCCCATAAGGGAGGTACAACGAAACCTCAGTCCAGTTCTCCTGCCCTTTCCCAGAAGCTGCTGCATAGGCCAGTGTACTGTACACCACTGTACCTTCAGGCAGGCACTGAGTCTGGAAGGTTCAAAGAGGCAGCCCAGAGAGGGGAGGATGAGTGGCTCCCTCTGTGCCTTTCCCCAGCATGTGATGCCGTATGTCATGTGGCCACACCACTCCCTGCTCTGGAACCCTGGGCTCACTGACACACACTCCTCTTTCCTCACCCCCTCAAAATAGGCACAACGCAAACATCTCATTCCCAAGGTTGCCCTACAGATCCCTGTGATGAAGGGACAGTCCAAAACATTAATAGACACTCAATAAAACAAGGGTTTTCCTCCCCTGCTGCTCCTTTTATCTATTCTGAAAAGACACGCTCTTCTAAGTCCTGAAAAGCTCCTACTGTACAGGGACAGCAGCTCCACCACATGAGAAAATAAAGAAGTAGAAAAAGTTGTTGGGAAAACTTTTTTCTTCTGAATGTAAATGAAAGAAATGAAAACACATGAGGACTGGTAGATACTGAATACAACAGAGAATAATAAAATATAATTTATGCTTTCTTCTCTTTGTCTATTTGAACTGTCACCTGTTCTCTCGGAGAATAATAATAGCCCTGGGGAAATGAAGAATCATCACCTTTACAAGTTCTCTTTTAAGGTAAATACTGTAATAGTGAGACATCAGTATATAAACCATGCTGAAATCTTACCACAAAAATGTCTTTCCATCCACGCAATGGGATTACGTAAGTTTCACAAGATCATTTTAAAAATGTCTCACACCTAACTCCTCACCCTTGGCCCTCTAGCTCTAGGACACAAATCAAGGAAGATCTACATTATATTGTAAGGTAGTGATATATATTAAGTGTGAGATACCAAACAGACATTCATAAAATAATGAATTCTCTTCTACCACATGACTACGGCTTTCTTTTACATCTATTAATTTATTACATAAAATAGTAGTAATCTATTGGTCTCACTAGAAAAAGCCAAAGAGCTATCCATTATAGAAGTGCAGCATCAATACAGCATTCTGAAATGTTCCACTTTATCCAATATACACTGCCCACAAAGAGAGATCTAAACTAATAATGATTTTAATCAAAGACAATCTGCCTTACTTCTCTTTAAGAATTTATTATTCTCAAAGTATATCTAAAAACAAGATATAAAGAAAAAAATATATACAAAAATCTACAAAATAACATGAGGCTTTAAATTTGTATAAAATTATAGTCAACCCTTGAACAACATTGAGGCTTAAGGGCACCAACCCTCTGTATAATTGAAAATACGCCTGTAACTTTACAGTTCTCCCTTGTATACACAATTCTGCACCTGCAGATTCAACCAATCTCAGATTGTGTGATACACATTTATTTAAAAAAAAAAACCACACATAACCCTTCACACTTGTACTGTTCAAGGATCAACTGTCTTCCATTTTTCAAGTTTTCATTTACTTTAAAAACTAGATGATAACATTCATCAAAACCTAAAAACCAGTGTCATCAAAATAATTTCAAATAAATTTATATGAGATGGGTTGAAGAAAGAACAAAATTAAGAGGTTAAAAGCCTCATCCGTAAGAGAATCAAGACTGTTTTTAGGACTGAATTTTTAAAGGTCATATGTGTCAGTCACATAGAAATCAGACACAAAAGAAAACGACCTCTATGATTCCATTTACACTAAATTCTAGAACAGGTGAAAATAATCCAGATTCAGCCTGAGGCTGGTGGTAGGCTGAAAAAGGGCACAAAAGAATTTAGAGGGTACTAGAAATGTTCTCGGAGAAGGCAATGGCAAGCCACTCCAGTACTATTGCCTAGAAAATCCCATGGATGGAGGAGCCTGGTAGGCTGTAGTCCGTGGGGTCGCTAAGGGTCGGACACGACTGAGCTACTTCACTTTCACTTTTCACTTTCACACATTGGAGAAGGAAATGGCAACCCACTCCAGTGTTCTTGCCTGGAGAATCCCAGGGACGGGGGAGCCTGGTGGGCTTCCGTCTATGGGGTCACACAGAGTCAGACACGACTGAAGTGACTTAGCAGCAGCAGCAGCAGCAGAAATGTTCTATAGCTGAACTGTGGAGGTGGTTACATGAATGTATGATTCATCTAAACTCATTAAACTGATCACTTAAAACAGGTCCATTGTACTGTATTTAAACTACAACCCAGTAGCGCTGACTTTTTCAAGTATTTCCCAGACAACAGCCACAGTCATTTATCCTAATGTCTTTCTGTGTTAAAGAAAACAGCCTTCACATACCTGATGCTGTGCCACAGCACGGTGGTACCCACCATGCTGAAGAAAAGATGCTTGCAATCACATCAGGTGGAAAGAGTGTCACATTTCTCTGAATCTGAAGTAAATTTAACACTAATGCAAGAAATACTCCAATAAAAAACAGTACTACTCCTCGAATCATCAAGTTCACACTCCGGCTAGTGACAGATGAGATATATGGACCACGCTTTTTGGGCCCAGGTGACTCTGTCTCTCCTTCTGCCATCGTTTCATAAGTTCAGTAAGTCGGCCAAAAAAAAAAAAAAGAGGAAGAAGAAATGGTTTCCCAGCTGAAAAAGCTAATTGTATGAACCAAAGCAGACGGGCGTTTCAACAGTACTGCATCTCGTACTAAAACAGGACCTACCAGAAATCCTGCAACAGAAAAGAAAAAAGCAATCAATGTATGCCTAATAAATGACTATACAGTTTTCCTGAATTCAACACTAGTTCATTTTAAAGAACAAATAATAAAATGACAAGTTAACATGCTTATTTAAATTAGTTATTTATGGAATAAGAAGATGTAAAAAGCATTTTAATATGCATAATGTAATAAAAAATAAAGTGCTAAATTTATATTTACTAGGACAGACCTAGTGACCTTGGTCGCCCCACATCAGTGAAAAAAGCAGCTCAGGCTATCTAAGTCACTTTTACTATTGGAGAAACCACAAGATCAAACTCCAGGTTTCTGTTTCTTCTACCCAAATCTCCAAGCCCATGAAACTGAAGGGCTTGGAGATTCACGTAGAAATGTTTACACTTTACAGAACTTTACAGAAAATCGGCATATTCTGACTGTTAGTGTTTTACTGTTCTCAGTAAAATGTGACTTGCTTATGAGGACAATCTCCATAGGGGAATAAAATGACTCTTTTAATGTTTAATGCTTAAATACGTGAATTTCTGCACAAAAGTGCCCTATAAAAAACAGACCACCACCCGTTCACTCACACATACATCAAGCACAGAAATCAGACCTGACCCACTGTCCCCAGGGCCAGAGTTGTGTCCCACCCTTGCCGTGACCCAGCCCACCTTTCTTGCAATCATGAGAGCTATTGTGAGAAACCTGGAGTAGGAAGCATAAGAAAGGAAGCTAAGAAAACAAAGAATAACCTCTTGGCTAGATTCTGAGGAGTTCGAGGCACAGGGCGCCTGATTCCTAAAACCTAGAACTTTGCAAGTACAATCACTCTAGGTATTCACTCACCATCACTCCCCGCCCTCACCACACCAAAGTGATCTTTCCTTTGTACCCAGAAGTGAGTTTTAAGAGCATGCATGCATGCTCAGTCATGTCCGACTTTTTGCAACTCCACGGACTGTAGCCCACCAGGATCCTCTGTCCATGGGATTTCCCAGGCAAGAAATATTGGAATGGGTTGCCATTTCCTACTCCAGGATCTTCCTGACCCAGGGATTGAACTCTTGTCTCCAGAGTCTCCTTGTCTGTTTAAAGCAAATAACGCTTGAGACTATCTATGGCACTGGTGGTAAAGAACCCACCTGCCAGTGCAGGAGACATAAGAGACACAGGTTTGATCCCTGGGTGGGGAAGATCCCCTGGAGTGAGGGCATGGCAACCCACTCCAGTACTCTTGCCTGGAGAATCCCCATGGACAGAGGAGCCTGGCAAGCTGCAGTCCATAAGGTCGCTAAGAGTTGGACACGACTGAAACGACTTGGCACACATGAGCTATCCTAAGCACCTGACATATGGTAACTCATTTAATTCTCACAACCCTAACAGGTAAGTGCAATTATGTCCATATTACAGGTGAAGTAAAAAAGCAAAGAAAGGTTGTCACTCAAGTTTCCACCCTTAGTAAGAGGGGAAAATGGAATTCAAATCCAGGCAGTCTATCTGGGTCCAAAACCCTCATTCACACCATCAAGTCCAGCCTCCCACACTCTTACATACTCCCCTAGGTGTTTTTTTTTTTCTATAAATACCAATTTTTTTTTAAATGGGAAAGTACTATACAGACCATTTTCATAACTTACTATTATCCCACCCAACAATGTATCTTGGGCATTGTCACCTCAGTACATAAATGATATTTTCTCTCAATCTTAGTTTATTTAAAACTTAAATACATCACTTCTAATAGCGACATGATGATGATATGTATATTTGCTTTATGAAATACAAACTTTGTATGTACATCTTATTCACTATCAAGTTTCACTGGGCCTATGAACCCAGAAAGGTACCTACGTAGCCCATACTGCGAGCTCCACAAATTCACATTTGTTTAATCAAATTGGGTTAGCTTTTTCTGAATCAAACTATACTGGGTTAAGCAAGTCTTTTGGAAGGTGAACCTAACCAAACATTTAATCATTTAAAATGTCTTTCCTCTACGCTTCCAAGTTTCAAACTACCTTACAAATGAATTTTGGAATAAAGCCCATGTGTACACTGTAGGGGAGATGGGGGAGTTTATTTTAGAAATAAACAGTATAAAAAAATGAGAACATCTGTAAGTACTAGGAACTTTCACAGCCTATCAGTTTCATGCAATAAACACTGACAATAGACTTTTTTTTAACTGCCTCTACCACACTCAAAGCTCTATGCCCAACACCCAGGGGGGAATTCTATCCTGAACCTCACAAACCTACTTAAGTCTACAGCATCACTGACCTCTATAGCTTAGTCGCCGAGAGAAAACAGTACATATTACAGTTGATTCATGGGAAATGGCATGTGTTCTGGTGTTCAGTAGCTACAGAATTCATCATCATCACCATTATGATAAATCACCCATTTATGGAGGGACTATTCTATGCCAGGCACATAATAACTCTAATCTTCAAAATAATGCTACAGGTAGGTATTATCTTCCAAATTTTACATGTGAAGCTATGAAGTCAGAGACTTAGCAACTTTCCTATGGTCACATGACTGGCAGTATTAGAACTGGAATTGTATCCTACATCTGACTGATGCCAAAACCCCTCCTCTTTCCTATAAACTTTAAGTCCCATTGCAGCCCAACTCCTCAGAGTTCTTTTTTGGTACATCTCTTACAGAAGGGGATTTGGTTACTGAAAAGATAGACACTGGAAAACAATCTCAACTATAAACATTCCAATGACATTCAGTTCAGATCAGTTCAGTCGCTCAGTCGTGTCCGACTCTTTGAGACCCCATAACTGCAGCACGCCAGGCCTCCCTGTCCATCACCAACTCCCAGAGTCCACCCAAACCCATTTCCATTGTGTTGTTGATGCCATCCAACTATCTCATCCTCTGGTTGTCCCCTTCTCCTCCTGCCCTCAATCTTTCCCAGCATTAGGGTCTTTTCAAATGAGTCAGCTCTCCACATTAATAATAAAATGACATTATGAATGTCAATTAATATCCAAGTAGAAAGATCATAAGAATAAATGTGCAAACACCTTGTGATTTTCTTTAAGAGTACCAGATCAAGGAGTAAAAAGATGTATTAAAGAAAAAAATCATATGGCCAACTTCATACAATATTCAACCAACAGTCAACTCATTTCCCAAACTTCAGTAGACACAATACCCCCTGCCTTCTGCTATAAAAACAGCTGCTAGTGCACAAAGAGTAAATACACATTTTCAGTAACCCAACTGCTCCAGTAAATCACTTGTTTCTGTCTGAACTTTTCCAAAAGAGAATTTTATGTCGAATAATATTTTTAAAAGAACAAAATAGTTTCAGTTTTTAAAACTGTTTCTGGTGTAGTACACTCCATCTCACATCACTCACCAGTTTTTGTCAAAGAGCAGGACAGGACAGGGCAGGACAATTTCTTGTTGTTTGGAACTGCCCTCAGCATTACAAAACACTGAGTAACCCTGGCTTGTGCCCATCAAATGCCAGTGCACGCCCCCTCCCCACTTTGAGATAACTAAAAATGGCCCTACATATTTCCAACCACCTAAACACCCACAGGGAAGCAAGGCTCTCCCACCGAGAGCCACTGATTGCTAGACTCCTTCCTCATTCTATTTCAAGGCTGCTAGAGACTTTCTACACTGTTTATGTTATTCTGCCACAGCTGTTTATTCAATCTTTCCTGAAAGTGCTTGTTTATAGCTTCCTACTTCACCTCAAAAGTAGTTTTTTTAAAATAACACAACACTTGTCTGATGTTTATTTGAAAGATTTTTTTAAGCTACTTTTTTAAGACCAAAAAGCTAATTTTGTGACTACATAATAATACAATAGTATATAATTTCTGGAGACAAAAATAAAAGTTAAAATGCTTTAGAATCACACTATCCTAGAATTTAAGAAATGGAAGGGAATTGGGAGTTCATCTATTTCAGGGGGTATGTAAATCTGATGCAAAACAAAAGCAAAGAAGTTGTGCATATAAGCATTCTTCTGAGAAGAGAGTTTGGACATTTTTACATCAAGTTCTCAAAAAAAAAAAAAAAAACCATGATCTAAAAGAAGTTAAGGATCAGTGATCTAACAGTTTCCTGGCAAAGCAAATGAGACCCAAAGTGGTTAAGTGAAGTGACAAGATCAAGAATGTATATACCGGATCTTCCTATGACAAACAAATACAGTGAACTCCTAGAAATGGCCAGACTGACTCATCAAAGGGATAAAACATTCTACACCCCCTACTATACAACAATTAAGTTCCTAAAAAAGCATGTTTATAATAGTCACTCATTTAGGGGAGCAGGTTATTTTAAAGTGAAAGCTCTTGGAATAAGTATCCTTAATATGTTTTAAAGTTCAGGTTTCTGATTATGAATTAATAATATCTTCCTAAGGTGTGTCTATACCTTTAAATGTTACTATTACACCAGTGATAAATTCGATTCTCAAAAATTTTTAAACACCTATATTTGAAAAATTTAGGTTACCCAAGAAATAATTTTCTGATCAAGAAGTCTCTGGTACAAAAATACCACTTAAAAGATAATATCTCAATAAATCCTCAACAATAATCCTTGTAACTAGGCACGTGTTTTTTAATCCTTAACCTTTTTATTTTACAAAATAAAATAGGTTAAGTAACATACTGCGAGTATAAAACTGTTGCCAGGTAGTACCTGGACTGGCCCCAAGCACGCTGGCTCCCTGTCCAGAGTGCTTGTTCACCGCAATTGCCTTTTCTAAAAACACCATACAAAAACAATTTACTGCCACACAAGAAATAATTTTTAAAGCCATTTTTTAAGCAAAAAAAAAAAGCCACACTTTTTTTTTCAAAAATTGACAAAGAGGAAGCTTCCACAGAACATGAAAAATTCTACCTTAAGCCCCTGACCTACAATTTCTATAGAGTACATTACTGAACAAAAAGAAAAATAGTTCAAATAGTTTGGATAGATCAATAACAAATCATCAAAACTGGGAAACATTACTGCCAGTCTATGGCTGTCAATCAATGGGTTATCATTACCATCAGACAAATAAAACAGGGTTGTAGCTGATTTCTCCACTTTGTGGATGAAAATCAAAGTTTACATTTGCCAGTGAAAAAACTTCTGGGCAATAGGCATTTGAAAACAAACACACAAACAAAAATCTCCTGAAGAATCAATTAAGAATCAAACGTATTTTAACAACTGCAACACTCCCCAAACCAAACAAGATCATTAGTCTTCAGAGGAAGAGCAGTCACAGAAGTGTTTATTCCCTCAGATTACCCTGTCTCTTCAGGTACTTAGGTCAGAAAGATTACTAAATAATAAAATTAAATTACTACCTCCCACTTTCTTATCCTATGCTCTAGTAATTAGAAAGGCATTCTCAAAATAGAATAAGGGTCACAATTAGGAAAAACATAAATCAATGAAACTCTTCTTTAAGAAAAGCATACAGATGTGATTCATAGGCTACGGACACTAAGAACTTCTAGGAAGAAAAACATGTTAGCCTTGAAGACCCTGCAGCTCATCTTTCCTATCAACATTAAAATCCAAACACAGAAACTATTAAACAAGCAATATTTGCATCCCATTGCTGCTTTTAAATAACAAATCTCAGTCCATAAAAAGGTTACTCCATCGTTTCAGAATAATTTTCTGATAACGATGAAAATAAGCTCTGTCTTTCAACTACTGAATTGCATTTTAAACTTTCCGCCATAGTAGAAGCAACAGTTGTCAGTTTAAAAAGAATTAACCTCTTTTTCCAAATAAACATACATGATTCATAGCTTAGTCACTTTATATCAGATATGTACTGAGAACTGTAACAAAACACTACTCAACCTAACGTCCAGAGAAAGAATGAAAGGAGGGAACAGGAAGAGTACATGGCTATTAAGGGAGAGAAGGAGGGGGGATATTAATGGGGTCGCTCCATTCATTTTCACTCAACTGTTCCCTAACAAGGCCAAATCCCAAAATTAGAAGATACAAGCTGGCCATTGCCAGGCTGCCTTCATTCCTCCTGAACCCAAGACTGAAGCCTGACTTCCCCTGCAACCCTTAGTTCCACTGCAATACTGATCCCTGCTAGTCTCAGTGCCCTAGTTGTCAAGACTATTCATTCCTTCCTGAAGCATTTCCTCAATAACCCTAGAGAATAGTCAGCTCTCCTTGGTATATTTTCCTAGGCTATCTAGCTAACGCCATACTTCACTAACTTTTTGCCAGTGCTAACTGGACATGGATCATTATCATTTAAGTTTTAGCACCCTTTCCCCCTCGTCCCCCATTATACCCACACTGCTTTCCTTTTTTAGATTGCTAATCTTCAGTGACCAAACCTAAAATCTCGGAAACTATCACCAACTTATTTCTACGTCCTGCCAAGAGTTCTCTTTGGCTTTACCTCACACCTGCTCCAGAGGTCTCCAATTAAAATCCAAAATGCCAAAGTCCCACTCCTCAGCCCAGTATCTACAAACCTTTCGGCGGATTATAAGCGTACCATCAATACAATACCAACCTTTCCAGATCCTTTCCCCTCCTAAGCCTGAGTCTGGTCTCCTTGGCTACGAGTCTACCAAGTCCTGACAGCTCTAAGCTTGACAGCTCGCCGACTCTACCCCTTCTTATCTCCGGGGTCGCCCTTCCCGCCGCCCACCAGCCTTCTTTCCGCCCGGGCACTCTTCCACTGTCCAGGGAGTCTCGGCCTCTCCTAGGCCGTCTCCCTGACCCAGACGTCCGCTTCCGGATCTCGCCGACCCTCCTCCAGGTAAGCGGAGCCCCTCGCCCTTCAGGCCACATCTGTGGTCCTGGCTCCTCACGCTTGCCAGGAGGGTTCCCAGGCTGCAAAAATGCAAGCGGTTCCTCTCCCCGAAGGCACCCTTTTCCTCAGGCTCTTTCCCTCGGCATCAAGTCACTCGCGCTTCCCCAGGGGACCCCAACTCACCCCCGCCTCCGCCATCTTCTGGGACCGGCCCCCGCCCCGCTCCGCCTCTTCCTCCTCCCCTCCCACAACTCCGCCCGAGCTCCACTGCGCCTGTGCGGCCGACGCGAAGACGCTCAGACGATCGGGGCAGAATAACTTCCGGTTCCCACAGGGGCCAGGTGGAAGGCCGGAGAGCCGGGGCAAAAGAACTTCCGGTCTCCGCGAGGGTAGCGGCACCTGTAGGCGTGGACCGTCGATTGGTGGAGGCTACCAGATCAGCTGTTGTTTGCTGACCCGGCAGTCGTGGGTTGTGAGGATTGCCCAGACGCTGTGGGCGGTGCCAGAGAATCGCGCAGCTACTCACGCAAACCCTTGGCGCGTCCCTCTCTTCCGAGCTGAAATCGGAATTCTGGAGCGCAGGTCGCCGGTCCTTCTGCTAAGGATGCTGACAGTATCTTTTGTGATTTCGCCGACCTTTATTCTTTACCTTTTTCCCTTCCTTTCTAAAGTCATAACTTCTTTGGGGAGAGTGCATAATTGATAATTCTCTCTTCTCCATCCCACAGCACTTTATGCGGCATTTGTTAATAATCGTTCCCCAAGTTTGACCAGGTAAAGCGGTTTGGGGACAATTTTCATAGAAAGAGCTTTTGAGGTTTACAGCGAAGTACAATACAAACTACTAAGAGGAAAATACAAAGTAGAGAAAGTGCAACCCTTTATTTGTCAGAAATAGTATCATAATATGGTTGTGATCAGGTTAGTGTTCTTGTGGAAAGTTTTTACATGAAGTTTGGGCCTGGAATTATTGTTTAAGAGTTGTGCAAAGGAGTGTTAATTGGTGAAATTCCTTTGTATTTTTTTTTTACTTTGATTAATGATGCTATGTTTCTGACCTTTTTATAGGTACGTTTATTTCTGAAAAATTTGAAGGCGATATTAAATTTGCACCAACATACACTTAAGCAAGTATTTACGTGCCCTTTCTTATTTTCCCTATGGCCTTTCTTATTTTCTCTGATGTTTCCTAAAGGTCGTAAATTTCTCTCCTGTGGGTTTTCACACTGCCAGTAAGGAAAAAAAAAAAAAGAAAGAAATGGATAAGGATGAATTATACTGAATGGATGAGCAATTTTATAAAGAAAAGAGAAAAGCACCCAGAAAAGAGACAGTAACTTCAAAATATCCTTACATCCGGGGCCCTCTTTAAAGCAGCATGAGTTCTGTTCATCAGGGTCTTGCCTTTTTCAAACACTTCAAAATTGTCTTCAAGAAATTGCTTATGGAAAATTTTATCCTGGAGAGGCTCTTGTTTTAGTTTAAATATTTACTGATTTCAAGAAGAGACAAGACCTAAAAAGCAAGAACCATATGGCACCAATTTCTAAGTTTCTTACATCCAATACAGTCATTCTTATTGTGGTATAGGGCGGAAAACAAAGTCCTCAGGAGAAATACAGAGAACCACTGTCTTCTGATTAAGTTTGGGGACAGTTTTCATGGATTATAAGGAGGCAGATATTATGGGGCTGTGCATTCTGGTGAGAGCTCAGAGATGGGAAAACTTGAAATAGATGATGGAGCCTGGCGCATGGACAGGTGTCTTGAGACATGAGATCCGAATGTCATACTCATGAATTTGGACTAAGCATTTGTTATTATCATGGAAACGTGGAAATTGCAAATTACTTGATGCCAGAATATAAATTGATGAAGAACTCTGAGAAATTGGAATAACTGGGTTACTTTGAAACTGGTGTAATGTGGCTGAGAGAACACTGGTGGATTCTTGAAACCTGGTGCTCTGACAGCATGTGCATAATCATGTCCAAAAAAATTCACTTTTTTTGGCCTTTTTTCTCGTTTTAAGATGAGGGGATTGGTCTAGGTTATTTCTAAGGTCCTTTTCATAGGCAGATGTATCAATGATTTGATAATTCTGTAACTAAGAAAAAGTTTTTTTCCATTAACCTTACATGTTGTTTGGCTTCCCAACTGAATGTTACGAAAGGTAAACTAGAAAACAAAACCTTTCCTACTTAGCTAACATAAACACCCACAGAAGTTTATTTCCCTTGTTAAAGTGAGACGTTGTTAGACTAACATTAATTATTGTCCAAGAGTTGATGACTAAGCCTCTAAGAACCTGGACTTGGAAACCTTACCCAAAGTAAAACCATCTCCCTGAAGCATCTCCTTTTTTTTTCTTCCTGAAAAAAAAATACTTAAAATATTACTGTTAGTATTGACAGTTGTCCTAGTCAACAACTAGAAACTAGAACACTAGTGACAGTAGTACTAGTTTTGATGGTGTTTTGATGTAGGAATACAGAGTGTGGGAGACAAAAAGTCAAGGATTTTTGCCTTTTTGAGAGTCCAGGATGGCTCACTTATTCATCCATCCTTTAACAACTATCACCTGAACATTATGCACACCCCAGGCACTTGGCACTGAATCCCAGGAGGAAAGCGACCTTTTCTGCCTTCTGAAGTTTGCAGTACGTTTGGAGAAACACACAGTAAATAGTTTAAAAGTAATTTCAAAGTGAGACAAGTGATGACAGTGAACATCTCCCTACAAAATAGAAAATAAAGGGGAAAACCTGGAAGCTAGATATGACTTCAGGTGTGACTTGAAGATAGGAATCTTCTAAGAGCAGGGTGAAGAGCAAGAGTGAAGGTACTAAAGCTGCAAAAGCTGTACATTCCAGGAATAGAAGGCAAAGCAGCTAGTGGCTAGCGATTGAGAAGAAGGTTACAAATTAAGATTGTATATTAACATTGTGACTTACTATATGCCTGTGTCTGTGTGTGTGTGTGTGTGTGTGTGTGTGTGCGCGCGCGCACGCGTGCTCAGTCACATCTGACTCTTCGTGAACCCGTGGACTGTAGACCTCCAGGCTTCTCCATCCATGGAATTTTCCAGGCAAGAATACTGGAATGGGTTGCCATTTCATACTCCAGGGCATCTTCCCAACCCAGAGATCAAAACTGCATCTCCTGTGTCACCTGCATTGGCAGGTGGTTTCTTTACCTCTGTACCACCACTATGTTCCAGGCACTATGCTGAATTCATTTCTTTTCAGATGCTCCAAATCCCTTCGAAACAGATACTACATAGTAGGTGAGAAATTAAGATCAAGAGCAGTGTTCTCAACCTTGGCTGCATAATAAGATCACCTGTGGATCTATTAAAATTTCTAGTCCCTGAGCCTCACCCTCCATATATTCTGATTTAATTGGGCTGAAGTGGGGACTTGGGCCCTTCTAATAAATCCCTTGTGTAATCTTAACATGAAGCCAGAATTGAGAATTGCAGTCTTAAAAGTTAATTTGCTCAGGGTCAGTTAGCAACTAAGTGGCAGAGGAGGCAGAAATTAAACCTAGATCTGTCTGATTCTAAAACCTGTGCTCTTAGCCACTCATTAGTGCTTAACATTCAGTTACATGTAGCACTAGTTACATACTAACAATTTTATAAAATACAGAAATAAAAATGAACCAGACAGAGGCCTTGCCTTCCATAAACGCACAGTCTTTTAAGGCAGAAGTCTCAGTAAATGAAGCTTGGCCAGCTCATATAGGCAGAAGCAAGTCATCTGAGGACTCTCACTGAGATTAGTTATGTTCATATTTCAAGCTAGATTGGCATTGAAGGTAACTGATGCTTCAGGGAATCTATGTGGGTGGATGTTGCAGTCATCGTTTGAAAGGTGGTACAAGCCTGAACTAAGACAGTGGCTAGGGTGCAAAGAGAATCTGCAGGACTTGCTGATGTAAGGGTGAGGACAAACAAGAAAGAAGTGGAAGATGAATTCAGAGTTTTGAGTTTCATAGACTGGCTAGAAGTGAACACCACTGATCTACAACAAGAACACAGGACTGGCATCTGGGGTTCAACGAGTTTGAAACACTTGTTGGACATTCAGGTAAAACTCTTGATTAGAGTGTTGGAAGTGTGTGTCTGAAATTGAAGTGAACAAATGGGTAGAAATAGAGTTCTGGAATCATTGACCTCCGGGTGACAGTTGAAGGCATGCTTTGTATAGTGTGTATGGAATTTTTTTGAAAGATAGCAGACATCAAGAGGGAAAAAAATCCACAAAACCTGATATTGCTATATTTGAACAGTTCAATAGAGCTATTTTTATCTACAGTGATATTAAACCAGTCAACTTGTGATTATCCATGATGAGATTTTAATACTTTGCAGATCTTTTCTGGCCGTACGGCCAATTTAACAGATGATGCATAGTCCTGGAATGCAAACCAATTTTAAATATTGGCCAAATATTTAAGAATGCTATATGACACGTTCAAAATGTAATAGAAATATCTTACAATAGTGTTTACACACATAAATAATTTGTAACCATAGTTTTGATTTTGATTATTTTAATATTACTTAAACTTAAAAAATTTGTAATGTTCTAGATATAAAACTAGTTAGAAAATTCTTGGGCTTAACTCATACATCTATAAACGAAAACATTTGCAAAATAAATATGAACAAAGGCTTAAAAACATAATCAAGTTACAGAATGTGAAAGATATTTTTGACATTGAAGCATTTCAATAAATATTGAAATGGACCAACTGGACATGGAACAACAGACTGGTTTCAGGTTGGGAAAGGACTATGTCAAGGTTGTAAATTGTCACTCTGCTTATTTAACTTATATGCAGAGTACATCATGTGAAATGCCAGGCTGAATGAAGCACAGCGGGAATCAAGATTGCCAGGAGAAATATCAGTAACCTCAGATATGCAGATGATACCATCCTTATGGCAGAAAGCAAAGAGAGCTAAAGAGCCTCTTGATGAAGGTGAAAGAGGTAAGTGGAAAAAACTGGCTTAAATCTCAACATTAAAAAAAAAAGAAGATAATGGCTTCCGGACCTATCATTTCATGGCAAATAGATGGGGAAACAGTGAAAGATTTTATTTTCTTCAGCTCCAAAAGCACTGCAGACAGTGACTATAGCCATGAATATAAAGACACTTACTCCTTGGAAGAAAAACTATGACCAAACCTAGACAGCATATTAAAAAGTAGAGACATTACTTTGCCAACAAAGGTCCATAGAGTGAAAGCCATGGTTTTTCCAGTAGCCATTCACACATGTGAGAGTTGGACCATAAAGAGGGTGGTGCACCAAAGAACTGATGCTTTCAAACTGTGGTGTTGGAGAAGAGTCTCAAGACTCTTGAGAGTCTCTTGGACCGCAGGGAAATCAAACCAGTCAATCCTAAAGGAAATTAACCCTGAATATTCATTGGAATGACTAATGCCGAAGCTGAAGCTCCAATAATTTGGCCACCTGATCCAAAGAGCCGACTCATGGGAAAAGACCCTGATGCAGGGAAAGATTGAAGGCAAGAGGAGAAGGGGATAGCCGAGGACGAGATGGTTGGATGGCATCACCAACTCAGTGGACATGAGTTTGAGCAAGCTCTGGGAGATGGTGAAGGACACAGAATCCTGGTGTGCTGCAGTCCATGGGGTTGCAAAGAGTTGGACATGACTGAACAACAGAACAACAACAACAATAAATATTGAAATAATTGTTACAGAATGAATTATTTTTCAGGTAAAACATGCTCTTAATTGCAGTTTATCATGTGATGACTCAATTCTTTTAATACTTCTCTTTATTAAACCTTTATTTGTACAGTTATCCCTACCATTACTTGACCTTCGTTTAGAGCAAGTGATAATTTAAATCCATCTCTGTTTTTTAATCAGTGTAAGACAATCACAAGCCAATCTTAAGAGAAATCATGTAGCAGTACCCTGTTAGAATGTTTTACCGACACAATTTGAAACATGCTTGAATTGATATTTGAAGGTTATCATGTAACTAAAATCACATCATTTCAAAATTCTCCAATAAAATATGTACTACTGAGAATATATTCATGTCCTCTAAAGATCTGCAAACACTACTTTGAAAAAACTATCATAATCTAGCCAGTGTTTTTGCTTATTTATATCTTATAAAATTCCTTAGCATAAATCTCCAATTCTCAAAATGTATTCCATAGAATTAATACTAACAGGAATATCTGGGGGAAATAGGATTCTGTGCTCATATTTGGTAAGCATTCAGTTCAATTCAATCGCTCAGTCATGTCCAACTTTGCAACCCCATGAACCGCAGCATGCCAGGCCTCCCTGTCCATCACCAACTCCCGGAGACCACCCAAACCCATGTCCATTGTGTAGGTGATGCCATCTAACCATCTCATCCTCTATCATTCCCTTCTCCTCCTGCCCTCAATCTTTCCCAGCATCAGGATCTTTTCAAATGAGTCAGCTCTTCACATCAAGTGGCAAAAGTATTGGAGTTTCAGCTTCAACATCAGTCCTTCCAGTGAACACTCAGGACTGATCTCCTTTAGGATGGACTGGTTGGATCTCCTTGCAGTCAAGGGACTCTCAAGAGTCTTCTCTAACACCACAGTTCAAAAGCATCAATTCTTCAACTTTCAGCTTTCTTTATAGTCCAACTCTCACATCCATACATGACCACTGGAAAAACCATAGCCTTGACTAGGCGGACCTTTGTTGGCAAAGTAATGTCTCTTCTTTTTAATATACTGTCTAGGTTGGTCATAACTTTCCTTCCAAGGAGTAAGCATCATTTTAATTTCATGGCTGCAGTCACCATCTGCAGTGATTTTGGAACCCAGAAAAATAAAGTCTGATACTGTTTCCACTGTTTCCCTGTCTATCTGTCATGAAGTGATGGGACCGGATGCCATGATTTTCATTTTCTGAATGTTGAGCTTTAAGCCAACTTTTTCACTCTCCTCTTTCACTTTCATCAAGTGGCTCTTTAGTTCTTCACTTTGTGGTGTCATTTGCATATCTGAGGTTATTGGTATTTCTCCCAGCAATCTTGATTCCAGCTTGTGCTTCCTCCAGCCCAGCGTTTCTTATGGTGAACTCTGCATATAAGTTAAATAAGCAGGGTGACAATATACAACCTTGACATACTCCTTTTCCTATTTGGAACTAGTCTGTTGTTCCATGTCCAGTTCTAACTGTTGCTTCCTGACCTGCATATAGGTTTCTCAAGAGACAGGTCAGGTGGTCTGGGATTCCCATCTCTTTCAGAATTATCCACAGTTGATTGTGATCCACACAGTCAAAGGCTTTGGCATAGTTAATAAAGCAGAAATAGATGTTTTTCTGGAACTCTCTTGCTTTTTCAATGATCCAGCAGATGTTGGCAATTTGATCTCTGGTTCCTCTGCCTTTTCTAAAACCAGCTTGAACATCTGGAAGTTCATGGTTCACGTATTGCTGAAGTCTGGCTTGGAGAATTTTTAGCATGACTTTACTAGCGTGTGAGATGAGTCAATTGTGAGGTAGTTTGAGCATTCTTTGGCATTGCTTTTCTTTGGGATTGGAATGAAAACTGACCTTTTCCAGTCCTGTGGCCACTGCTGAGTTTTCCATATTTGCTGGCATATTGAGTGCAGCACTTTCACAACATCGTCTTTGAGGATTTGAAATAGCTCAACTGGAATTCCATCATTTCCACTAGCTTTGTTCGTAGTGATGCTTCCTAAGGCCCACTTGAAGGTGAGCATTGGATTAGAAAACATTAAACAGATGTTGTCAATATGAGGATTCTGAGATCCTGTTGTATTCCAGTACAAAATTTGTCTCATAAAACATTTTTTCTCCTCTTTGGAGTATCTCACATAGCTCATAGTTGGCTGTGTTTATACACTGTCAAATAAATATCCCTCTCTAATAGGTTTAGGGGAAGTTTAAGTAATGAAGTTCTATTTTACAGTGAAAGATGCTTATAAAATCTTCTGTCATCAATCAGTCCATCATGATCTACATAGTAAGCAGGCACATCTGGCATATGGCACATTTGCAGTGCCTAGGGTGGTGCCTAGTCCATAAGGAGCTCAATAACTATTTATAGGGTTAATTTTTTGTTGTATTTGTTGCCATATGTCAATAGCGATTGCTACAATTTTGGTTTCATGAACTACATAGTCTCTGAAGAGAGGTCTATGATCAGAAAACTATTTTAATCTAACCTTCTTATATAATAAGTGTATAACTTGAAGTAGCAGAAATATGGGCTTCCCAGGTGGTTCAGTGGGTTAAGAATCTGTCTGCAATGCAGGAGACGCAGGCATATGCAACTTCAATCCCTGGGTGGAGCAGATCCCCTTGAGGATGGCATGGCATCCCACTCCAGTATTCTTGCCTGGAGAATTCCATGGACAGAGGAGCCTGTCAGGCTGTATAGTCCATAGGGTCACAAAGAGTCAGACATGACTGAAGCAACTTTTGATTGAAGCAACTTGCTGCTGCTGCTGCTAAGTCACTTCAGTCGTGTCCGACTCTGTGCGACCCCATAGACGGCAGCCCACCAGGCTCCCCCATCCCTGGGATTCTCCAGGCAAGAACACTGGAGTGGACTGCCATTTCCTTCTCCATAGCACAGCAAAAATACATTTATCTTAGAATGTTCTAATACAGCAGGCACTAGACACATGAAGCTATTTAAATTACTTTAAATAAAATAAAAATTCAGGTCCTCAGTTGGACTAGCCACATCTCAAGAGCACAGTTACCCCACGTGGATGGACACTGAAGATTTTTAAGCTTTGCTATCATCACTAATTTTAATGGAAAGCGCTGTATTAGATGATTTATGTGAATCAGTCTTCCTCAAAATACTGACAAGAAAAAAATTAGAAAGGCAAAATCATTATCTACCACCAATTTGTCCACCTAAATTTATTGGTTCTTTTAGCATGTTGGAGACAGAATTATGTAATGCAAGGGAGTTGCACTTAATTGTGGTGTTTTTTTTTTTAATTTTACTTTGGGAAAAAGCCTGAGTTATGGCATTCTAAACCTTCAGACTTGGCACCAGCTTCTTCCAGAGGGACAGGCCAATTTCAAAAGGCAGTTTGGTTTCTCAGCAATAATCATGAGTAAGTGACCTGTAGAAAGACTATAGCATGTTAATGTGGGCCAAGTTATAAAAATATAAAAAGCCTCCCACTGGAAACTGTTTATTTGAATGTATTTTAAGTATTACCTTAAAAACATCAAAGAGCTAAAAAGATAAAGAGGTACTAGCTGGCAAAAATCTAAGGGAAAATGAGACCCCAGAAAATTAAGCATAGCAAGGAAGCTGCTCTTGCCCAAAAATTATTTGCTGATTGGGAAAAATTGAAATTCTGTCTTGACAGACTTTTCAGACAAGAGACTATGTAGAATCATGGAGTCTGCTAAATTTGGGGTCAGAGACCTCAAATTTAAAAGACAAGACCCTGGGACTTCCCCAGTGGTTAAGAATCCACCTCTTTCTCATATTCTTTTCCATTATAACTTGTCACAGGACCTTGAATATAGTTCCCTGTGTGATTCGTTAGGACTTTGTTATTTATCCATCTTGTACATATAGTCTGCATCTACTAATCTCAAGCTCCCGTACTGTACCTTCTCTTCCCTGCCGTCCCCTGCCCCCAACTCTTGGCAACCACAATCTGTTCTTTATGTCTGTGATCTGTTTCAGGATCTTCCTACATCCTTTGTCAGTGTTTTGAGCAGACAGGAGTCCTTTCACAGAGGGAAAGGATGAGCCCAAGGTTTACTATTAGTTGAGTCAGAATAGAAATCAAGATCTTCTGATTCCTAATTCCTTGCTTTAAAAAAAAAAAAAAAATTCATCTTGTTCTCAGGACCATGCTTTAAATCTTTTAGATCATGTAAAAGAAATTTTTTCTACTGTATTAGCTTAACAGACAGTAATAGTTAATTAACAGTGACATTATATAATAATGGATAATTCTTGGTATATTTGTATATAATAATGGATAACTTTACATGGATAATGGATAATTTTAAATGGATAATGGATAATTTTAAATAGATAATTTGTATATAATAATGGATAATTCTTGGTATATTTGTATATAATAATGGATAATTTCATATGGATAATGGATAATTTTAAAGGATAATGGATAATTTTAAATAGATAATTTGTATATAATAATGGATAATTCTTGGTATATTTGTAGGCAAAACTTTTATTCATTTTCTTGATAACATGCCCAGAATATTCAACATAAATTGTCTATCATTTTATAGCTCCATACACTGAGGTCACCCACTATTCAGTAGTAGTTACAAATGTGAACTAATTTAGTAATAGGGACACATCTTTTTGGATGTAAACTCAGTAAATGTCTTCTAAAATTACTGACCTTAGCTTGCTTGTAATTTTTAAATTGAGGATGAGCTCTATACCACACTCAAACAAACTGGAAGAAAAAAGGAATGATGGAATGGAGGTGCTTATAAATCAATCTGGTCACAGACAAGTAAACTAACCTGGATTCTCATGGCTGAATTGCTTCCATCTGTGGTGATTAGTAAGATCAATGCTGGCTACAGAAAAAAAAAATGTGGTCAAAGAGTGGGGCAGGATGGGGAACAGGGCAGGTTAAACCTCCAATCTTCTGAAAGAAGGCAGTGAGAAGAGTATTCGCCATTTAAATTTGGCCTTGATGTAACCCTTTCAGGGTGCCTTTTGGATTTGTTTGGAAGCAGTGATGACTAAAGTCAATAAATTGAATGTATATAAAGTCAAATGGTCCCTGTAAGGCTTGGTATGTATCATCAGGCAGCAAATAAACTAAACAAAGCCCAAACAAGGTCACCATGGATGAGCAAGCAAATGCAAAACACAACTCTGAGACAAAGTCACTGAGGTATAAAACATCAGGGTGAGAAGACAAGTGGAAAGATTATAGACTATAAACTATTTGTCAGAGAGGCAATGATAGAGACCAAGAATAAAGAGGCGACACTAGCTATTAATTATTCCAAGGGCCCATACAATTTGAGGTCAAAAAACACAACAAGGTGCTAAGAGATTTCTCTCCTGCTAGTTCACCACTAGCTCATTCTAGCTCTACAGCACTCCTTCATTCAAATGAATGCACACCTGAGGGCTTCTACAGCTTTCAGTCTCCCAAAGGCAATATTAGTATTCTAAATTCTAAATGAACTTAAGCTAGACTTACGGTTGTCTAAAAGTGTATAATGTTTTTATTAGGGGATGAAAAAAGTAACAGAATTTCCTCTGGCTTCCCAATTATATATATATATATATATATATATATATATGTATATATATATATATATATATATATATATGTTGGGGGGGGTACATCTATATACACACAACAGCAGAATATTTTATCTGCTACAAATGGAGAACATAAATGACTAAATAGTTCAAAATTCCCTAAAAGAAGTACGCATAAGGCTAGGTGATGTAATGACTTCCCTGGTGGCTCAGACAGTAAAGCATCTGCCTATAATGTGGGAGACCCGGGTTCGATCCCTGGGTCGGGAAGATCCTCTGGAGAAGGAAATGGCAACCCACTCCAGTACTCTTGCCTGGAAAATCCCATGGATGGAGGAGCCTGGTAGTCGACAGTCCATGGGGTCGCAGAGTCAGACACGACTGAGTAACTAAGCTTTTGATATAAAATACACCTATAGAAATTCAAGGTCTTGAATTTAGATTTCTTCTGGAAATTGTTGTTCAGTCACTAAGTGTCCGACTCTTTGTGATCCCATGAACTACAGCACACCCGGTTTCCTTGTCCTTCACTATCTCCTAGAGTTTGTTCAAACTCATATTCACTGAGTCAGTGATGCTATCTAACCATCTCAATCGCTGCCACTTCCTTCTCTTCTTACCCTCAATCTTTCCTAGTATAAGAGTCTTTTTCCACTAAGTCAGCTGTTCACATCAGTTGAACAAAGTATTGGAGCTTCAGCTTCAGCATCAGTCCTTCCAATGAATATTCAGGGTTAATTTCCTTTAGGTTTGACTGGTTTGATCTCCCTGCTGTCCAAGGGACTCTCAAGAGTCTTCTCCAGCACCACAGTTCAAAAGCATCAATTCTTCAGTGCTCAGCCTTCTTTACAGTCCAACTCTCACATCTGTAAATGACTACTGAAAAAATCATAGCTTCGACTATACAGACCTTTATCAGCAAAGTGATGTCTCTTCTTTTTAATATTCTGTCTAGGTTTGTCATAACTTTTCTTCCAAGAAACAAGTGTCTTAATTTCATGGCTACAGTCATCATCTGCAGTGAATTTGGAGCCCAGGAAAATAAAATCTGTCACTATGTCCACTTTTTCCCCATCTATTTGCTGTCAAGTGTGATGGGACTGGATGCCATGATCTTAGTTTTTTGAATGTTGAGTTTGAAGCCTGATTTTTCACTTTCCTCACCTTCATCAAGAGGCTCTTTAGTTCCTCTTCACCTTCTGACATTCAGTTCAGTTCAGTTCAGTCGCTCAGTCGTGTCCGACTCTCTGCGACCCCATGAATCACAGCACGCCAGGCCTCCCTGTCCATCACCAACTCCTGGAGTTCACTCAAACTCATGTCCACAGAGTCGGTGATGCCATCCAGCCATCTCATTCTCCGTCTTCCCCTTCTCCTCCCGCCCCCAACACTTCCCAGCATCAGAGTCTTTTCCAGTGAGTCAACTCGCCGCATGAGGTGGCCAAAGTATTGCAGTTTCAGCTTTAGCATCAGTCCCTCCAATGAACACCCAGGATTGATCTTCAGAATGGACTGGTTGGATCTCCTTGCAGTATAAGGGACTCTCAAGAGTCTTCTCCAACACCACAGTTCAAAAGCATCAATTCTTCGGCGATCAGCTTTCTTCACAGTCCAACTCTCACATCCATACATGACCACGGGAAAAACCATAGCCTTGACTAGACGGACCTTGGTTGGCAAAGTAATGTCTCTGCTTTTTAATATACTATCAAGGTTGGTCATAACTTTCCTTCCAAGGAGCAAGCGTCTTTTAATTTCATGGCTGCAATCAGCATCTGCAGTGATTTTGGAGCCCAAAAAAATAAAGTCTGACACTGTTTCCACTGTTTTTCCATCTATTTCCCATGAAGTGATGGGACCAGATGCCATGATCTTTGTTTTCTGAATGTTGAGCTTCAAGCCAACCTTTTCACTCTCCTCTTTCACTTTCATCAAGAGGCTTTTGAGTTCCTCTTCACTTTCTGCCATAAGGGTAGTGTCATCTGCATATCTGAGGTTATTGATATTTCTCCCAGCAATCTTGATTCCAGCTTGTGCTTCTTCCAGCCCAGCGTTCCTCATGATGTACTCTGCATATAAGTTAAATAAGCACGGTGACAATATACAACCTTGACGTACACCTTTTCCTATTTGGAACCAGTCTGTTGTTCCATGTCCAGTTCTAACAGTTGCTTCCTGACCTGCATACAGGTTTCTCAAGAGGCAGGTCAGGTGGTCTGGGATTCCCATCTCTTTTAGAATGTTCCACAGTTTATTGTGATCGACACAGTCAAAGGCTTTTCTGACATTAAAGTGGCATATAGAGTTATCTGCATATCTATAGTTGTTGATATTTCTCCCAGAAGTCTTGATTCCAGCTTGAGCTTCATCCAGCCTGGCATTTTGCATGATATACTCTGCATGTAAGTTAAGCAGGGTGACAATATACAGCCTTTACATACTCCTTTCCAAATTTTGAACCAGTCCATTGTTCCCCGTCTGGTTCTAACTGTTGCTTCTTGTCCTGCATACAGGTTTCTCAGGAGACAGGTAAGGTGGGACCTTAGATTTCCCCAAAACAGGAACAATCAGAATAATTTTCCATGCAAATAAACTATTTAAAATGACTAAATTCAAAGAAGAAGAGAAGGGGAGGGATAAATTAGGAGTATGAGATAAACAGATACCAAATACTATACATAAAATAGATAAGCAGCAAGAATTTACTTACAGGGAACTACATTCAGTATTGTTTAATAACCTATAATGGAAAAGAATCTGAAAAAATATACATATATAACTGAATCACTTTGCTAAAAACCTGAAAATAAAGCAATATGGTAAATCAACTATAATTTTTTTCAATTAAAAATTTTAAATTTTTAATTTCCTTGATATTTGAGAAACATTGCTTTCTTTTTAAAGCTAGGAACTAATGCTTTAATAATGATTATAGAGAATTAAAAAAGCTTAAAACTTCAGAAAAAGATCTTCGATTAATAAAATTGATTTTACTATTGATGTATGACAGAACCATCAGTAAAAAAGACATTGCAAACTGAGTAATATTATATGTTGCTCAGTGATAGCCTCGAGAGTCCTGGTGATGCTCAGTACTCTCAGAGGGTTTATTAGATACCTTAGCTCCAGAAGATCTCATAGCTCCTCTGTTATTTTAAAGAATGATCCTCTCCTAGAGCTCGGTTTTCTTTGAGGAAGTGTGAGCCAGTGGAAAAGCATGAGCATTATTTAAAAGGAGGCAGATCTAGGTTCTGTTCTCTGCTCTCTATCCCCAGCTGGGTATTCTTAGGCAAGTTGCTTGACCTCTCTGATCCTCCATTTCCTCCTTGTTAAAAGCACTTCTTGTTGTAAGGAATACATCTTATAAAGTCCTAAAAAATCAAAGACTTGTGGGTATTATTACTAATAACTTTGATATTCTCCATGACAAATGACCTTCGTATTTCTGTTGAATGTCTCCAGGATTGCAACTTTCTCACTTCTTCATCCTTGCATGAACAGCTCTGTGTATGACAGAGTTCTCCCCAGAGTTCAGCTGCACTCATCTTTCTTATTGCTCCTGCCTCCTGACTCCATTCTGTGTGACAGCTTTTTGTTCAATTCTCCTCCCACTCCACACTCCCCACAGATTCTTGTCCTGGCTGAATATACTGTTTCTTTAGTCATTTTCCATATCACAAGTCCTCTGTCCCCTTAACGTAACTGTTGCTTTCTCTGGACATACTCCAGTCTGTTAATACACTCCGTAGGATTACTTCCAGAACAAACACCAGAGTTGCATCATCATGTCCCTTGTTTTGGATCCTTCTTTTAACAAAATGTCCTATCACAGTAACATTTTTGGCAACCACATCCCAGTATTAAGTTGTGTTGAGTTAAATTTAAACAACTCAAAATTCTTTCCATGTGCACAAACCACATTTTCTCTATCCTGTTCTTTTATAGTTGTGGGTAGAATTTTGAGTTGTTTGGATGTTTCCACATTGTCTATTGAGGGTGAGGGGTGGATGCCTAATCAAAAGGGTTTATAATTTCCCTGCTGAAGTTCTTTTTCTTAAACCATGTCAATAGTTACTACCTGGAAAGATCTTTGGAGTACAAATTCCACCATTTAACATAATGATGAGCCCTTTCAGCTTCGTGTTAACTACAGCCTGTATCTGCATGCCATGATGCTATCATAATCTTATTCCAAGTCCTTAGTAAACATTTTGGGTAGTATAGCACCAATCCCAGAGGCCTGTGGTTGGCTGTAAAGGGAGCCCTGCCTTTTAGTTAACATAACTCTATTCATCAGAAATAATTCTTTTCCTACTATATGCCTAGTTCACATTTAAAGGCTATCATTCAGTTCAGTTCATTCGCTCAGTCGTGTCCGACTCTTTGCGACCCCGTGAATCACAGCACGCCAGGCCTCCCTGTCCATCACCAACTCCCGGAGTTCACTCAAACTCATGTCCACAGAGTCGGTGATGCCATCCAGCCATCTCATTCTCTGTCGTCCCCTTCTCCTCCCGCCCCCAACCTTTCCCAGCATCAGAGTCTTTTCCAGTGAGTCAACTCGTCGCATGAGGTGGCCAAAGTATTGGAGCTTCAGCTTCAACATCAGTCCCTCCAATGAACACCCAGGACTGATCTCCTTTAGGATGGACTGGTTGGATCTACTTGCAGTCCAAGGGACTCTCAAGAGCCTTCTCCAACACCACAGTTCAAAAGCATCAATTCTTCGGCGATCAGCTTTCTTCACAGTCCAACTCTCACATCCATACATGACCACAGGAAAAACCATAGCCTTGACTAGACGGACCTTGGTTGGCAAAGTAATGTCTCTGCTTTTTAATATGCTATCTAGGTTGGTCATAACTTTCCTTCCAAGGAGTAAGTGTCTTTTAATTTCATGGCTGCAATCAGCATCCGCAGTGATTTTGGAGCCAAAAAAAATAAAGTCTGACACCGTTTCTACTGTTTTCCCATTTATTTCCCATGAAGTGATGGGACCAGATGCCATGATCTTAGAGGCTATCATTAGAGGCTGGTAAATTCATGTAGAAATTCAAGCTAATCACTTCATCTTTACTAACTTAGCTGATTTCTTTGCTGAAGGCTTACAAATCATCACCTTAATAAGTTGTTCTAAGAGATTAACCCAGATATCAGGCCAATCTCTGGACATTGTCTATTTTCAGTCTTCCCTAATTCTCATGATTCTTCAAATATTATTGACAAGAGTTCCTCTGTTTTACCCCAAAGTTCTTTCAGTGTCCAAGAAATGCATCTCAACGTGCATGTCATGAAATGTCTATACATTTTGAAAAACAAGCACTTGCAGATTCCTACAGAGTCCCCCCTTAGCTTATTTTTTAAATGAATTTAATGCTACCTCCTCTCTCTCTGTCTCTGTCTCTTCTCTCTGTACGCAAGAGACATGGGTTCAATCCCTGGGTCGGGAAGATCCCCTGGAGTAGGAAATGGCAACCCACGCCAGTATTTTTGCCTGGAAAATTCCATGGAGAGAGGAGTCTGGCAGGCTATGGTCCATGGGTTCACAAAGAGTCAGACATGAATGAACACACACTTCTCTGACAATCTTTCAGCTGGAGAACACATAGGAATTAAAGCAGATAAGCGGTTCTACTTCCTTCCTTTTCTCTTTTAACATTGTAAATGTCTGGGTCTACCAGGCTGCTTAAATTGTGGTCAGCTTTCTGGGCCACCTGTGAAAATGTTCCTTGCGTGACTCACCACATCAGCCTGAACCACTTACATTTGTGTTGCTCATAACTTAACCCTGAATGCTTGCACTCTGCAGCCTGACCTGTTTTCAATCTGACTCTGTGACTTATTTTTACCTTTCACTTCTTCTTGCCTCCTTAGGCCTGAGAGTTCTCATACTTTGACTTTTCTCTTTGTTCCTAACCCTTTGACTGTACCACCTTGGTCTCCCAAGGGGTGATGCTTCTTCTCAGCCAATGGGTTCTTTCCTTCAGGTGATATGCTTGGGTCTGACAACCTCACCGTGTATTCAGATAATTCATTGCTGTGTATCATACCAGGTAGTCACTGCATCATCTTTAAGTCACACGGCATTGCTTCTGCCATTCTCAGTTGGTCAACTGCTCACTAGGGTTAGCCCAGATTTGGAGAGAGGAGACACAGGCTCAACCTCTCTATAAAAGCAGTGTCATAAAATTTGCAATCAAGATTTTAAAACATCATCCTAGGTTAGCAGAGCCCAGGCATCAGGTATTTGCTCTTCCTCACTCACGTAAGTGGACAAGTCCTTCTTGATGACATCATATGTTTCACATGGCTCCCTTCATTCTGGACATTAGCATGTAACATTCTTACAAACTTACATTGCTGTTTAGTCTTAAAACATGACTGATTGTCTATTTTCTATTTGGATCCAGAGAAGACCCTCTGAACCCAGGTCAGTCTATTAAGAGCACTTCCATTGCTCCCACTTCACTCTATTGCCAAAACTTTGAAATTTAATTCCTTTTCTTGGCATCTCTATAAATGAAATGCTACCAATCTTTTCCTTCTTTTGTTTGCATAACCCATGCCCACATATACACACGAGATATTTGTCTCTTGTGAAGGTTTGTCATCCCTCTCTTAGGGTGGGGAAGATGTAATGGCATGGTCAGAGACAGACAGACCTGGGCTAAATTCCCACTCTTCCTTATTAGCTATTCAGGTCATCTGGAGAATATAATTTTCAGTTCAGTTCAGTCACTTGGCCATGTCCGACTCTTTGTGACCCCATGGAGTGCAGCATGCCAGGCTTCCCTGTCCATCACCAACTCCCAGAACTTGCTCAAACTCATGTACATTGAGTTGGTGATGCTGTCCAACCATCTCATCCTCTGTCATCACCTTCTCCTCCTGCCTTCAGTCTTTCCCAGCATCGGGGTCTTTTCTAATGAGTCAGTTCTTTGCATCAGGTGGCCAAAGTATTGGAGTTTCAGCTTCAGCATCAGTTATTCCAAAGAATATTCAGGACTGATTTCCTTTAGGATGGACTGGTTGGATCTCCTTCAGTCCAAGGAACTCTCAAGAATCTTCTCCAACACCACAGTTCAAAAGCATCAATTCTTTGGTGCTCAGTTTTCTTTATAGTCCAACTCTCATATCCATTCATGACTACTGGAAAAACCATAGCTTTGACTAGACAGACCTTTGTCATTGAAATAATGTCTCTGCTTTTTAGTATGCTGTCTAGATTGGTCATAGCTTTTCTTCCAAGGAGCAAGCATCTTTTAATTTCATTTTACTTCTTAGTAAAACTTAGTAAGTTTTATGTGCTACATGGGGATGACAGTGGGGTTTAATGAAAGAATACATGTGAAGAATTCAGCACAGGATAGGCACTCAATGAGGGCTTCCCTCGTGGCTCAGATGGTAAAGAATCTGCCTGTAGTGCAGGAGACCCAGGTTCGATCCCTGGGTCAGGAAGATCCCCTGGAGAAGGGAATGGCATCCCACTCTAGTATTCTTGCCTGGAGAATTCCACGAACAGAGGAACCTGGCAGGCTACAGTCCATGGGTTTGTAAGATTTGGACACAACTTAGCAACTAATGACCAAACCACCACCAGACACTCAGTGAACATGAGTTTAAGCGAATTCTGGGAAGTAGTACAGTACAGAGGAGCCTGGGTGCTACAATCTGTGGGGTCGCAAAGAATCAGATACGACTTAGCAACTCAGCAACAAGACACTCATTAAATGGTAACAATATTATTCATTTCTTATTCTTTTAACCATAAACTACAACCATCTCCTCCATCCTGTACTACAGTTCTGCATAAAATAGCACGTATATATCTGTACAAAACACCCTGGCAGGTGACTTTATAATACCATGTGTTCTTTGTGAGTTTTTGCATGAGTTTTTACCTGGTTTCATCAGCAATTTTCATAAGATCGACTAGGGTCACAGTCACCCATTTTTCCTCTTCTTTTGTAACCCTTCTAGCCCCTGGCTCAGCCATGAGTTGCACAATCCAGAGGTGCATGCTAGATTATATAAACTCCCTTATGCTGAACAATTGAATGCAGGAGCCAAGATTGTTGCCCCCAATTTCTCTCTACAAATAACTCTCAGACACTTTGCTAAAGGGAACCTAATGTAGAGGAATGCTGCTTGTCCAGAGTGATTGCAGTGCTTACAGGTGTATAATTAGTCACTAGTCAGTGTGTAAATACTCTGTAAATTGCTTTATTTGTGAATGTGAAAAGCTCTGCAGAAATACAAGGTATTATAGGAACCAGGGCTGAACACAGGAGATAAGGTACCGTGGCGGGAGAACAAGTAAGTGAGGTATCAGTGTGTCCTGCATTCCTCGGAGGGAACGAAGCTTCTGGGATCTCCCTGCTTGCTTTCTAAGAACACTGACTCCCCTGGGTGAATAATTTAAAGGACAAATTACCCCTTTTCTGGGTACCAAAGCCAGCCATAAGCTGAAACTAAATTAAATCATAAAGCCCTACAAGAAAGTGAGGAAAGAGTCAGAAATATAAAACCAAGGGAATCCAGAGCTAAGCATGAAATATTAGAGTCAGTGTGATGTCCTTGCCTTGCTGTGCTGATGAAGGGAAAAACTGAAAATCACCCTGGTATAGACTTAAAGGACCACCATCATATATCCATTGTTAAGTACTTGGCAGTGGCTATTGCAATGATTTCAATTCCAATGGGGTATTGGAGGTAGAAGAGAGAGCACTAGATCAACTGCAAGTCCTTGCACTTCAGCTAAGTAGCTGGGTGACCTTGAGCAAGTCACTACCTATTCTGGACCTTACTTTTCTTCATCTTTGAATTGAGAAACATGAAATCAGAGTCTGTGCTTCTAAAATCCTTCCCCCCAACCATATCAGTTCAAAGATTTTTTTTTATTTTTAAAAGTTGATTTTTTTAAATGTACAGAATTTGCCATCTATTAAATGTATTGCTTTGCGTTGCATGCGTGCTCAGTCATGTCCAACTCTTTGCAACCCCATGAACTGCAGCCCTCAAGGTTCCTCTGTCCATGGGATTTTTCAGGCAAGAATACTGGAGTGGGTTGCCATTTCCCACTCCAGACGTTATTCCTAACCCAGAGATTGAATCCCTGTCTCTGGCTTCTCCTGCACTGGAAGGCAGATTCTTTACTACTGTGCCACCTGGGAAACCCATTCAATACATATAAAAATATAAATATTAAAATATGCAGCAAAACATCTATTAAAAGTAGAAAGTTCATGAACCTTTTTCACAACACCTGCCCTTGGATGACATTAAAATGTCCTATATGTTCCTCAGTAAGGGGCCAGGAGACACGTGGGCAGCTATAGAAACAGAAAACCATAAAGTTTTATACTAAAACACAGTATCCGCACAAGTGTATTCTCCAGAAGGAAATGAAAATTTACATGGCGGCTTAGGGGGGTGGTCCCATCCTGTATATCATAATGAGGGGACATTTTGAATACCCAAGAATGGCTTCTGAGGAAGGAATTCTGCATGCTTGTACTAAAATAAAACCCAACGATCAGGAGTTCTCCATCAACGGAATGAGAAAGGATTGTGAAAGAGCTCTTTTATCTAATCAATACGAAGCAGGAACTTTGGTAAACAGGCTGGCAGCTCTTCTGCTGCCAGTGGGGCATGGAGCTCTAAAATAAAGTCAAAGTCAACAAAGCGGCTGATGTTTTCTAGGATGCTATGTCACTGAATGACCTGGGACATGTCCTAGATCCAGCATAACAAGCTTAACTCTATCAGCATCATGGCTAAGCCTGCTCAGCCTTTACTGCCATGACAATAACACAGGAAATAAAATTCTAAAACATAGTGGTCCTTACCTCTGCTGGAAAGCTGTCCTGTTCACTCTCTGTGTATGAGGCAGGGAAAAAAGACTGGGCTTCCCTGATGTCTCAGACAGTAAAGAATCTGCCTACAATTTGGGAGACCCAGATTTGATCCCTGAGTCAGAAAGAACCCCTGGAGAAGGGAATGGCTAACCTCTCCAGTATTCTTACCTGGAGAATTTATGGACAGAGGAGTCTGGCAGGGTATCGTCCATGGGGTCACAAAGAGTCTGACACGACTGAACAACTAATACTTGCACTTTGACTTCATGGTAAAGGCCACAACAGGAAATGCTCACCTAACTGGGGGTGACTAGATCTTTGGATTCCATCGGCCAGTAAAATTTCAAAGGGAGAGAGAGAGATCAACAAATGGAGGCCAAATTTGGTGCCCTTACTTCACAAAATAAAAAGCATCTGCTACCCACAACCACTGTCATTTTACAAAAGGGTTCTTGCTTGCTTAGTTGCTCAGTCATGTCCAACTCTGTGCAATCCCATGGACTGTAGCCCGCCAGGCTCCTCTGTCCATGGAATTCCCTAGGCAGGAATACTAAAATGGGTTGCCATTCCCTTCTTCAGGGGATCTTCACAATCCAGGGATCAAACCTGGGTCTCCCACATTGCAGGCAGATTCTTTACCATCAAGCTACCAAGATAGATAACACTAAACGAGGGAAAGACACTGTCTCAAAATGAGTCCTCTAAATTGCTTATATTTAGTTTTCAGACACACTCATTGCATTGCCCTTGATGTTTTTTAGTAGTCACGATTAGTAAAACTTCTTCTTGGACCAGAATGGACCTTAGGCCTGCATTTGGAAATCCTGCTGTTTGTCAGATACTCTAGAAAATCTCTTCTTCCAACAATTCCACCCATAAACGTCCTCAGAGTCAAACTTTTAGCCCCATTTCTTCTTTGAAGCTTTTCCTGATTACCTATAACTATTAAGATCTTTCTACTTTCGGAATTCTTTTAGTACTTATAATTTTAATATATAATTTAACACCTTTACTTTGTGGGAAAAGCTTTGGAAATTGAGAAAATTCTGTAGATTATTTATTTTTAGCTATAGAATTTTTAAATTTTTATTACTAAACTGAGAGAATCACAGTTAGACATCACTGAACATCCCAGTTTAGGAAAGCAGAAAAAGAAAAAACAGAAACCTCAAACATAAATCCTCCATTATTCTAAATGCATCTGAAGTTAGATAAGGTCTTTTTAAGGTTGACAGTATGGAATCCAATATATTTTGATCAGGAGACTGACCACTGAACAGGTTGTAGTAGTATATTAATAAAAGTTCACTAGATCTTTGGTTTTAACATTACCCCTTTTTTCATCAAGCTCAGTAATCATCAGGACAATCGCTCACCTAGTTCTTGTTCTAAATGGTCCCATATTCTAATTTATATAGAAAACCAGAATTCTATATGTAGAAAATTATCTTCAGTTCAGTTCAGTTCAGTCGCTCAGTCGTGTCCAACTCTCCGCAGCCCCATGAATCACAGCACGCCAGGCCTCCCTGTCCATCACCAACTCCCGGAGTTCACTCAAACTCATGTCCACAGAGTCGGTGATGCCATCCAGCCATCTCATTCTCGGTTGTCCCCATCTCCTCCCGCCCCCAACCTTTCCCAGCATCAGAGTCTTTTCCAGTGAGTCAACTCGTTGCATGAGGTGGCCAAAGTATTGCAGTTTCAGCTTTAGCATCAGTCCTCATTTAATCCATCCCCTTAGGGCTTCCCATGTGATGCTAGTGGTAAAGAACCCACCTGCCAACACAGGAGATGTAAGAGATGTGGGTTCAATCCCTGGGTCGGGAAGATCCCCTGGAGGAGGGCACAGCAACCCACTCCAGTATTCTTACCTGGAGAATCCCATGGACAGAGGAGCCTGGCGGGCTACAGTCCATGGGGTCTCAGAGTCAACACGACTGAGCACAGCACAGTATACACGCAGTCTATCTCCTTGTTAAACAGATGAGGTATCTAAGACCCAGCTAAGTGAAGCAACTTGCCCCAAATACCAAGGAGATCAGTATTAGAGTTGGAATTCCTACTATAATGTATGATCTTGTAAGTATTTTAAATATAATAATCTTCTATCCTCATATCTCCAGATATGCAGTGCACTATACATCAGTGCAGTTCCTGAGAGAAATTATAAGGAAGACGAGGTTTTCTCAGTACCATAGACTCTCTTTTCTTCTTTCATTTTACCCTTGGCTATTTCTTCTTCCCTTCTTTGGTACCCATAACTCCTGCCCTCTCTGCTCACAATTGTACTTCCCCTCCAAACTGATTAAAACCTAAGTTCTCAAAAAAGGATATGGTAAATTTATCCACACAAGGTAAATTCCTAATCCTTATGGAGTGGTTGCTATGTGCCAGACATCATGCTGGGCATGGTTTAACACGTTATTTCTCCTGGTTGCTGTTGTTGCTGTTCAGTAAGTTGTGTCCGACCCTTTGTGACTCCATGGACTGCAGCACACCAGGGTTCTCTGTGCTCCACTAATTCCAGGGGTCTGCCCAAACCCATGCCCATTGAGTCAGTGATGCTATCCAACCATCTCATCCTCTGTTGTCCCTTCTCCTCCTGCCTTCAATCTCTTCCAACATCGGGGTGTTTTCCAATGAGTCAGCTCTTTGCATCAGGTGGTCAAAGTATTAGAGATTCAGATTCAGCATCTGTCCTTCCAATGAATATTGAGGGTTGATTTCCTTTAGGATGGACTGGTTTGATCTCCTTGCTGTCCAGGGGACTCTCAAGAGTCTTCTCCAACACATTTCAGAAGCATCAGTTCTTTGGTACTCATCCTTCTTTATGACCCAGCTCTTCTTTATGGTCAGCTCTCCATACATGACTGCTGGAAAAACATAGCTTTGACTATACAGATCTTTGTTGGCAAAGTGATGTCTCTGCTTTTTAATACACTGTCTAGGTTTGTCATAGATTTCCTTCCAAGAAGCAAGCGTCTTCTAATTTCACCGTCCACAGTGATTTTGGAGCCCAAGAAAAGAATATCTGTCACTGCTTTCACTTTTCCCCCTCCTATTTGTCATGAAGTGATGGGCATACTTGCAATTTTACAAAGTAATGAGATATGTCAACAGGTTTCCTATTTGCTTGAAATCTTTACTTTCCTTGAAACCACGTATAGGCAATAGTTTACTTCCAAAGTCAGCCAAGCTCTTCAGAGTTGGAATCTTGTCTTTCTTTTGTCCTCTCAAGGCAATTATCACAGTCTTAATACTTAATAAGGATTTATAATTTATGTTGACAACATAAGAGAGCCTTCATTTTTCTTTTTCAGTGATGGTCTTTTCTTCATTATATAAAATCCAAGCTTTAACCTTTCCACTTAAATGCATCTTGAAATATTATAAACATTTTTAGATGTTATTATCAAAGCTACTTACATCCTGGAGTAAGAACTTGGAAATAAGGATTACCACTTCTGGAAAAATATACCAAATGATCTCTGCCAATTCTCTAAACTCCTCTGGGCTCAAGTTTTCACATGTATGAAACAGAAAAATTGTCCTTAATAGAGACTGAAATATAGGCGCATTAGGAGCACACCTTTTAATCTTCCGTATGTTACCATACAGAGCCTCATCTCCGGCTCTGCCCACGCAGATGCTCAGGAAATGCTTGCTAACTGAAGATTTTTATGATCACTGATAGAAAGACACATAAATGCAAAACACGAATTTTCCCTTGCCCCGAGTTACCCGGGAGCATCATTCTCATTCAGAGATGACCACAGTTCAGAAAGTGGGTCTCATAAAACATACAATTTAATGAAGCCATCTGGGAAGATGATCGTCATGTAAATGCAAGGTATTGATATTACCTGGCTACTTGGGGAAATACCATGTAAATGAAGGTACAACCCAGCTCCATAATTCAAATCAAGTATTGATGTACAAGGTCTTTGGATAATAGACTTGGAAGATTGATGTTTCTCTCAGATCTGAGGTTACTTTTCTTCCCTCCTTTGCAATTCTGGTATTTTTGCAATAAGATTTTATTTTATTTTTTGGAAAATATCTTTTCTGTTGAACAGGAATCTAACAGTGTCAACTGGGAGTCTTGAAACAGAAATTTGACATCTGACTTTATCATTTTTTTAAGCTTCTATTCTTTAGAAGCAAGAAATGATGCAAACAATACAAGCGTTTCTTTCCTGCTCCAATAATTATGCAGAATGTCGTTTAGTAATTCAGCATCCCAATTGCCTCAACTGCTTTTATTATTATTTTAGCAGAGAGGTATGTTCTACTTCTCACCTTATCCTGAGGGCTATTCTGGATGGAATCTCCCCGTGATTGGTACTCTGTTTTAACCAATGTTACCTCCCTTCTCTGAGAGACAATTGCTAAAATAATGCCAAGCTCAGTCATGCCAGTAATCACAAAATGAACTTTCAGCCAGCTTCAGCACTCAACCTTTTATATGGTTGGGGAAAGGGGCAGAGTATTTTCTTTACACGTGAACTCGGTCTTCTACCTCTGTTGAAGGTATCACACCTTGCATTGAGGCGACAGCTGCCCCCACTGTGTAAATCAAAGTTCCTCTGGGTTTCCCAAGGTTTCTGCAGGACAAAAGGGTTGCAGTATTTGTGCCCACTTTTCAGAAACCCTGAGTCCATTTAGCCCTAGCTATCCTCAACCTCAGGCTTCCCGGGTGGCGCAATGGTTAAGAATTCACCTGCCAATGCAGGAGATGCAAAAAACATGGGTTCAGTCCCTGGGTGGGGAAGATCCCCTGGAAGAGGCAATGGCAACCTGCTCCAGTATTCTTGCCATGGACATAGGAGCCTGGAGGGAAACAGCCCATGGAGTCACAAAGATTTGGACCCAAATGAGCGACTAAGCACAAATACACACATCCTCAACCTCCCTGCTCAACACTCAATCATCAAATAAAATACAGTCAATCACAGCATGGCTCCCAGGGGTCTGTGGGGTTCATTGATATGGTCTGGCTCTATCTGCGGTGGGTTTTCTGGTCCCAGGGGCTACACACAGTGTCCTTCTAAAGAATGTGCAGGGCTTGATAAAATATGCTCAGAGAAATGTTAATATGGCTCACTATGATTATGTATTTTTTCTTTTCCCATATAGCTCTTCTGATTTTTGCTTTATGTATCTTTGTTTCTTTGCTGTTAAGGTGTCTAATGGTTTATGATGTCTATCTTTTTTGTGAATTGTACATTTTATCATTAAAAATATTCATCTTTGTTTCATTTAAAGTAAAGAAATGAATTTAAAAAAAAGAATGTGCAGGGATGGGGGCCTGGAGATAGAGAGGTTGTTCTACTTGCTTTGCCTGGTTGATGACTCAGATGGGATAGATAGGGAGCTAATGCTATATCTTTGATGTATAATTCTTCTCATACTCACTGAAGAAACTCCTTCTCCCATTGCTCAACTTTTTGCATCTCTAAATCACAGCCTGAAAGCAAGTGTCCCCAGAGCTGAGGGCCAAGACATGGCCTGTGTCCCAGGGACAAATTTGCATATCAGAAGCAGGATAAGGAGAATATACTGGCCTTTTTCCCATCTCACGCTCTGCCAAGTATATCACTGTCCATCCCTGATAGAAAAAGAATATTCTGAGTTTCAGCCTAATGGGACTGATGGGAAGTCTAGTCTTAGGAGCCACATCAGTTCAGTTCAATTCAGTCGCTCAGTTGTCTCCGACTCTTTGCAACCCCATGAGTCACAGCACGCCAGGCCTCCCTGTCCATCACCAACTCCCGGAGTTCACTCAAACTCATGTCCACAGAGTTGGTGATGCCATCCAGCCATCTCATTCTTTGTCGTTCCCTTCTCCTCCCACCCCCAATCCTTCCCAGCATCAGAGTCTTTTCCAGTGAGTCAACTCGTCACATGAGGTGGCCAAAGTATTGGAGTTTCAGCTTTAGCATCAGTCCTTCCAATGAACACCCAGGATTGATCTCCTTTAGAATGGACTGGTTGGATCTCCTTGCAGTCCAAGGGACTCTCAAGAGTCTTCTCCAGCACCACAGTTCAAAAGCATCAATTCTTCAGCGATCAGCTTTCTTCACAGTCCAACTCTCACATCCATACATGACCACTGGAAAAATCATAGCCTTGACTAGACGGACCTTTGTTGGCAAAGTAATGTCTCTGCTTTTTAATATGTTATCTAGGTTGGTCATAACTTTCCTTCCAAGGAGTAAGCGTCTTTTAATTTCATGGCTGCAATCAGTATCCGCAGTGATTTTAAGCAGGCTCATTTAGTGAGTGCTGTGAGCCAGACTGGGTACAAGCATGGGAGTATAAGAAGGAAGAACACCCAATTTGTGCCCTCAAAAGGTTCTTAGCCAGGTAAGGACCTCAGAGTAAATTTGACTATACGTACATACATGCATGCATGCTCGGTCGTGTCCGACTTTGTGAGACCATGGACTGTAGTCCACTGGGCTCCTCTGTCCTTGGAATTTTCCAGGCAAGAATTTTGGAGTGGTTGCCATTTCCTACTCCAGAGGATCGTCCCTACCCAGGGATGGAACCCGTGGCTCCTGCGTCTGCATTGGCAGGCAGATTCTCTACCACTGAGCCACTGGGAAGCCCAAATTTGACTATATGAATGTGTTTATATCCTCAACACTATTCTCAATTTTAAGAGCCTCCCAAGGTTTTTTATGTTGCAAAATGAAAGAAAATTGCAAAGGTGATGACAAAAATAGTCTGAACATCCCAAGGGATTGGAACGCTGACTTCAGAGACCGCAAGTAGAAATCAATCCCATCCAAACAGCTAACAGCAATGGGTCAGCAACCAATATGTTGAGAGAAGCAGCAAGCAGATTTGCTGCAAATACAAAACAGACATACTGGGGAAAGCATTTCTGTTTCTCTTAAAACATTAGGCAGTTATGGGAACTAAACATTTATTTTTAAAAGGTCTCTTTATGTAGAGAAATTAGTCTTTCAGATAACCACATGTTTTCTTAGCTGACTTCTGCGTGTTGAGAGAGAGGCAACCACAATATGTGAAGACAAACAAGTGTGACACAGTCTTTTGAGTCACAATATTGGTGGGAACATGAGGTTTTGCCCAGGGGGAAATTAAAGGGGTATTGATTCCCACTGTAAAAGACTTTAAAAACCCTTTACCTAATATCTGAAGACTCCATAGATAGAAAAGATGTATGACCATAACCGAGAAGTCAAAACCTGGGTGAGGAGGCTTTTTGTAGTCGGGGTGGTGCGGTGGGGGTGGGGATGACAAAGGGCTGGAGGTCAGGGACGCGGGAAGAGCTGATAAATGTTATTCTGTGTAAACAAAAAGCAAAATCCTTTCTAATGATCCCCCCCGCAACTGATTTTCTGTAATCATCAAAAGTATTTGACCAATAGAATTTCATACTCAGTCATTAAAACGTTTGGGAATTTTTATTCTGTAAAACTAGAAATTGCTTTTCTGATTCTTTTTCTCCATAGCAAAACATTCAGACTGTATAGAAAATGATTGAGAGAAAAACAAAATCACCCATAATCCTACTACACAGAGATAATCAATAGTAACATTTTGGTGGATACCCTTCTACATATTTCTATATATGTGTACACGTGTTAGTATATATTTTTATAATAATGAAATCATGTTAGGCATCGTGCAATTTAATGGGTTTTATTGATTCTCAATAATATATGGGCTTCCTTAGTGACTCAGAGGTAAAGAATCTGTCTGCCAATGCAAGAGACTTGGGTTTGATCCCTGGGTTGGGAAGATCCCCTGAAGAAGGAAATGGCAACCCACTCTAGTACACTTGCCTGGGAGATCCCATGGACAGAGGAGCCTAGTGGGCTACAGTCCATGGTGTCTCAAAAGAGTCAGATATGACTAAGAAATTAAACAACAAAACAATATATCATTTTATATTTCAATAAATATAGGTTTCAATTAGTATAGATAAGTAGTGTTCCCCCTAAATTAATGTCTACCCAGAAAGTGGCTCAGATGGTAAAGAAGTGAAGTGGAAGTCGGTCAGTCATGTCCAACTCTTTGCAACCCCATGAACTATACAGTCCATAAAATTCTCCAGGCCAGGACTCTGGAGTGGGTAGCCTTTTCCTTCTCCAGGGGATCTTCCCAACCCAAGGATCGAACTCAGGTCTCCCACATTGCAGGTGGATTCTTTACCAGCTGAGCCACAAGGGAAGTCCAAGAATACTGGAGTGGGTAACCTATCCCTTCTCCAGTGGATCTTTCTGACCCAGGAATCAAACTGGGGTTTCCTGCATTGCAGGCAGATTCTTTACCAACTGAGCTATGAGGGAAGTCCCAGATGGTAAAGAATCCACCTGCAACTGCTGGAGACTTGGGTTCAGTCCCTGGGTTAGGAAGATCCCTTGGAGAAGGGGATGGCTACCCTACTCCAGTATTCTTGCCTGGAGAGTTCCATGGACAGAAGAGTCCATGGGATCACAAAGAGTTGGATAAAACGGAGCGACTAACACACGGAACCTCAGAATGTAACCTTAGTGGGAAATGGTGTCTTTGCAAATTTAATTAGTTAAGGGTCTAGAGATGAAATCATCCTGGATTTAGGATGGGCCCTAAATCCAATGACTGGGCCCTCAGTTCAGTTCAGTTCAGTTCAGTCACTCAGTCATGTCCGACTTTTTGTGACCCCTTGAATCACAGAACGCCAGGCCTCCCTGTCCAACACCAACTCCCAGAGTTCACTCAAACTCATGTCCATCGAGTCGGTGATGCCATCCAGCCATCTCATTCTTTGTCATCCCCTTCTCCTCCCACCCCCAATCCCCCCTAGCATCAGAGTCTTTTCCAGTGAGTCAACTCGTCGCATGAGGTGGCCAAAGTATTGGAGTTTCAGCTTTAGCATCAGTCCAAGAAAAAGGAGAGGGATATTTACACACAGAGAGACAAGGAGAGGACCCTATGAAAATGAGATTAAAGATTGGATGGGTGCAGCTTTAAGCCAAGCAGCACCTGAGGCCACCAGAACCTGGGAGAAGCAAAGATGGATGCTCTCCAAAAGCCTTCAGAGGGACTTTGACCCTGGTGGTACCTTGACTTTGGACTTCTGATCCCCAGAGCAGTGAGATAATAAATTCTTATTAAGTCACCAAGTATGTAGTAATTTGTTATGGAGGCTCCAGGAAACCAGTACTGTACAGTTAGCATTTTTATTGGCTACATGGTATTTACTGAATCCCATTCTTCATGGAATTATTACCACAGGGAATGGAATACAATGATGGACATTGTATTGTGGGAAGGAACACAACCTAATGGTTAACAGCATGGGATCCAAAGCCAAAGAGACTACCTGGGTTTGAATTTTGATTTCATCACCTGCTAGCTATTACTCTAAATTGTTAGTTGACTGGTGACTTGCTGTTATGGAAAATATTTTTTACAATGTCTGACACATATTAAGTACTGAATAAATATTTTTTATTTATAATAAATGACTAGAGATGGATAATTCTTTCTAGGTCAAAGAAGAGATATTTTCAAAAATCAAATGTAAGTATAAAAGTCTGAATAATAAGCATCAGAGTTCTCATTTGCTCACAGGAATACACATTTTCATAGAAAAATTATAGTTGCCAAAGGCAATAAATTCTTAATTTCTACTATCTCCAGCAAAAAAAATAAGAAAGCACTTAGTAATTTACTTTTATTGTCCTTGAAAAGGGAACGGTTAATTGTCCAACACATTGGCATTTAAGTCAGACTACATATAATTTCAACCCTGATTCTGCCACTTTCTAATATGAAGGAAATTACTAAACTTCTATGCTCCTTACTGTTTCAACCACAGACTGGGATAGTTTTCCCAGTCTTATAAGGATGATTGCAAAATTTAACTGAAGCAATTTATGCAAAGTGCCTAGTTCAGAACGTGGAACATAGTAGAGGCATAAAATAGTGTGTTATTTTTACTAAAAGGAAACAAATTAATGTCTAAGAAGATGGTAAGGAATAGTCGATTGAACAAAAAAGACAAAACCTAAGTTATCTGCAACCACTTCATAGATGAATAACAAATACAACTGGTCTACAAGTCTCTGGATACTGTATGCCATAAGCAAAAAATCTGCACCATGCCCCCCAAATATGTGTATTTATAAATTATAAACATATACAATGACATTCATATGCACATCTTAAAACTTAAAAATAGAAATTGCAAAGAGATGAAGTAAAAATTTTTAAAGTTCTGGCATTTCTTTTCTACACTCTAGTGGATCATCTGGAATGCCCCTGACCTGAGTTCACATGCTCCAGTCTGAAGATCTTTGATGGTACAATATTTTCAACTATAAGATAGTATAGCAATGGAGCGGGTCTAAGGATTTGCTGATCATTTTTCACATGGAACCAACCAACAGCTGATGTCAATACCTAACTGTCTGATATACATCCAAATTTTTCAGATTTGGGCCTAAGACCATCCTTTATATGAAACTTCTGGAATTTCCAGGTAGAACTGACAACTGCATCCCCTATCCCTCTATTCACAATAGCATCTAAACCCTTGATTGCATTTATTAGCTTTTGGGTGTTTCTCCGCATGTTGAGTATCAGTTTCTCAGTAATAAGTGAAGTGAAGTCGCTCAATCATGTCCGACTCTTTGCGACCCCATGGCCTGTAGCCGACCAGGCTTCTCCGTCCATGGGATTTTCCAGGCAAGAATACTAGAGTGGGTTACCATTTCCTTCTCCAGGAGACTTTCCCAACCCAGGGACTGAACCTGGGTCTCCTGTATTGTAGGTAGATGCTTTACTGTCTGAGCCACAAGAGAAGTCCTCTCAGTGATAAGGATCATGTCAAATTCTTCATTGATTTACTAGTACTTGTTATATGTGTGTGGGCTCAGTCACTTCAGTCGTGTCCAAATCTTTGCTACACTATCGACTGTACCCTGCCAGGCTCCTCTGTCCATGGGATTCTCCAGGCGAGAACACTGGAGTGGATTGTCATGCCCTCCTCTAGGGGATCTTCCCAATCCAGGGAACAAGCTGTGTCTCCTGCATCTCCTAAATTGCAGGCAGATTCCTTACTACTGAGCCACTAGGGAAGCCTAGTACTTGTATAGTAGATACTTAATAAATACATACCAAATGAATAAGATGACAAAACCATATAGCAATACAATGGATAAAATTAGGATGTTTCAGAAGCATATAGAGGAAAAAGAAAATGCTTTGAAGTGAAACGCTAACTAGAGTTTCTTCAACATAGGGTTACTTTTAATTAGATTGTAATGTTTGACTTGTTTGCAGCAAATTACACAGAATTTCCCAGTGAATCCTCCAGATATTTCAACAAAATTCTTGGTTGCCTCGCTCCTCTGCACAGCTCTTCCTCTGCTCTACAGAGGGCCCGGATGGAGTGTTTATGATTGCTAATCATGTGTTTGTCTTCTCTCTAAACTCAGTTCTGCCTGTCATGAATAGTTCCAGATGATAATCATTTTCATGCTTTCAGTCAAATAAAGGCTCCAGAAGGACCAGGAAGAAGGGAACACAGACAGAAGTTTAATATCAAGAGTAACAAAAAGAAGAAGAAAATAAATTTAAATATTCCACTCCACATTTTTTACTATGCTATCTCAGCATTTTAGTACTCCTGTTCACCTGAAATTAGAATATTATGGTAGTTTAGGACAAGAGTTCAAATGTGTGTGTGTGTGTGTGTGCGCTCAGTCACGTCTGACTCTTTGAAACCCCATGGACTGTAGCCTGCCAGCCTCCTCTGTCCATAGGGTTTCCCAGGCAAGAATACTGGAGTGGATTGCCCTTTCCTACTACAGGTGATCTTTCTGACCTAGGGATTGAACCCAAGTCTCCTGCTTAGAAGGTGAATTCTTCACCAAAGCACCACCTGGGAAGCCCTGGGAAGAGTTCAAATGGGTATTAATACAAATAAATAAGAAGGCTAAATTCTACCCCATACTTACATCTCTCAAGAGTCATCTAAGTTCTTGAAATTTTCTCTCTTTCTCATCACCCACTTTGTCTTTCATGTTAACTTGAAGCCTCTACTAGTAACTGTTAGCAATATTTATTTCCACATTTGTTCCCCTAAAGCACTTTCCAAAATGAGTTCCATGAGATGTTCATAGATGCTCCATGGGAAAAGGTTCTGTAGTCAAATGTTTGGCAAGTTTATGGTTATTACCAGTTAAACACATTGCTTTGCAACAGTTCTTCTCGTACACTTTAATTTACCAGTGGACCTAGTCAATCTCTAAAAGAAAGCAGTTTTTACCACAGAACCCTCTTTTTCTGGAATCATCTGGCTAGACTAGCGGTCTGATTAATACACTTGAAGAAATACCACCCTTTGACATATAAAATGTGAAAGTGTTAATCGCTTCAGTTCAGTTCAGTTCAGTCGCTCAGTCGTGTCCGACTCTCCGCGACCCCATGAATCACAGCACGCCAGGCCTCCCTGTCCATCACCAACTCCCGGAGTTCACTCAAACTCATGTCCACAGAGTCGGTGATGCCATCCAGCCATCTCATTCTCCGTCGACCCCTTCTCCTCCCGCCCCCAACCTTTCCCAGCATCAGAGTCTTTTCCAGTGAGTCAACTAATCGCTTAGTCGTGTCCTATTCTTTCCAACCCCATGGACTGTAGCTCACCAGGCTCCTCTATCCATGGAATTCTCCAAGCAAGAATACTGGAGAGTACTGTAGTGGGTTAACATTTCCTTCTCCAAGGAATCATCCCAACCCAGAGTTCAATCCCGTGTCTCCTGCTTCGCAGGTGGATTCTTTACCATCTGAGCCGCTGGGAGCTCATGTCATCAGAGACACAGACATTCAGAACTACCTATCTCAGTTCCTCAGATTGCCATGCAATTCTCTACCACCTTGAGAAAACATCACCAAGGAACTATCCCATCTACTCATACAACCAATTTCATTCTTCCCGTGGGCTGACAACCCCCACCCTGGGGCCTGAAATGCCAATTCTGCAGAAAGAGACAGGTAGAATTATTGCTGGACGGAAGGGCAAAATGAACTAAGCTGAGCACCATGGCTTTAGGAATATGCATCCCAGGGCCTAAATTGTGCATTTAATTTCTCAGCAGTTACACACCAGAGTGAAAATGCCCTTCTCTCCTGGGGTGCTTTCACAGAGAAGCTCAATTTTGACTATTTTTACTCCCACCCTAACACAAAACCTTTTTATTACACATGGCTTTTGTTTACACTGTGTTCCCACCAAGAATACCACCTCTCTACCTAATTCCTACTTAGTCTTCAATCTCCGTCTACTGCACAGACTTCTCTTTCTATGCACTGTTAAACCTTCTCAGTTCTCTGACTACCCATACACCTTAGTGTCTATACCAGAAGTCAACAAGGCATCCTCCTTCCAAATTCAGCCTGCCATCTATTTTGGTAGATACAATTTTATTGGAACACAGCCACAGCCATTTATTTATAATTGTCTATAGTGGCTTTCTCTCCATAAGAGCAGACTTGAATAATTGACTTGAGTTGACCCATAAAAAATGCAAGCCTAATATAATTACTATCTGTTCTTTACAGAAAAATTTACCAAATTCTTGCCCATACCATTTCTTTAGTATTTATCAAAAGCTTCACACTGGGATCATACTTTGCTGTTTCTGTATATATTCTCAATGAGTTTTAAGCCCACTGAGGGCATGGTCTATAATTTATACTTACTTTGAATACTTTGTAACACAGCTCAGAATAGGTTATTAATAAACATTATTTAATCATTCAATTTCTTCTTGATTTTCTTTGAGAGAGCACAATTTATCCAAATTCTCTGTAAGATGTTCCTGGGACCAAAAGGAAAGAATAAATAGTATCTTGTTGATTTCTTATGTTTCAGATTAATAATTTGTGATGAGAAGTGAGCACAGCCTATTTATGTTTGTTAGCTTCAAATTTTCTCTGAATGTAAAGTAAACCTCAAAGGGATGGCTATATATTTCTTCCTGGTAGTTCAGAAAATGTTATGCTTTCTATACACAGAGTACATAACTGTAATACTTTCTCTGTCTACTGTCTACTGATTCCAACAACCTCAAAACAGCTGCAACACACACACATATAACAAATACTAAAGTACTAGCAGATATAATTTGGATTAGCAGAAATTGATCAGTACTGTTAATAAATAGACAAAAGGCCCAAAATGGAGTCAATTTTGCTATGCCCCACATCATTAAGCCAAGACCTAATACTTAATTAATTACAGTTTCAGCTTCTCCCAAGAATGGAATCTTAAACCAGTCAATTAGGAATTACCTGGACAGCACTAGTGAGGTAATCTGTCTAATAGACCCTGTGTCCCATAGAGGAAGGTGACCTTGCCACAACCAATCCATTTTTTGCTAATATAACTTTCTTGTTCTGCTCCTTTCTGCCTATGAAAATCTTTTATTTTGTACAGTTCCTTGGAGCTCTTTTCTGTCTGCTAAATGAGATGCTGCCCCATTCATAAATCATTGACTTAAGTCAACAAGATTTTAAAATTCACTCGGTTGAATTTTAACAATACTGGTGGCAGCAGTGGGATTTGAAGGAAATTTCTGATGGCCTCAGGGATGCTGAGAAACATAGATCCTGATACCCATGAAAACTTTGAGTTCTCTGTCTTCCTCACTGTCTCCAAGAGCTGTAGGTAAGCTCCGATCGGTTTTGAGCTCTGCTGTCTTTGTGTTGGACTTCCCTGGTGGCTCAGATAGTAAAGCGTCTGCCTACAATGCGGGAGACCCAGGTTCAATCCCTGGGTTGGGAAGATCTCGCGTTGAGCTCCTGATCTAATTGGTTTTCCAGTCCAGGGCAGCTTAGCTTAAGCTGGGAGACAGTTCCACCCAGAATCCATGCCCCTAGCCCTTGGTTCAGTCAGTAATACCCCAGATGATTAGAATCCCAGCCCTTGCTTAAGACTCCCGATTCCACATTGGTATCTTCTGATGGTTTAGTCTGCAATTACACTTTTAATTGAAATCCCAGTCTGTAGTCCCCTTTCATTGGGGTCTTTTCGTTCAATCTTTTCCCCATTGCCACATTGGAAATTGTTGGAGGTCCACACAAGGCCTTCTATTGATGAGTTTACAATGACATCTCTCTCTCTTTTTTTTTTGCAATAGAGATTTAAAGTACTATGAAAATTGAAAAACCAGCTGTGTTTCTGAATACGTTTGAATATGTTTGACGGGTGTTCATCAAAACATGAATTAATTACTCCATATAAAAAGTAGCTTGGAATCATGAATCTACCAAAGAAAATAGAACGTTCTATTAACAGAACCACCTGAGGTTTTCAGCACCCTGGCATGAGCATCTAGGCAGATGGATAGTAATGTGTGAATGAAGGTAATCCACACAAGAGAATACTCATGACAGTGCATAAATGTTTAATGTAAAAGGAAAAGAAATGGTATATACACTTGAGGTATAATTGATTCTAGGAGGCTGGAAAATGGGCCAGGAAAAAAATAAATGTAAAAGTGGTTATCAAGGTAAAAAGAAAAACAACAACAACAAACAGACTGAATTCTAGGTAAGAAAATTTCTTAAGGAAAAAGTAAAGTGACCCCAAGTTTGGGAAACTGCCTAGTATCTCAGATCCTTTTAAGACAGGTCTGTTCAGAGGTAATGTCACTGAAGATTGAAATTAAATCTTCATATTAGACTTACTTACATTTCAACATGGATCCAGAGTTATTTTATAATACAAGTCTTAATTTTTAAAGTATCTTCATTCTTGCTCACCTTCAAAACTACTAAGGCTATTTAGTTGTGTCTTTAATGACCAAGGCCAAAGTATTTATTCAAAACTCATTTAACGATATTTTATTACAGATATTACATAATCCCTAAGTAACAGTGCTTGTTCCTATATATCAGGATGAAATATCTCTCAAGTTTCTCAAGCATCATTATAAAGTAAAAGACTTGAAAATATTCAGGAAACTAATCCTATGTCAATCCACAGTATCTACTCTACATTTTGTTATTGTTTAGTCACTAAGTCGTGCCCGACATTTTGGGACCCCATGGAATGTAGCTCACCAGGCTCCTCTGTCGGAGAAGGCAATGGCAAGCCACTCCAGTACTCTTGCCTGGAAAATCCCATGGATGGAGGAGCCTGGTGGGCTGCAGTCCTTGGGGTTGCTAAGGGTCGGACATGACTGAGCGACTTCACTTTCACTTTTCACTTTCACACATTGGAGAAGGAAATGGCAACCCACTCCAGTGTTCTTGCCTGGAGAATCCCAGGGACTGGGGAGCCTGGTGGGCTGCTGTCTATGGGGTTGCACAGAGTCGGACACGACTGAAGTGACTTCGCAGCAGCAGCAGCAGGCTCCTCTGTCCCTGGAATTTCCCAGGCAAGAATACTGGAGTGGGTTGCCATTTTCTTCTCCAGGGGATCTTCCCAACCCAGGGATTGAACCCAAGTCTCTTACACTGGCAGGAGAATTCTTCAACACTGAGCCACTTGGGAAGCGCTTCTCTGCATTTTACATCTGCACAGATAGACTGCTCTGGGATAATGTATTACATTATCACTAACAGCAATGCACTTTCCACTTGGTGATTATTTGTGATCATTAAGTACACACAGATATTCCTACCAAGTAAATGGTATATGTTTGCTCTTTGTTTATTTATGTTAATCCACACAAATCACTGACTTTGAAATGTAGGTCATAATTTAATGAACTTGGAGTATATTATGGAGTCATAATATACTTAAGGCCAACAGTTAATGCAATTGCCGATTTCAAATTATTTCCTGACAAACTGAGATATCTGCTAATAGTAGTCTGAAAACCAAAATCACTTTGGCCCAGTTCATTAAATTATAACATCTCTTTGATTATTGCTGGTGTGTTACAGTGCACACCCGGTAAAGCTATTGCTATTGGGAATCTCAAAAGCCAAAAGCTGAAACATTGGTAGATGCCAATCACTTAAGGGCTTCCCTGGTGGCTCAGACAGTAAAGAATCTGTCCGCAATGTGGGAGACCCTGGTTCAATCCTTGGGTCGAGAAGATCCCCTGGAGAAGGGAATGGCAACCCTTCATCCAACTCCAGTATTCTTGCCTGGAGAATTCCATGGACAGAGGAGCATGGGGGGCTACAGTCCATGGGGTCACAAAAAGTCAGACACAACTGAGTGACTAACACACATTAAGCCCTTAAAAGCAATTAGGACACTTTCCATCTAAGGCTCCTGTGTTAGGATAAGTTGGTCAAAGAAAGGGTTAGATTGACACTAGGTCACCTGCAACCTCAAGAAAGTTTCCATGCAATGAGGTACACTGTAAAACATCACATAATTCCCAACTCAATGGTATTTCTCTCTTAGGTTTGAGTTTGGGTCCAGAGAAACTTAAAGCTTAGCTAAATAAATGAGATCCTTAAGTTCCAAAGAGTTAAGCATGCTACCTTCCAGCATACCCACTTACTTTATAGCTAAGAACTATGGTTCCAAAAGTTGTGTTTGCATCCATGCTTAATCACTTCAATCATGTTCAACTCTTTGTAACTCCATGGACTATAACCCACCCGGCTGCTCTGTCCATGGGATTCTCCACGCAAGAATACTGGAGTGAGTTGCCATAACCTCCTCCAGGGGATCTTCCCAACCCAGGGATCGAACCCAAGTCTCTTATGCCTCCTGCAAGGCAGATTCTTTACCACTTCCCATTTGGGAAGTCCTTCTAAAAGCTGTAGATATCTACAGAAAAGTAAAAATATCACAAAGACAACCTAGAAATACAATGGCCATGAAGAGAATTCCAATTAGAAAAGATTATTTAAGAAGTTTACTTGAAAGCAAGGACTACCAAATCAAACAAACGGAATGGGACACCTATTTTAATTGACCTGCAAAAGTCTCTAAAAGGATCCAAAATTCCAAAACAGCTTTATTGAAACATTCATTACAAACAGCTAGTGAAAAATTGAAGACATAATAGGTACCTAAATCAAAGGACTGTAAGACTGACACGATTCCTACTACTCCCCTATATCTTTATTTGAGTATTCATTCTACTAATCCTTTTTCTGAATTGTCTTTATACCCTGAAGAGACTACTGCTGGGCTCAGTTGCTTCAGTCATGTCCAACTCTGAGACCCCATGTACTGTAGCCTGCCAGCCTCCTCTGTCCTTGGAATTCTACAGGCAAGAATACTGGAGTGGGTTGCCATGCCCTCCTCCAAGGAATCTTCCCCATCCAGGAATCAAGCCATATCTCCTGTATCTCCTGCATTGCAGACAGATTCTTTACCACCGAGTCACCTGGGAATCCCATAAAGAGACTACTACATGACTATATACAAAAGTCTGCCAAATTAGTGACCTCACAGATACTCCCATCAGTCAGTTCAGTTCAGTTCAGTCGCTCAGTCGTGTCTGACTCTCCGCGACCCCATGAATCACAGCACGCCAGGCCTCCCTGTCCATCACCAACTCCTGGAGTTCACTCAAACTCATGTCCACAGAGTCGGTGATGCCATCCAGCCATCTCATTCTCCGTCGTCCCCTTCTCCTCCCGCCCCCAAACTTTCCCAGCATCAGAGTCTTTTCCAGTGAGTCAACTCGTCGCATGATACTCCCATAACTACCCTCAAAAGAAGGTCCCTAGCCTGGGTCCCTCCATGAGCAGCTATATCCTGTTCCCTGTGGACAGAGACTCCATGATAAAGATAATGGCAGGAGGGAGAAGGAGCTGAGTCCTACTTTGATAGAAGATAAAGAAACCACATATTTCTCATTTCTGAGGTCAAGGAGACCTCCAAAATTATGCATATGCAGAAAGGTTCCTCAGAGGTCACAGAGGGAGGAGGCACCAGACCATAATATGTTCTTCTTCCCAGAATCCCTTGTGCTAGATTCCATTTTGGCTAAAAGATGTGCACACATGCAGGGGAGGGCCCTGAGTTAGACCAAATAGGGACTCAGAGCTAGGCAAAGCAAGATAACTGGTCAGAGAAAATCTGAAAGAATTGCCCCATATAAATGATTTGAACTACTCTAAGAACACAACTGTTTATCTAAGCCTGCCCAAGTGTGTCTATCCACATGCTTTTTTCCTAATAAACACTTTACTTCTGTTACTATTGTCTGTCTGTTGAAATTCCTTTCTCCAAAGTAGATGAGCCAGGGCTTTGTCACTAGCCACTGGTTCTCATGGTCTAGTGGTTAGGATTCGGTGCTCTCGCTGCCACAGCCTGGCTTTGATCTCTGGTCAGGCAACTGAGATCCTGCTTCTAGTCACTGTAGGCTGAGGCCACCCAAAAACACCCAGGGTTGGCAGAGCTCTGAAATGTGAACTGCTACATTAGTCCATTAGCAACTGTTGCCAAAATCTTGGCTCTCTGTGCACCAGTGCCAAACAGAAATGCAGAGACAGAATTATGGAGGAGAAAGAAAGAGTGGCTTTATTACTTTGCCAGGCAAAGGGGGAACATAGTAGGTTAGCACCTCAAGAACTGTGCCTCCCCTCCCTGCAGTGTAGGGAAAGGTTACACAGTCAGGCAGGAGTACATGATCAAGAGCAATGCAGTAATAGTCTTGTATTCTTCCTTCTGCGCTTCAAAAGGGTTGAGTTTGCTGACAAGACTGGGGTGTGTGTAGGGTCCTAGGTGGTCTGTCTTCTATTCTTGATGAATCTTGGCCTCAGGTAGTTTCATTGCTGCTGCTTCTTTGATTCGCAACTGTTCTGCTTTTAGAACTCAGAGAAGGTCATGGAGCCTGGAGTCTTGCCTACAAGGAATAGGGGACAAGAAGGCCTCTGTGCCCAGTAGTCCCACAGGGCCCTGCCTGGCATCACAACCAAGGGGAAACTAATATTAAAATTAATGGAAAACCTTACCAAATTCTGGAAGATGCTACAGCCTGAAGATGAGATCTTGGAAAAACTGGTAAAAGTGAGAGAAGAGTGAAAATTCTTACCAGGGTCAGCATTCCAGAATCTCTAGTGTCCTACTGAAAGAGAAAAATTAAATTTTATATTGTCCCTTTATTTCCAAATTCAGATCCACTGATTGACAGAGATTGATCCTGTGGCAGCTGCTTCCTTCTTGTTTGTCCTGTTTTGTGTCCTGAGAACTCAGCTTGGTAGTCATCAGAAATGTGGGTTGAACTCCATTTAGAGCTAGAGTCTATTGCCAGCATTCAGAGCAATTTTTTATTTGGCTATGTATGGGAGTGGCTCTGAATCTTAGAAGGGTAATATTTTTGCACCCTCTTTGGAAACTCCTCTTGGGCCCATGGAGTTGTGAATTAAAAATGCTGTCTGCCGTATCACTAAACAACATCAACATCGTTGCAACCATCAAACTACTATAGTAGTCCCCAGGGGTGCACTCTGAGAGAACTCAGGTTGGGAAAGAACAGAATACTGACCCTAGATAACTAAGGTGCTTGTCAAAGGAATGATTTTGATGAGCCCAGAATTTCATATCTTCCCATACATGGAAACATGCTAAATTCATTAATTTGAGGTGTCTGATTTCTTTAATTAACAGTAACCTTTTGATTGTCTAACTACTGATTTTTGTTGCAAAACTCCTATATATTCTTTCTCCTCCCTTACTTCTTCAAATCAGTTTTTCAGAGTTATCTGAGAGATTGCCTCCCTGGCTTGAAGTCCTCAGAAAATCCACCGAATGAAAACATAATTCTTAACTTTTAGGTTTTGCTTTTATTTCAGTCGACAGCGTTATTCAGTACTCCCAGAAATATTTTTTGGCCTCTTCCCCTAAACTAAACCAAAACTATGTACCCAGAGGAACAGAGAAAACTTCTGAAGCCTTTGTGAAAGAATTTACTGAAACATCCCAAAGACAAACAGCCCTAAATTCAGAACATATAAATCTTTTTATTTCAATCTTAGTTGGATATCTTCCCCCTGATATAAAAAAAGCAAATTAAAGATGATGTGGTTGGATGGAAGAATCAGCCCTTTGATATCATATCAATTCTTTGAAGAGTTAAAGGCAACTGTCCTTATCTTATAAATCTTTGCAAGACCAGAAATGTGGCTCCAGAAAGAATTCAAAATTTACCTATGCTTTTTACCAAGCCCCAAACCTCCCCAGTACTTTGGCCACCTGATACGAAGAGCTAGCTCATTGGAAAAGACTCTGATGCTAAGAAAGATTGAGGGCAAGAGGAGAAGGAGGCGACAGAGAATAAAATGGCTGGATGACTACACTGACTCGACGGACCTAAGTTTGAGCAAACTCCAGGAGATAGTGAAGGACAGGGAAGCCTGTTGTGCTGCAGTTCATGGGTTCATGGTTCTGCAAAGAGTTGGACAGGACTTACTGAATGAACAACAAACTTCTCCTAATTTATCTCAAAAGGCTTGTAAGTATTGTAAAACTTCTGGCCTTGGAAAACAAAAGTCCTTCCTGAAGACTTGCATACTTTCCCTGTGCCTTTGAGATGTAAGCGTTCTTTTGGCCTTTTTCAGGAACTTTTATCTAGACCATCTCTTTGAAATAAAAATTTTAAGAAAAGAATTCTTATCAGAAGGAAAAGGGAACAAGTTATCTGGAATTTAGGTAAATGACAAATCTTAAGTGTTTTCTTCATAATTATTAGTAAAAAGCTTTACTAGCTGAGTAGGTAAACTTATTCCATTTGTCAAAACACAATTTGAATCCAACTTCCTTTATAAACTCTGAATTATCATACCCATCTCATAGCTATATTTTTAAGAAAAAACTGTAAGATCTCTGTTTGTGTCTGTATGTTTATGTATGCCTATGAATGGGTGTGATAATACAGTTTATAAAGGAAGTTGGATTCAAATTGTGTTCTGGCAAATGGGATAAGTTAAGGTTACCTACTCAAATAGTAAAGATTTTTACTAAGAGTTATGAAGAAGACACTTAAGATAAATATATGTTGGGCTTCCATGGTAATTCAGACGGTAAAGAATCTGCCTGCAATGCAGGATATTTGGGTTCAATCTCTGGATTGGGAAGATCCCCTGGAGAAGGGAATGGCAACCCAATCCAGTATTCTTGCCTGGAGAATTCCATGAACACAGGAGCCTGACAGGCTCCAGTCCACGGGGTCACAAAGAGTAGGACACGACTGAGTGACTAACACTTTCACTTTAATGAATGTATGTTAAAGAAGTGTGTTGCTAAAATTAACTTGTAAAGAGCTCTATTTAATTGACTTAAAAACAAGCACTGTATAACTTTAGTATATTCTCAGAAATATAAAAACTCTCCCAAATATATTCAAGTTCATGTGATTTAGGATAATCTTCAGGAAAGAAAAACTATTTTAAATTTGTTGGTTTAATTAAAATAGACATGTCTTTAGAGTTCAGTTCAGTCGCTCAGTCGTGTCCGACTCTCCGTGACCCCATGAATCACAGCACGCCAGGCCTCCCTGTCCATCACCAACTCCCGGAGTTCACTCAAGCTCATGTCCACAGAGTTGGTGATGCCATCCAGCCATCTCATTCTCTGTCGTCCCCTTCTCCTCCCACCCCCAACCTTTCCCAGCATCAGAGTCTTTTCCAGTGAGTCAACTCGTCTCATGAGGTGGCCAAAGTATTGCAGTTTCAGCTTTAGCATCCATCCTTCCAATGAACACCCAGGATTGATCTCCTTTAGAATGGACTGGTTGGATCTCCTTGCAGTCCAAGGGACTCTCAAGAGTCTTCTCCAGCACCACAGTTCAAAAGCATCAATTCTTCGGCGATCAGCTTTCTTCACAGTCCAACTCTCACATCCATACATGACCACAGGAAAAACCAAAGCCTTAACTAGACGGACCTTGGTTGGCAAAGTAATGTCTCTGCTTTTTAATATACTATCAAGGTTGGGCATAACTTTCCTTCCAAGGAGTAAGTGTCTTTTAATTTCATGGCTGCAATCAGCATCTGCAGTGATTTTGGAGCCCAAAAAAATAAAGTCTGACACTGTTTCCACTGTTTTTCCATCTATTTCCCATGAAGTGATGGGACCAGATGCCATGATCTTTGTTTTCTGAATGTTGAGCTTCAAGCCAACTTTTTCACTCTCCTCTTTCACTTTCATTGAGTTCCTCTTCACTTTCTGCCATAAGGGTGGTGTCATATGCATATCTGAGGTTATTGATATTTCTCCCAGCAATCTTGATTTCAGCTTGTGCTTCTTCCAGCCCAGCATTCCTCATGATGTACTCTGCATATGAGTTAAATAAGCAAGGTGACAATATACAGCCTTGACGTACTCCTTTTCCTATTTGGAACCAGTCTGTTGTTCCATGTACAGTTCTAACTGTTGCTTCCTGACCTGCATACAGGTTTCTCAAGAGGCAGTTCTGGTATTCCCATCTCTTTCAGAATGTTCCACAGTTTATTGTGATCCACACAGTCAAAGGCTTTGGCATAGTCAATGAAGCAGAAATAGATGTTTTTCTGGAACTCTCGCTTTCTCCATGATCCAGCGGATGTTGGCAATTTGATCTCTGGTGCCTCTGCCTTTTCTAAAACCTGCTTGAACATCTGGGAGTTCATGGTTCACATATTGCTGAAGCCTGGCTTGGAGAATTTTGAGCATGACTTTACTAGCGTGTGAGATGAGTGCAATTGTGCAGTAGTTTGAGCATTCTTTGGCAATGCCTTTCTTTGGGATTGGAATGAAGATTGACCTTTTCCAGTACTGTGGCCACTGCTGAGTTTTCCAAATCTGCTGGCATATTGAGTGCAGCACTTTCACAGCATCATCTTTCAAGATTTGAAATAGCTCAACTGGAATTTCATCACCTCCACTAGGTTTTTAGAGTTATCAGCATTGAAAATAATGCAGACACACAACTTTTACTTACCTGGGTTTGTTAGTCAAATAAGTTCATGCTTTCTCTGTTACAAAATGTTTCAGCGGAAAAAATAGCCTGGGGTGAATGCTGACTGTGAAGAAGACTGATCGCCGAAGAATCGATGCTTTTGAACTGTGGTGTTGGAGAAGACTCTTGAGAGTCCCTTATACTGCAAGGAGATCCAACCAGTCCATTCTAAAGGAGATCAATCCTGGATGTTCATTGGAGGGACTGATGCTAAAGCTGAAACTGCAATACTTTGGCCACCTCATGCGACGAGTTGACTCACTGGAAAAGACTCTGATGCTAGGAAAGGTTGGGGGCGGGAGGAGAAGGGGACGACGGAGAATGAGATGGCTGGATGGCATCACCGACTCTGTGGACATGAGTTTGAGTGTACTCCGGGAGTTGGTGATGGACAGGGAGGCCTGGCGTGCTGTGATTCATGGGGTTGCGGAGAGTCAGACATGACTGAGCGACTGAACTGAACTGAACTGAACTGAATGCTGACTTAGTCTAATATCTCATGAAGGTTTTGTGGGTAATCTAAATGTAATTGTTGGGAGAAAGTAATTTAAGTAAGTGTGAGAGGACTGAAAATTTTTAGGTGAGCTTTGCCACAATAATTTTTTTTTTTATAATATGTCTACTTTGTTTCCTTAAATCTTTTTAGTAACTTGAAACCTTAAAGTTTTACTAAGTTAAATTAAATTATGGATAGTCTAGATCATTTCCAAGTAAGCGAAAATATTGAAACATTAATTACTGAACATAAGTATATCCAGTGTTGGCTTCTTATTACCAAGACACTTCAGGGATATAGTTCTGTTGGTAAATATGTTTTGTGCCACATTGAAAAATTGTGCTATGAGAAAGCAAGCTAGAAATTATTAGATGTCTTTATAAATTTGCCAGTTCACAGAATGCTAGTGTAGCAAACAATCCACAGTTACTTACATTTTAGCTTTCAATGGGAATTAAGGATTCTAGGGTTAAGAATTTTAATTAATATGCATAATTAAAGCTGCTGAGAAATAATAAGGGTTAAAGGCGAAAACTGTATGGAAAGTAGGTAAGGAAAGCAAAATGAGTGATTGTCCCAGAATGAAACAAAGGAAGAACATACGATAAAATCTGAGGAAATATTTTAAAAGTTGTAGAAGTTTTGTGGAAAAAATTCTTTGGAAAGGAATTTTATCTGTGTTCAAACTGGCTAAGACTGTGACAAATTTATTTGTTTAAAAATAAATTTTAATATCAAAATGCACTCCTGTGAAATTAGGATTTCATGCTCTCTCTCTGTAACCAATGCAATATTGTAAAGTAATTAGCCTCCAATTAAAATAAATACATTTTAAAAAAATAAAAGAACAAAGGTTTTACTGGACTTTTGGTCTGTTTTGATAGGGAAATTGTGAAAGTTTGTTTATCTTTTGAGTAATCTGCCTAGACAGCAAAGATTTTCTGTCTTATCAAAATAATTTACTGTGCTTCATGTTATCTTTATCAGCTCTTTGATTACTTAAGCAAACTGAATCTTCTCCATATTAAAAGAGCTAAGTTTTGTTCACAGCTATGTGGTCTTCTGTATTTGCCATTAACATCTTCTATTGTTACTTTGTTGAATGGATAATTTAGTATTGTTTCATAATTGTCTCTGATCTTTTAAGTCGTGTCCAATTTTTCTTTATATTTTTGACACTCTTGCCAAAATCAAATACTAAATGAAGTCTTTTTGACCTGAAACTAACTTTGCGATTTTCCAGAATGCTCCTGGAACATCACAAAAGAACTGTTCTCTTATAAAAGGAGAGAGAGAAACCGAGAGATAAAGAGCGAGGTTAAGCTAATAAGGCTTATTTGATATGTTAAATTGCATGGGAAGTATCCACTAACAAAGACACACAATGTGAGAGTTGTGAGTAAAGTTTTATTTGGGGAAAAATGAGGACAGAAGCCCAGGACACAGCACCTCAGATAGCTCTGAGAGACTGCTCCAAAGAAACAACTGGGGCAAGGTCAATCAATATATAAGATTTTGGAGAAGGGCGAGTTCAGCACAATCAAACACTCATTTGGCAAAAGGTTTTCAGCTAGTCATGAGGAGCTGATGTCTCCTGTAGGGATTTAGTGAATTTCAAGAAATGAGGAGATGCAAGGGTTGGGATCATGAATCAATTCCTGAAAATATCTAACTATCCCAAAACCTGTTCCAATTTGGAAAAGGAGTACGTCAAGGCTGTATATTGTCACCCTGCGCATTTAACTTATGTGCAGAGTACATCATGCAAAATGCCAGGCTGGATGAAGCACAAGCTGGAATCAAGATTGCTGGGAAAAATATCAATAACCTCAGATATGCAGATGACACCACCCTTATGGCAGAAAGTGAAGAACTAAAGAGCCTCTTGATGAAAGTGAAAGAGGAGAGTGAAAAAGCTGGCTTAAAAAACAACATTCAAAAACTAAGATGATGGGATCCAGTCCCATCACTTCATGGCAAATAGATGGAAAAATAATGGAAACAGTGACAGACTTTATTTTCTTGGGCCCCAAAATCACTGCAGATGGTGACTGCAGCCAAGAAATTAAGCAATGCTTGCTCCTTGGAAGAAAAGCTATGACCAACCTAGACAGCATATTAAAAAGCAGAGACATTACTTCAGCAACAAAGGTCTGTCTAGCCAAAACTATGGTTTTTCCAGTAGTCACATGTGGATGTGAGAGTTAGATCGTAAAGAAAACTGAGTGCTGAAGAACTGATGCTTTTGAACTGTGGTGTTGGAGAAGACTCTTGAGAGTCCCTTGGACTGCAAGGAAATCCAACCAGTCCATCCTAAAGGAAATCAGTCCTGATATTCATTGGAAGGACTGATGTTGAAGATGAAACTTCAATACTTTGGCCACCTGAAGTGAAGAACTGACTCCTTAAAAAAGACCCTGATGCTGGGAAAGATTGAAGGCAGGAGAAGGGGACAACAGAGGGTGAGAAGGTGATGCCATCACCGAGGAAGCTCCAGGAGTTGGTTATGGACAGGGAAGCCTGGTGTCCTAGAGTCCAAGGGGTTGCAAAAAGTCGTATATGACTGAGTGACTGAACTGAACTGAACTGAAAGACCTGTTCCACCAGTTTCCCTAGAGCACAGAGTGCCTCATTCTCCACATTGAATTAATTCCCTTCAGGGAGTATTGAAGGTTAGCAAATGCAGCATCACAAGCAAATGGCAAATGTTGATGCTGTTCTTCAGTCACTGGCAAATCCTCTTGGCAAGTACCTATCTGCAGTCGACACTTCAGTTCAATTCAGTCACTCAGTCATGTCTGACTCTTTGTGACCCTATGGACTGCAGCATGCCAGACTTCCCTGTCCATCACCAACTCCCAAAGCTTGCTCAAACTCATATACATTGAGTTGGTGATGCCATCCAACCATCTCATCCTTTGACCTCCCCTTCTCTTCCTGCCCTCAATCTTTCCCAGGATGAGGGTCTTTTCTAATGAGTCAGTTCTTCACATCAGGTGGCCAAAGGATTAGAGCTTCAGCTTCAGCATCAGTCCTTCGAATGAATATTCAGGATTGATTTCCTTTAGGATGGACTGGTTGGATTTCCTTGCAGTCCAAGGGACTCTCAAGAGTCTTCTCCAACACCACAGTTCAAAAGCATCAGTTCTTCAGCACTCAGTTTTCTTTAAGATCTAACTCTCACATCCACACGTGACTACTGGAAAAACCATAGTTTTGACTAGACAGACCTTTGTTGCTGAAGTAATGTCTCTGCTTTTTAATATGCTGTCTAGGTTGGTCATAGCTTTTCTTCCAAGGAGCAAGCATCACTTAATTCCATGGCTGCAGTCACCATCTGCAGTGATTTTGGGGCCCAAGAAAATAAAGTCTGTCACTGTTTTCATTGTTTTCCCATCTATTTGCCATGAAGTGATGGGACTGGATGCCATGATCTTTATTTTTTGAATGTTAAGTTTTAAGCCAGCCTTTTCACTCTCCTCTGTCATTTTCATCATGAGGCACTTTAGTTCCTCTTCTCTTTCTGCCATAAGGGTGGTGTCATCTGCATATCTGAGGTTATTCATATTTTCCCCAGCAATCTTGATTCCAGCTTGTGCTTCATCCAGCCTGACATATCGCATGATGTACTCTGCATATAAGTTAAATAAACAGGGTGACAATATACAGCCTTGACGTACTTACTCCTTTCCCAATTTGGAACCAGTTGGTTGTTTCATGTCCAGTTCTAACTGTTGCTTCCTGACCGGCATACAGGTTTCTCAAGAGGCAGGTCAGGAGGTCTGGTATTCCCATCTCTTGAAGGATTTTCCACAGTTTGTTGTGATCCACACAGTCAAAGGCTTTGACAAAATCAATAAAGCGGAAGTAGATGTTTTTCTGGAACTCTCTTGCTTTTTCAATGATCCAACGGATGTTGGCAATTTGATCTCTGGTTCCTCTGCCTTTTCTAAATCTAGCTTGAACATGTGCAAATTCACAGTTCACATACTGTTGAAGCCTGGATTGGAGAAGTTTGAGCATTACTTTACTGGCATGTGAGATGAGTACAATTATGCGGTAGTTTGAACATACTTCAGCATTGTGTTTCTTTGGGACTGGAATGAAAACTGACCTTTTCCAGTCCTGTGGCCACTGCTGAGTTTTTCAAGTTTGATGGCATGTTGCGTGAAGCACTTTCACAGTATCGTCTTTTAGGATTTGAAATAGCTCAACTGGAATTGCATCACCTCCACTAGCTTTGTTCATAATGAGGCTTCCTAAGGCCCACTTGACTTCGCATTCCAGGATGTCTGGCTCTCGGTGAGTGATCATACCATAGTGATTATCTGGATCATTAAGATATTTTTTGTGTAGCTTTTCTGTGTATTCTTGCCAACTTTTCTTAATATCTTCTGCTTCTATTAGGTCCATACCATTTGTGTCCTTCATTGTGCCCATCTTTGCATGAGATGTTCCCTTGGTATCTCTAATTTTCTTGAAGAGATCTCTAGTCTTTACCATTCTATTGTTGACAGGAAAGTACCAATTTGTAGTTGACAGAAGCATTGTCAAATAAGAAGTAATACTAGCTCTTCTTTAATTTACATTTTTCCAGGTATGTAACTTTCAGAAATTGTATGAAATTTCTGGAAATCTGATATATCCCATTATAATATTATCATAATTCCAGTTATCTTATAATATTGTATATCACAGCAATAATTACATTTACTTATCAAATGAACTCTCATCAGATCCCTAACAATAGGCATTTTGAATCTTTTTGTCATATATAGACGTGCGTGCTCAGTCATGTCTGATTCTTTGCAACCCCATAGATGGTAGCACACCAGGCTCCTCTGTCCATGGTATTCTCCAGGCAAGAACACTGGAATGGGTAGCCATTTCCTTCTCCAGGGGATCTTCCTGACCCAGGAATTGAACCCATGTCTCCTGCATTACTTGAGGATTCTTTACTACTGAGCCACAAGGGAAGCCCTTTTATAGACAGTTATTGTTTTACTCTGATGTTTTTGCAAAAATGATACTCATGGAAAGAGCCTTAACAAGGGCTCCTAGACATTGACACTACTGTGGAACTAGAAGGCTTTGAACCTGGGGCACACATCTCACAGCTGAAGAAGACTCCACAGATATTTGGTCCTGTGCAGAGACGTCTGAATCCAATTGATTAGGAAGAGAAGTAGCTGACATTAAGGTAGACTGTATCCACCCAAGACACCAGGTCAAGACTTCATACTTTACCTAAACATGAAAATTTTCCTTCTCTTTCTTTCCTTTACTCTGGCAAAGATAATACCATTGACCCGGAAAGATAATACCATTATCTGTGACTCCCAGGCCACTATTAAAGGAGAGTAACTTTTCAGACTGCTGGATTTGTCATCAAAAACTCTGTCCTTGAGGCTAGAGACCCCGTGGTCCTTCCTGTGACAAGTTTTTCTTCTATTCCCAGTGTCCCATAAACTATAATTGACCCCTTTTAGATGTCACTTACAGAGTCTGACTGTTATAGCCTGAATTTCCAATGCTTGTTCTGACGTTTTCTTTATTATAACTGTACTTGCCCAATTAGATACAAATATCTATGCATTGGCAAGTCTATATTCTTATGTTATCTGATATTCTTTTATAATCTGATTTATATCTGGCCTCAATCATGAAAAGTCTCACCAGCAGCACCAATCTTTGCAAGGAATCTCGAACAACTTTTTATTTCAGACTAGGAGATTTACTTCCCAAATATACTGAAAGCCTAATTGATCCCTGGTTTGATTGGGCAAAAACAATTCCTGCAAATAAATCCATTAACAGCATCACCTTAGTAGGAATGGTTTATACCCCTATAGGATTTATTTATCTGTGGTGGTTATCATTCTCCTTGAGCCTATGCGTGCTTAGATGGCTGACTAATAAGCATGTAGGTTTGTAACCTTGTAGGTTATCTAACTGTGCCCTTAACTGTCCAAAAACAAACATAGATACATCATTGGTCAACCCCAATAAATTTACATTGTCAAGTTAGAAAGGACCTACCAGGAGGTATTTCTGATCCAGAATTCATTTCTTTCGACTGATCCCTACTTCCATGTTTATGGATGAGTATGAATGAAGCTATTATCAGGAAACTCTCATGTCTCCTTAATTTTTGAAGATATTGCAGAATCCACTGCTAAAGTAATAGCTGTTCAACAAAAATTCTTAGACTTTCTGGCTGAAGTTGCTCTTAATAATAAAATAGTATTTTATTATCTTTTAAATGAGTAAGGATGTGTCTGTGCTATGGCCAACACCACTTGCTACTCCTGGACTAACACTTCTGGGCAAGTTGAGTGAAGAAGCCACTTGTTTAACAAGTCAGTGGCTTCAATGGAATCTTTCTCTGACTTATTTGATCTTGATTGCTTTGGGAATTACCCTGTTTATAAATAATCATAGTAATCTCCTTATCAGATAATACAATGTGCTGTATTTTCTCAAAAGCTTTAAAAGCATGTTCATAGCTTCCACAAAACAAACAAATGATTGACCTAAAATTCAGTTCAGTTCAGTTCAGTTGCTCAGTCGTGTCCCACTCTCCGCGACCCCATGAATCACAGCACGCCAGGCCTCCCTGTCCATCACCAACTCCCGGAGTTCACTCAAACTCATGTCTACAGAGTCGGTGATGCCATCTAGCCATCTCATTCTCTGTCGTCCCCTTCTCCTCCCGCCCCCAACCTTTCCCAGCATCAGAGTCTTTTCCAGTGAGTCAACTCGTCACATGAGGTGGCCAAAGTATTGGAGCTTCAGCTTCAACATCAGTCCTTCCAATGAACACCCAGGACTGATCTCCTTTAGAATGGACTGGTTGGATCTCCTTGCAGTCCAAGGGACTCTCAAGAGTCTTCTCCAACACCACAGTTCAAAAGCATCAATTCTTTGGCGATCAGCTTTCTTCACAGTCCAACTCTCACATCCATACATGACCACAGGAAAAACCATAGCCTTGACTAGGCGGACCTTGGTTGGCAAAGTAATGTCTCTGCTTTTTAATATGCTACCAAGGTTGGGCATAACTTTCCTTCCAAGAAGTAAGCGTCTTTAAATTTCATGGCTGCAATCAGCATCTGCAGTGATTTTGGAGTCCAAAAAAATAAAGTCTGAGACTGTTTCCACTGTTTTTCCATCTATTTCCCATGAAGTGATGGGACCAGATGCCATGATCTTTGTTTTCAGAATGTTGAGCTTCAAACCAACCTTTTCACTCTCCTCTTTCACTTTCATCAAGAGGCTCTTGAGTTCCTCTTCACTTTCTGCCATAAGGGTGGTGTCATCTGCATATTTGAGGTTATTGATATTCCTCCCGGCAATCTTGATTCCAGCTTGTGCTTCTTCCAGCCCAGCATTTTTCATGATGTACTCTGCATATAAGTTAAATAAGCAAGGTGACAATATACAGCCTTGACGTACTCCTTTTCCTATTTGGAACCAGTCTGTTGTTCCATGTCCAGTTCTAACTGTTGCTTCCTGACCTGCATACAGGTTTCTCAAGAGGCAGGTCAGGTGGTCTGGTATTCCCATCTCTTTCAGAATGTTCCAGTTTATTGTGATCCACACAGTCAAAGGCTTTGGCATAGTCAATAAAGCAGAAATAGATGTTTTCCTGGAACTCTCTTGCTTTCTCCATGATCCAGCGGATGTTGGCAATTTGATCTCTGGTGCCTCTGCCTTTTCTAAAACCTGCTTGAACATCTGGGAGTTCACGGTTCACATATTGCTGAAGCCTGGCTTGGAGAATTTTGAGCATGACTTTACTAGTATGTGAGATGAGTGCAATTGTGCGGTAGTTTGAGCATTCTTTGGCATTGCCTTTCTTTGGGATTGGAATGAAGACTGACCTCTTCCAGTCCTGTGGCCACTGCTGAGTTTTCCAAAGTTGCTGGCATTTTGAGTGCAGCACTTTCACAGCATCATCTTTCAATACTTGAAATAGCTCAACTGGAATTCCATCACCACCACTAGCTTTGTTTGTAGTGATGCTTTCTAAGGCCCACTTGACTTCACATTCCAAGATGTCTGGCTCTAGGTCAGTGATCACGTTATTGTAACTATCTTAGTCGTGAAGATCTTTTTTGTACAGTTCTTCTGTGTATTCTTGCCACCTCTTCTTAATATCTTCTGCTTCTGTTAGGTCCACACCATTTCTGTCCTTTATCGAGCCCATCTTTGCATGAAATGTTCCCTTGGAATCTCTAATTTTCTTGAAGAGATCTCTTGTTTTTCCTATTCTGTTGTTTTCCTCTATTTCTTTGCATTGATCACTGAGGAAGGCTTTCTTATCTCTCCTTGCTATTCTTTGGAACTCTGCATTCGGATGCTTATATCTTTCCTTCTCTGCTTTGCTTTTCACTTCTCTTCTTTTCACAGCTATTTGTAAGGCCTCCTCAGATAGCCATTTTGCTTTTTTGCATTTCTTTTCCATGGGGATGATCTTGGTCCCTGTGTCCTGTACAATGTCATGAGCCTCCATCCAGAGTTCATCAGGCACTCTGTCTATCAGATCTAGCCCCTTAAATCTATTTCTCACTTCCACTGTATAATCATAAGGGATTTGATTTAGGTCATATCTGAATGGTATAGTGGTTTTCCCTACTTTCTTCAATTTAAGTCTGAATTTGGCAATAAGGAGTTCATGATCTGAGCCACAGTCAGCTCCTGGTCTTGTTTTCGCTAACTGTATACAGCTTCTCCATCTTTGGCTGCAAAGAATATAATCAATCTGATTTCGCTTTTGACCATCTGGTGATGTCCATGTGTAGAGTCTTCTCTTGTGTTGTTGGAAGAGGGTGTTTGCTATGACCAGTGCGTTCTCTTGACAAAACTCTATTAGCCTTTGCCCTGCTTCATTCCGTGCTCCAAGGCCAAATTTGCCTGTTACTCCAGGTGTTTCTTGACTTCCTACTTTTGCATTCCAGTCCCCTATAATGAAAAGGATGTCTTTTTTGGGCGTTAGTTCTAAAAGGTCTTGTATGTCTTCATAGAACCGTTCAACTTCGGCTTCTTCAGCGTTACTGGTTGCGGCATAGGCCTGGAATACTGTAATATTGAATGTTTTGCCTTGGAAACAAACAGAAATCATTCTGTCATTTTTACGATTGCATCCAAGTACTGCATTTCGGACTCTTTTGTTGACCATGATGGCTACTCCATTTCTTCTAAGGGATTCCTGCCCACAGTAGTAAATATAATGGTCATCTGAGTTAAATTCACCCATTCCAGTCCATTTTAATTCACTGATTCCTAGAATGTCTATGTTCACTCTTGCCATCTCCTGTTTGACCACTTCCAATTTGCTTTGATTCATGGACCTAACATTCCAGGTTCCTATTGCTCTTTACAGCACCGGACCTTGCTTCTATCACCAGTCACATCCACAACTGAGTATTGGTTTTGCTTTTTCTCCATCCCTTCAATCCTTCTAGGAGTTATTTCTCCACTGATCTCCAGCAGCATACTGGGCACCTACTGACCTGGGGAATTCCTCATTCAGTATCCTATCATTTTGCCCTTTGTTACTGTTCATGGGGTTCTCAAGGCAAGTATACTGAAGTGGTTTGCCATTCCCTTCTCCAGTGGACCACATTCGCCTGTGGTCCATGTGATCAGATCGACTAGTTTCCTGTGATTATGATTTCAGTGTGTCTGCCCTATGATGCCCCCTCACAATACCTACCATCTTAGTTGGGTTTCTCTTACCTTGGGCGTGGGATATCTCTTCACAGCTGCTCCAAGAAAGCGCAGCCGCTGCACCTTACCTTGGATGAGGGGTATCTCCTCAAGTCCGCCCCTCCCGACCTTGAACGTGGAGTAGCTCCTCTCAGCCCTCGAGCGCCTGCGCAGTCACCGCCTATTGGACATGCTGTAGTTCCTCTCCGGCCCTGGCCTCAGGCCTGAGGTAGCTCCTCACTGCCAAGCCTCTTTGCGTGGTCGGTTGCCCCGGGGCGGGCCAGGCGTCTCTCGCGTCTGCGCCGCCGGGGCCGGGCGTCTCTCGCGTCTGCGCCGCCGGGGCCGGGCGTCTCGTCTGAAGGTCAAAAAAGGAAAGAAGAATGATCAACTAAAAACTATCAGCCTGCTGTTTGGGAAGGGAATGTAGGGGAGAATGAATACTTGTATTCATTTGGGGGAGAATGCAACCTGTATGCAGGTCAGGAAGCAACAGTTAGAACTGGACATGGAACAACAGACTGGTTCCAAATAGGAAAAGGAGTACGTCAAGGCTGTATATTGTCACCCTGCTTATTTAAGTTATATGCAGAGTACATCATGCAGAAATGCTGGGCTGGAGGAAGCACAAGCTGGAATCAAGATTGCTGGGAGAAATATCAATAATCTCAGACATGCAGATGACACCACCCTTATGGCAGAAAGTGAAGAGGAACTCAAAGGCCTCTTGATGAGAGTGAAAGAGGAGAGTGAAAAGTTTGGCTTGAAGCTCAACATTCAGAAAACGAAGATCGTGGCATCTGGTCCCATCACTTCATGGGAAATAGCTGGGGAAACAGTGTCAGACTTTATTTTTCTGGGCTCCTAAATCAGTGCGGCTGGTGATTGCACGATGAAATTAAAAGACACTTACTGTTTGGAAGGAAAGTTATGACCAACCTAGAAAGTATATTAAAAAGCAGAGACATTACTATGCCAACAAAGGTCCATCTAGTCAAGGCTATGGTTTTTCCAGTGGTCATGTATGGATGTGGGAGTTGTACTATAAGGAAAGCTGAGCGCCAAAGAATTGATGCTTTTGAACCATGGTGTTGGAGAAGACTCTTGAGAGTCCGTTGGACTGCAAGATTCAACCAGTCTATTCTAAAGGAGATCAGTCTTGGGTGTTCATTGGAAGGACTGATGTTGAGGGTGAAACTCCAATACTTTGGCCACCTGATGTGAAGAGCTGACTCATTGGAAAAGATCCTGATGCTGGGAAAGATTGAGGGCAGGAGGGAAAAGGGACGACAGAGGATGAGATTGTTGGATGGCATCATCGACTCGATGGCCATGGGTTTGGGCGGACTCCGGGAGTTGGTGATGGACAGGGAGTCCTGGCGTGCTGCGGTTCATGGGGTCGCAAAGATTTGGACACAACTGAGTGACTGAACTGAACTGAATACTTGTATATGTATGACTGTGTCCCTTTGCTGTTCACCTATCACAGCTTTGTTTAGTTATTGACTATGTCCAGCTCTTTGCAACCCCATGGACTATAGTCTGCCAGTTTCCTTTGTGCATGGAATTTCCCAGGCAAGAATACTAGAGTGGGTTACCATTTCCTATACCCCAATATAAAATAAAAAGTTAAAAAATTGTCAACCTGAAGCTATGACCTGTAAATACCACAAAGATTCAGCAAAAAGACATCAAGACCTGTAAATACCACACAGGGGATCAACTGAAACTGGAAGAAGTTCAGAACAGTATCTGTGAGTGCTGCTGCTGCTTCTGCTGCTAAGTCACTTCAGTCGTGTCCGACTCTGTGTGACCCCATAGACGGCAGCCCACCAGGCTCCCCCATCCCTGGGATTCTCCAGGCAAGAACACTGGAGTGGGTTGCCATTTCCTTCTCCAATGTGTGAAAGTGGAAAGTGAAAGTGAAGTCACTCAGTTGTGTCCGACCCTTAGCAACCCCACGGACTGCAGCCCACCAGGCTCCTCCATCCATGGGATTATCTAGGCAAGAGTACTGGAGTGGCTTGCCATTGCCTTCTCTGTCTGGGAGTGCTGCTAATGCCTGAAATTATGATCACATCTCTCAGACTGAGAGCCTGATCAACAGGATGAATTGTTTAAAAAGATAAAACAGGCCCCAAATGGAGTCACCTATGCTAAGCTGATTGTCACCAAACCAAGACTTATTACCTAATTTATAGTTTCCGCCTCTCCCAGGAATGGAATCTTAAACCAGTCAAACTGGAATTACCTGGTCCACACTAGTAAAGTAATCACCTGATAGACCCTGCTGTCCCCTAAAGGAAGGCGACCTTGCCGTAACCAAGCTGATCTTTACAAGTATAACTTCCTTGTACCTATAAAACTACCTTCTGCCTATGAAAGTCTTTCAAATATATATATATACCTGAAGGAGGACATGACAACCCATTCCAGTATTCTTTCCCAGAGAATCCGAGAATCCCATGGACAGAGAACAGTCCATGTATATAAATAATTCAATTCTCTGATGGTCATGATGCTAGGTTTTCTAATGACAACTTACTGGACTGAGTGGCCTAAGACTTATGGTCACAAGCAGGATGGCCCTGTAATGGCCTATTATTTTAATCCTGTAGGTGGCCTACATAATGAGCCTCTGCTGGATCAGAATACAAGAGGCAAACTCTTTGCATGTTATCTATTCTGAAGATCTCCGCAGCTAACGTTTGTCAGGGCAAATGAAAACCCTAAACTAAAAGTGGTGAAAGAAGCCCTTTTCAAAAAGGAAATCCTCCTCATTGTTAGCAGCTTTTATACACTCAGATGGAGTTAAATCAGTCATTCAAAAATGCTCATTTCATTCCGTGCCAAGAAGTGGGTACTGATGGTCTGTGTGTGGTTGACACACACATAACTGCATTCTCATGACTCCCAGTGGTTGAATATGCTGGACTGAGTTATGCATGCGTGCTCAGTTGCTAATTTGTGTCTGACTCTCTGTGGTCCCATGGACTGTAGGCCACAAGGCTTCTCTGTCCATAGAATTTCCCAGGCAAGAATACTGGAGGGGTACCCGTTCCCTTCTCCAGGGTATCTTCCTGACCCAGGGATCAAACCCATATCTCTTGCATTGCAGGCAGATTATTTACCACTGACCCACTGGGGAAGCCTTGAATAAAATAGGAAAAAAAGGAAGCATTCTCAGAATTTTCCAGCTTCACCACTTCCATTCAGTCTGACTCATCTTTGTTCCTGGAGAAATGTGAGGACTGACTTCAGGTTAGATATGATGTGATCGTCCTCAGATCTGGCCCCGGATGGAGGCCCAAGCAGAAAGAGTTATGATTTTTCTATTGTGAAATTGTAGCAGCAGATATGTTTGAATGTATAGAAAGTAGCCCTTTTATAATACTAAGAATCTTCCATAGTTAAAATTTTCATGTCTGCTGGTTGAGAGGTGATAGGACTTGTTCATAGCATTTACACTCTGCTGCTGCTGCTGCTGCTAAGTCACTTCAGTCGTAAAGTGGACTGATAAACATATAACATGTTGAAAAGGAGTTTTGCAGGAAAAGAAACATTGTTTATCAGGGCTTTAGTTTCTCTTACATTTGCCTTAAGCTGAGCAATACTGGAAGCTGTTAGATTTTTATTTATTTTACATTTATTTGGCTTTCTTTACCTAATCGAATCCAAATAAAAGCACCACTTAAGCACTTCTAAAGATGGTGTAGGGAGAGGCATGTATATCCTTGTCTTTATATTATCTTTTGTTCCCATGCTGAGCACTTTGGAAGGCATATTGTGGTGAGGTACTATTTTACAGCATGCTTAATGCTTATCAGTAATTTTTTCCCTCTGGCCTTCTGCCTCAGACAATTAATTTTCTTGAACTGCTCACACACTAAAAGAACATTAGGGGGAAAAATAATGTTAGTACTAGTGAATATAATCTTGGAAAAAAAACTGTGCAATTATTCAAAGACCTAATCTTATCTCTTGTTTCATTTTTATATCACAAGTCTACATTTAAAAGTATTAGATATACTGTTGTGCTGTCCCACACCTTCAAACCCCAGTAAATAAATGCTGCTAAGTGCCACCAGGAGTGAAAGAGCTTGTAATGAGAAGTGTGAGGAGATATGTGCTCCATTCATCATTCTGTTCAGTCCAATATTGAGGCTCTTGTTATCAGCAGGATTCTTGGCGGTGTCATCGCGGCTGGCATAAATCTTCTGTCAGTGTGGGTCAGACTGATGCCCTATTAAAAGTCTGCTTTCACCTAATCACAGAATGACCTTTCAATGTCTTTAATTAACCTCTGACCTGAACCATGCCAAAGTCTTGTTGGTAGGTAAATCTATGGCATGACATTTGCTTATGACACTACATTTGTCTTGATTTAATCATCGTACCCTTCATATGATGGCTTGAATGAAATACAGTTGAGATCCCTGCTAATAGTCAGATTAATTTTTAAAAGGTTAGAACATAATATTTTCTTCTGAGTTCCCAGTGATATCATTGCAGACTTTTCCCCCTAGGGAATTGGGCGGTGGAGGGGGGGGGGGGAAGCGTCTCCCATTAAAGTAAATGCAGGTGAGCCTTCAATTTCACCAATAATGTCATCTTTTCAAAGTTATTCCTTTAGAATGACATGGGGAGCCTGAAGCATTCAAGATACTATGAATGACCAGAGGACAAAAGCTTTAAAATATGATCCATTCTTACTTGTTCAAGACAAGAGAATACAGCAGTGACATGGGATTAAAAAGAACGAAAAGAGGGAGGAAAGGAGAGAGAGAGGGAGACTTTATCTCTCTTTCCTGAATGTGCTTTTCAACTCTGGAATATGTGCTTCAGGCCCTGAGAATTCTTTGGATAATAAAATTTCATTCATATCTAATTCCTCCACTAAGAGGAACCCTGTAAGTGACCTCCTATCTGAATTAGTAACTATCACAAAATATAAAATATTTATAAAGATATACACTGTTATTATACACAAATACAGTTATAAGTTGATTGGCGTGGTTTCATTCATTTAATTCATTTAAATTGAGTAAGTCATTTTCAATGGCACATTGTGATTGACCTATAAATCATAACATTATCTGAATAAAAGTTTTGAGCTACCTAAGATTTATCTAATTTTATACTCAATCAGAAGCCCCATGAAGGGTATAGACTAGATGGTTTCTCAGATCTTTTTCAGTTATGCAAGTCTATGATTCAGTATCTCAATATGACAAATTCTCAGTTTATTGGTTATGAATTCAAAAGCTTTCCTGCCTTTAAAATATAATTTAGAAGTTATATTAAAGACCTTAGAAACTGGCAAGTTTCCAAGTGTCCCACCTGCCTTTTCTCTCTTTCCAGCCTCTCCTACCTGAGCTTTGATGACTCGCCTGTAATGTGAAGACAACAATACCTATCAGTAGAATTGCTTTAAAGATTAAAGAAAATGTGCATATTGCACCTATAACAGTGTCTGGCATGCAGTGATGCTCAGTTCATCGTGATACTGGTGGATCTGTCAGTATTAGCAGTGCCTGCTGATAGATTTTACCTCTTAGATTACAGTGCTGCATGCATGTTAAGTCACTTCAGTCCTCTCCAATGCTTTGTAGACCATCGTCCACAAGGCTTATCTGTCCATGGGATTCTCCAGGCAAGAATATGGCACTTGGAGTGAGATGTCATGCCCTCTTCCAAGGGATCTTCCTAACCCAGGGATTAAACCAGGGTTTCTTACATCTCCTTCATTGGCAGGCAGCTTCTTTACTGCTAGCACCACCTGGGAAGCCCAGATTAATGCACTAGTGTTAGTTGCTCAGTTGTGTCCAACTTTTTGTGACCCCATGGGCTGTAGCCTGCCTGGCTCCTCTGTCCACAGAATTCTCCAAACAAGAATACTGGAGTGGGTAGCCATTCCCTTCTCCAAGAGATCTGCCTAACCCAATCTGTTTTCTTCTAAATTTATACAGTTTAATGGTTAACAACTCTGGAGTCACTCCTGGGTGCAAATACCTGCTCTATCAGCAACTTGCTGTATTATCATGAGCAACTGACTTAAGCTTCCACAATTTATCTATGAAATGGGGAAATAATTGTACCTATTTAAGGGACCTATTGAATGAGATTATGCACGAAATGCACCATTTCTGATTTTGCTCCATATTTACCCTCATTACCTCATATAGTACTTGGCATGCAGTAAGCACTCTATAAATACTAAGATTTAACTGTTAGGTATAATTATTCTATTATTTAATTACATATAAATATTACATATATATTAACAGTAACTGTCATCATCATCAATGAACTTGTTCTATTTCTGTCTCACACCTTTGGTTTCGCAACGGTGGTAACATATTTTCATAAAATTGAGCTTTGGTTAGGTCTTAAACTGAAGTGGGGAAGTGATGTTAACTAACGATATCATTCATTTTGCTTAATTATTCATTTATTTAAGAAGCATTTACTGAGCAGATGTTATATGTCAGGCTCTAGGGGTATAATGGAAAGCTAAAAGACACATAGTCCCTGCTGTCTTAGAGCAAAGAGTTTCTGAGAGAGAGAGAGAGAGAATGATATTAATCAAAGAAGGACACTAATAAGTGAAAAACTGTATAACTTTGGCAAAAATCATGAAGGAGATATATACAATATTATGAGGGGGTTTTCCCATAGAGAAGTTAGGGGAGTTTGAAAGAGGAATAGCAGAGGATAAAGAAGCCTAACCACATGAGAGTTAATACACCGTGGAAGAAATTCCTTTTCTTATCCTAAATTTTATGGGAAGTGGGGGATAGTGCATGATGAGCTCCGTGTTTCCAAAAGCTTACTTACTTTTATGACCATATGGAAAGTAAATCAGAAGGAGACCAGGACGTAAAGGGAGATGTTAAATGTCAGTGATTTTCATTGTATAAAATCCCAAAGAGTTGTCTCCATTATAAGTCTTTCTTTGAATCACAGAAAAAAGTGAGGTTGATGCCTTCTTCATAGACACCAAAAGAGCAGAAGGAGAAAGGACTCCACTCCCTAAATATGTAAACCTTTCCTTTCACAGTTAGTATCAATAACAAGGACCAAGAAATACCACATAGGCCTCTAAATTCTTTCTTCTCCTCTGCTACCTTTGCTGTGACCACAAGAGAATAAAGCTATCTATGTTCACTGCCATATATTACAGGCAGTCACATGCCCTCTAGTTAGAGGGCTGCATGTCAAGTCAGTGACATAGGCTCATAAACACTACTGATTATTATACTGATGAGGCTAGGCGACAGTGCAATTTAAGTTATGAAACTCAACTCTGAACTCTAGGTCCAACAAAACCACCTCTAGCTAGAGAGAGCTCATGGCAACCAACCTCTGAAAGAGGTAAGGTGCAAGTTTATTCATATTTCCTTCTGCAAATATTTTTGCAACTCTTATTATGTAGTTGGTACTGCCTAAGTTTTAAATGGTGAACTAAGTCCAGCCTTGAGGGGAATATCTACTACATCATGTAGTTTAAAAGCAAAGATTATTTATGAACCTGCTGTGTACTTAGTATTTACTATAGATTATCTGATTTGGTCAACTTTGGGAAGAGTTAGGATCTGAACCTAGATCCATCTACCATGAAGCCTTTGACCTTCCATCACACCATACTATTCACCAAAGCTGGCAAGATTCACCCTCTCCCCAGTGCCCTCTTTTTATAACCACAGCAGGGCTTCTGAATCTCAGCACTACTGATATTTAAGACTAGATAATTCTTTGTTGTGGGACTTCCCAGGGTAAAGAGTCTGCCTGCCAATTCAGGAGATGCAAAAGACAAGGGTTTGATCCCTGGGTCAGAAAGATCCCCTGGAATAGGAAATGCAATCCACTCCAGTATTCTTGCTTGGAAAATTCCATGGACAGAGGAGCCTGGTGAGTCACAATCCACGGGATCCTAAGAGTCAGACACGACCGAGAGACGCATGAATTTTTTGTTGCATGGAGTTGTCCTGTGTATCGAGGATATTTGCCTCTACCCCTAGCTTCTACTGGGGCAACTGAGTACTTCCCAGTAGCATTCCACCTGTGATGACCAGAACTGACTGTGAACACTGCCAAATGTCCCTGGGTAGCTGCCATCATCATCCTTGGTAGAGAAACACTAATGGAAAATAAAAGCAAGAGGCCAAAGGAGAGAATCTCCCTGAGGTGCACCAACATTTAAAAGTAAGGAAGAAAATAAACTATTGTGAAAAGCAAAGAAAGGAGAGCTTCAAGAAAGGAATAGTTCACAAAGTCAGCCATTCCAGAGAACTCACATAAAATACAAATAGAAAAAAACAGCCTTTTAATTTGGTGATGAGGAGCATCTTGGTGACCTCAGGGAGATAAGTGTCAGGGGACAAAGTCTCAAGGGACTAGGAGGGGAGGGGCAGAAGCCTGGCAGTGATGTAAATGGAATGCATGGGATAGAGACAGTGAGTGGCCTCTTTTTTCAGTTAACCTTGAAAATACTGTACAAGTGATGTCATGCAAACTATGGGTGTAGAACTTAAGATATTAGAAGCTTCTGTTTTTTATATCATGAAACACTCTCTCTGGGAGCCCCAAGCCACCATATAAGAAATCTATCACCACGCTGTGACCACAGTCTCAACTGAAGTCAAAACTGAACGCTGCCTGCCAACCATCCCTGCCAAGTGGCAGGCCTGAAATTGAAGTCATCTTGAGAACTCTGGAGCAGCCCACACACCTGAAGAATACCACTGAATCACCTATGTCAAAGCTACATGGAGAAGAGCTCAGCCAAGTCCTGCCTAAACTCCTAAGTCACAAAATTATGAGATACCATAAAATGAGAAATTTTAGGACGGTGTTTTACCCAGCAATATATACCTGGACCCAGAGTGCAGTGCTAATCCCAGTTGCCTTCTTCCAATTATGAGATTAAAAGAAAAAAGATGTTAATCTAACTGTCATCCTGTCCCACTACTCTGAGAGTAACTTTAAAGGATGAGTTTTGTGTCATTAACACTTGATGGCCAAGTACTCATGCATGCGTTCTCAGTCACTCAGTTGTGTCCAATTCATTGTGACCCCATGGGTTGTAGCCCATCTGGCTCCTCAGTCCATGGGGTTACTTAGGCGAGAATACTGGAATGGGTTGTCATTTCCTCCTCCAGAGAATTTTCCCAATCCAGAACCCTTTTCTCCTGAGTCTCCTGCACTGGCAGGTGAGTTCTTTACCACTGAGCCACCTTGCAAGCCCAAAGTCATGCATACCCAAGTTTAATTCTTAGCTTCCTCGATGAACAAAAATAGGGGCTATTAAAGCTCCTATGCATAGATTGTCAAGATCCATTAAGACACATTTATTCAAAGTTACATTTACTTAAACATGTAGAGTGCCTGACACAATAAATACTTGTTAAAATTTAGCTGTTATTTAAAATGAATTTTTCTATCAGAGGATAGCAAATTATCACATTCACTATAAAATAAACCTGACTTGGACACTTCATGAGAGTTTGCACTCACTTCATCCCTCCTAACTGGCAGGACCAGTGAGACCTTCTCTCACAAATACAACTACAAGGCTGTTTCTGTTGGTCTTCTTATGGCTTCACCTGGTTCTCACTGTTCGACCTACAGACTTACATACACACACACGCAAATATACACCACGTGAGCAAGCCTCTAAACCACAAGTTATCCTGCAGGAAATGTGAGTATTAAAGGATTGACTTCTAAATGTGTCTTTAGCAACCACGAAAATTTCAGTTTCAATTTGTGTGACTTTTGAGTCACTCTTGTTAAAAATAACTAGAAAGAAAGAGAGAACTAGGTGTTGAGTACAGCGAACAAAGAATAAAGGTAAAGGAACCATAAAACTTTTGCAGTGAAACATCAGGAATTCTGGAGGAAACTGAAAAAAAGTTAGAGAGAAAGGGATGCCTATTTCTGCCAGAAAGCAAAGGGCTAAGCTGTGCATGAACATGGCCAAGGGCAGAGCGAAGGCTAGAATCTTGGCTGCTGAACAGATATTTCAAATACACCAAATTAGCCATGAAGGTCACCCAGGACTTCTTCCATCTTAGGCACCCAAACTACTCTGAATTTCTGAACCCACAGGGGACCCAAGATCTTGGAGATGGGAGTTAATAATTCTGAGTCATAACATTAACAAATATTGAACAGATAGAGGATAAGACAGAGAGAGAAAATGCTCCTTAACCTGCACAGTACCCAAATAAACAAATTATAAATATCTCATTGATCTGCCCCAAGAGGGATTTCCCGTGAAAGTCCCTAATAAACAATGAGTGTTAAGGTAAAATTAATTATATAGCATCCATCGTAACTAATTTAAATGGATGAAACGTCACCACAAATTTTGGTGTGCTCTTTACTGTTTTAAAAGAATAAAAATATAAGGCTAGTGACAAGCTCTGGCCTTTAACCTTAGTTTTCATACTGTCAAAATTCTTATCTTCTATGGGCTTTTTGAGAAAAAGACTGAGGATTACCATCAGTGTGTATAGAGGGAAGTCGGAGGAGGGGACGATAGTATGAAGGTATGGACTTAGCAGAATGATGGCTAGCAGCCCCAGAACTCCATCGGGATCCTTCCAGCTCCATGGGTGGGAACATGCCAACTTTGTAGAAATAAATTGATTTGATGCCTTTTGAGTCAAAGTACTTAAGATGTGTCTGTCTTGCTGAGAACTATTCCTTGTGACCACAGGGCACAGAGCCACAGACCAACTGCTTTATATTTGCAGTGGTTCCTTTGAGTATTAAAATGCCTCCACTCAGTCCCATTTAGACCTCCCTCCCATCAACCAGGGCTTTTCTTGGCAGAGGTCGAGTGTGAGTGGGAGGTAGGTGGGAAAGGAGCCAGATCGCATGTTCATAAAGGGCCTGAAATTTATACTTTTGACATTTTTTCCAAATAAAATTATATAAACACTATACTTTTGGAATGCTAGAATACTAATTTTTTAAATGTAACCAATTAAAATCTACCATATGTGTATCAACTGTGTGTGTTAAGTCTCTTCAGTCATGTCCGACTCTTTGCAAACCTATGGACTGTAGCCCACCAGGTTCCCCTGTTCACGGGATTCTCCAGGCAAGAATACTGAAGTTGGTTGCCATTTCCTCCTCCAGGGGAATCTTCCCGAGCCAGGGATGGAACCCACGTTTCTTATGTCTCCTGCATTGGCAGACAGGTTCTTTACCATTAGCACCACTTACTGCTCTTCCCCTCAAATGTTGAAACTTTTCAACGGAAGCCTAGATAGACACTAAGCTGAACATGGGAAGGGTAAAAGAATATGTAGTAGGTACAGACATATGCAGAGGAAAATACTAAAACCTATTCCATTGAGCTCCAATAGAAAGAATATCGCCTCAAGAGCTGGGGCTTAATGTTTCATCTTTGAATCCTTAATTCACAGTATAGTGGCTAGAACACAGTAGGAACTCAATGCATGTGTGTCAAATGGGTGAATGAATGAAAACACGAACCTGGACAGATTGTTCTTTATGCAATATATGATACTGTCAAATTCAACTGCCTGCAAGGGAATCATTTGTCTATGGAGTAGGCAAATTTTCAATCTGAAGCTGACTTCAAGTCATTGCTCAGACCAAGTGCCCGGCTAAAGGAACATAAGTGATTTTTAATACCCTACCAAGGAAAGCCTATGTGGCAGAAGGAAATCCGCAGCTGGAAAAATGAGAGCATATTCCAAAGCTAAAGAGAAATTCCTTTTGGATTGTCAATTGTTTGGGATTATCTGGGGCTGGGTTACAGATCATTGGTGTGGATAATCAAGAATCGACTACAGATGTGGTTGTTAAGCCTGCCTGGATTCAGGCATCCCCCAGCAGCCTGATCACAGCCTCTTTCTCTCCCCAGAGCCCAGGGTGGAAATGGAGGTGTAAGTCCACAGCAAGCCTGGAGGCAGGACGATCCTACTCAAACATTAGAGTCCTTCCCACCCCAGCGTTAGGAATAAGCTAGGGTTTGTTATAAACTCTGCAACTAGAGCAATGAATGAATGAACAACATAAGCCTGGACAAATTATTCCAGGAGAGAGGGCCTCATAGAGGAGAGAATCAGGTTGTTCATGCCGGTTGCATTTTTCCGGGGCTCTCCAGGTGACTCAGTGGTAAAGAATCCACCTGCCAAGGCAGGAGACATGGGTTCAATTCCTGGGTCAAGAATTTTTCTGAAGGAGGAAATGGCAACCCACTCCAGTATTCTTGCCTGGAGAATCCCATGGACAGAGGAGCCTGGTGGGCTACAGTCCAAAGGATTGCAAAAAGTCAAACTGAGCACGTATGCACATATGTTGCATTTTTCTAAATTACTACAACCTTCTAACACATCAAGTGTATTCAAAGCAGGGACAGCTATGAAGAGGTTGAAGAGTGGGGAATTCTGCTTTTGGCACTGTTGTCCCTTGTCATCACAGCTTGGTCCCTGGCACTTGGCCTCCACTTGAGTGTGCGAGCTGCTCAAGGTCTTTCCCTGACAGCTTCCTCTGGGGATGATCTACATTCCCAGCCTCTCCTCCTGCCCCACAACCAATCTCCTGCTGCATACTCCGTTCTGCCAGAGGCCTGCCCTCAGTTCTCAAAGGTTAAAGCTAGGAAAATTTGATAAATTAATCTAGGCTTTCAGAGTAATGTGTTAACGGGCACTCCTTCTAACAAGAGTGTTCAGAAGGCCTTTCCTTATGTGTGTTGACCCACCTAATGGAGTGGTTCAAAAGGAGGGCAAGAGGGGACAGGGCTGTGTGGAATCAGCCTGAGGGACAATGTTTGGGGGTCTGAGGCTTTTGAGATTTCTGGTTTTCTTTGACTGGATCGGTCTAAGGAGGCAGGTGATGAGCAAAATTTCCTGTACTGAAGGACAAATCTAGGATGTCACTTGCTATTTTTCTATCCCAGGGGGCTCCTGAGGGCATTTTGGAGGTTTTCCAATTTACTATTCTAGTTTCCTGAGAATATTTAAGCAAACACAAAGGGGGACAATTTGAGAAATTATACTTGGAGTCATAATCAATACAGGGGAAGAGGCCCACCATGAACTAAAGACTCTGTGGCCCATTCAGTGAGGGCGGGCATTGGGAACACATAAGCAGAGAGTTTGCCCCCCACCCCCGCCTCTGCTTGAGCTTTATAAAGGAGCTCTTAGCCTCACCAGAAAGAGTGGGATAATTTATAGGCTAACATTTTCTTTTAATGTGGATAGCATTTTCCTCATTTATAGTTAATTAGGTTAAGCATGCATGGGGAGCGAGGGAGAAAGGCTTTTAGTGATGCTCTAAATGATTAGTAATTTGAATAAAGTAAAGAACCTTTAAAAAATGGAGCATTGCCACATGTTAACCAGGCTGTCTTCTAAGTGCTAGAATCAGCCCCCTCTGGGGCTGAACCAGACCAGCTTCTAAGAAATCATTAAAGCTTTAAGATAAAAAGATACTGTGCTAAATATTTTAAACAGGTCTTAAACTGTGTGTATGTATGCTATAAGAGACATCGAAACAAATGACTGTAGACGGAACATATTGGATAGTTGGTGTCCTGAGAGCCACCATGTTGAGTTTTGGCCCTTGGGTCATGCCAACTGGCTATGACCCAGAGATAAACTGGAAGTTATGTGCAAGAAATATTCTTTTTGAACGCAGTTTCCTCATTTGTAAAATGGAAATAATAATAGTCCCCCCCTTAGTGTTGCCATTATGATTAGAGATAATATATTTTACCTGGGACTTCCCAGGTGGCACTAGAGATTAAGAAACCACCTGCCAACGCAGGTAGATTTCGGAGACTAGGGTTGGATCCCTGGGTAGGGAAACAACCCACTGAAGTATTCTTGCCTGGAGAATCCCATGGACAGAGAAGCCTGGCCAGTGGGCTACAGTCTATAAGTTTGCAAAAAGTCGGACACAACTGAAACGACTTTGCACGCACGCGTGAATTTTACCTAATGAATAAAGGGCACCAATAAGTTAACAACCAGTATTGTTATAAGATCAAAACCATTCCTCTTTTGTCAGACTATATTCAACATTCTAGGTGTTACTTGTCTTCCTCCTCTTAACAAATCCAGACCTCTGTGGTTTACGACACTTATCACAGACAAGGTGAAACTCGTTCTGTATTGTTTCCCCTCATGCTAATCCAACTGGAAGAGTTCCAAGTACTGTTTCTTTACTAAAAATTTTTAACAAGCAAAAATATAAGTAACCAAAAGCCTTTACCACAGTGTGCAGGACATCATTTGTTTCTATCACTCTGCGTTCGCTTTAGGCATTCCCATGCTGTGTGATAAGTCACTTCAGTCATGTTTGACTCTTTGCGACCCCATGCCAGGCTCTTCTGTCCCTGGGATTCTCCAGGCAAGAATTCTGGAGTGGGTTGCCATGCCCTCATCCAGGGGATCTTCCTGACCCAGGGATGGAACCAGTGTCTTATGTCTCCTGTGTTGGCAGGCAAGTTCTTTACCACTAGCGCCACCTGGGAAGCCCCACCTGACATATCAACAAACCCTCATCCTCTATGCACAGACAGGTGTCTGGTCTTGGCTTGTCACGTCTCACCTGTGCTGCTGCTGCTGCTAAGTCGCTTCAGTCGTGTCCAACTCTGTGCGACCCCATAGACGGCAACCCACCAGAGTTCCCCGTCCCTGGGATTCTCCAAGCAAGAACACTGGAGTGGGTTGCCATTGCCTTCTCCGTCTCACCTGTGCAGCCGGTGGCTATTCTTCAGACTCTCTGTACCTCTGATTGACTCTCTATAAGAGGCAGACTCTCTTCACGAACTAGATAAAATAACTTCGATGAATTTAGTCTCAATTCACGGGTCAAAGAATTGTTTTTCTAGACACAAGGTTCTAATGACTTAACAGAAGCACCCTCTCCCCACATTTCTCTGGCGAGCTTCTCACTCTACTTCTCCTTTACCAGCCTCCTGGAGAGGGAAGCAGTGAGACGTTGAGTGCTTTTGGAGCCAGATAAGCTGACATTTGAATCTCAATGCTTCAGTTTGCTGACCATGTGAACACTGGCAAATTGCTTATCAGTCTGGGGGCTCAGTGTGTTCCCCTGTATAATTGGCTAAGGGCTTCCCTGGTGGCTCAGATGGTAAAGAATTCATCTGCAGTGCAAGAGACATGGGTTCAGTCCCTGGGTGGGAAGATCTCCTGGAGAAGGGCGTGGCTACCCACTCCAATATTCTTGCCTGGAGAATTCCAGGGGCAGAGGAGCCTGGTGGACTGCAGTCCATGGGGCCACCAAGAGTCGGACACACTGAGCAACTAATACTAACTGTAATTGGCTAAAGCAGCGCAGAGCCCACTGCCAATGTCAGAAGAAGCAGTGGGTTTTCAGGACAGCCCCCGACCCATGAACTCTCTCACAGGCCCCTGAAGATAGTCAGTGAAAAGATTATTTTTGTTTTATACATACATACACACACACCATCCCCCACTCCCATTGGCCCACTTTCCCCGGAAAGGAAACCTGCATTAGACCAAGGCCCACAAGAGGGGAGATGTTTTAAAAAAGCCCTGGTGAGGAGAGGGCACTGCTTTCCAGATTTTTAGCCACCCTTCAGGCCACTGGCCTGATGAGAAATAAGGTGATTCTTTTTCTCCATTGTTTTCATTTAATTCTAACTGAATGAATGCCTGGAGATGCCTTAAACGGACTCTTTTTTCTGGTTCAGTGTCCTCGGGGAGTGTACCCCAAGACCTCTCTCTTTGTGATAACTTATTCTGGTCAGCAGAGCCGGGGTTTCTTTATTTCGTCTCCTGACCAACCCCCTCCAAAGCCCGGCAGGAGGGGCCTTCTGCAGTTGCTGATGACTAGAGAATTACTCAAGTGTGAACTGTTTCACTGTCTGTCACTTTGCTCATTAGGCAAGTGAGAAAATGTATCTATGGCTCTGTCTCAGGGTCCTCATTAGCTTGGTGGCTCATTCTCACTTCCCTTATTTTTTTAAAGATGAATGCATAAGAAATAGTTTTCAGTCGGTGTTCCTCAGTATAATTTTAAGGAGCAAAAGCCTAGATAATCTTATTATCTTCCCAATAATTGTGTTGTTCAGATGAGAGGGAAAGGGTAATTGCCTCTACTGCATTTCCAGCTAGGGTACTGGGGTGCAACTGTGTTAGTTGAAGACTTGAAGTCCTCAGGATTGAGGTAAGATCATGGTGTTTTTGGAAAAATAATAAACAGATATGCCCATGAACCTGTTCCCTGATAATGTTGTTTTATTTGCTTCCAGTACTCGAGTCCCTGTAGGTTAAAATTATATATATAATTAGCATATATATTATTAACACTACCTCTGTGTTAAGTGTAATTCTATTTCCACCTGGAGATTCAGCAAAAGGTTCGTTTTTGGTGGGGGCAGTGATTTGGGAGGGATATGTGGGGTACATTTAAGATTTTATCTTTATGGACCATTCTTTACAAGTATTTATGGTTGTTTATCATCCCCAGATTTATTTACTGAGATGGTAAAACAGAGCTGAGATCACCTAATATCATTCAAGAGTTTGACACCCGGTTGCCTTCCTGATAGAAATGTGTCAGCCTATCTCTTGTTTGCTGCGTTTGACTTAGGGTGTTTAGGATCCATTTTTGTTCAGTCACATAAATGTTGTTTCGAATTCATTAGCATCTGTATGGAGTCCCAGCCACAGATACCCCGTGGCTGATGATTTAAGTGGGGAACATTCATCCCACAGGGCTAAAAGACAAAAGATGCTATGTCCTTTTCTTTACTTAAAACTTCTCACACGTATGCAGCGTGTAAGAGTTGGCATTTGCAGCTAGCATCAGTTCACACATAGGTCTGCATGACCAAAAAAAAAAAAAAAAATAGATGGACTAGATCTGCAAACATGCAAAGTATATTTCTGTTTATTTACATTTTCAGATCTAGAGTTTAAAGTCTAAGAAGTGTGGAGAAAGAGGCATTCTCCTATTTTTTAAAAGCTTGATTCTTTTAGTAACAATGCCAGCTAAAATGCCTGATTTTCATCTCCCTCAACCATTTTCTTCATTCAGAGAAATGAGAATGCACATAACCCATTCAAAGGAAATATAATGCATTATTATAATATGACTCGGCCCAAGTAGCTAATCACTTTTTATTAACACTTTTTGGCCCAGGGAGTTGGGATTTCTCCAAGCTGACTGTCAGGGCAGGGATTCTGGGAGTCTATATTAGTAATTAGCATTACAAGATCTTGACTCCTGGGGTGATTCAAATTAATACAAAATAAAAGTGCAAATTTCCAAATAGCTTTGAAAGCCATATCTATTATTAAATTTATGTTATTAAAGCCCTTTCCAGTCAGTATGACAGGGGTCCAAAGCAGAGAGTATCCTTAAATGTCTGCACCACTCGTCTTGGACTCTTTGATAAATAAAAGAGCATACAATGAAAGATCAAAAGAATTTTCTGTACAATTGAGTTACGCCTTGGCAGTAAAGTTTTCCACCAAACCAAATCCCTACAAAGCAATATGAGTTTCATGGTCACAGTTGCTTTTGGACTTTCCTTGATACATTTGGCAGCTATCTTGAGAGCATCCAAAGAACCGCTGGCAACATCAATCACTCATTTCGTAAGCAGGCACTAAGAGGCGACAGGAGGGCGTTTGGCACATTACCATCTCTGCACCATGCAACCCCTCCCGGCAGGAGAGAAAAGAGGAACGAGAAACAGTACAGCATAGAGACATTATGGAGTCCTCGTCTTCGAATAAGGTTCTACTAATGTGTAAATAACCTGCTTTCTCTAACCATGTCTTTAGCAGACTAAGTGGTTAATTGTTATTGATCAGCTCTGCCCACTGTTCCAATATCAGTCATTATTGAAAATAATCTCAGTATCCTTCATTAAGCATGCATCTGTTTCCATGGGAATGCATTTTAAACACGGAGAGCTACTTGAGTGTTATTGGTTTCACTGGTTGTGCAGCACGGAGGGCTGTGGTTGCCCAATCTGTCATAGTTAATCAACTCTCATCTCTTAACACTGGCTGCAGTTATCAATGAGGTAAGGATTAATATTCTGGGCGAAGCAGATGATAAATCATTTGTATATAATTAGTGTACAGCAAGGTTACAGCTGACATGAATTTTTATCTTAATTATGAGAGAAATTTGTTCCATTAATTTAATTTAGTTTGCATGAGTGGCTAGACACCTAACAAAGTTAATCTTACACCTGTCATTACAACATTAAGGAGAGAGCCTCGAGTTGAGGCGCCAGTCTCGGGTCCTCCCTCGATGAGGATAATGTTGTTCATCCTGATGTAAAAATAGATGATCGTAGACAGAAGATGTAAAGTCTACTCTCTTTAAAGTTGTCCCTGGGGATTTATGGGAGCATATAGAAGCAGCTCAATAGATGTTGCAGCACTTTGGATACCCCAGTCCCCTTTCAAAATTACCTCCCTCCTACCTTGTAAATCAGGTGAAAGATACCAGACCCAAGAAGACATGTGTTCTGTTTTTAATGTATATGTGTTAACTTCAGAGCTCTTGGCCAGAGAAAGCTTTGCCTTGTGACAAGCTATTATTGTATTTGTACCGAATGCACTGAATGAATAAATGTCTGCTGTTGAGGTTGTCTAATCTAAGCACTTTGTGTTTATGTTATAATTGCATAGAAAAATTCACATCACCCTTTCTACTGAACACGAGGTAATTAATTGTGCAGGCATCCTGAAGCTGCAGAATACTGCACAAACCTTAACCCTGTACTAATTATTCAAATGATTACTAAGTCTGATCTGATTGATAGATTAGGTGGGACTGTTCATGCAGCAGAATGTGATATTCTTTTTTTTCCTTATGATTAGCTACACATTTAAAATTTTTTTTAAAGGGACTTGCTAACCTGGCTTATTTTAAATGGTTTCCTTATAGACTAACCTCTGTGAAAATTATTTGACCCTGAAGGCAGGGGAAATCTTTAGGGAGAGGGTAGGGATGTCACAAAGTCAAAATACAGAATCCTTGTGCACAGTACGATTGAGGAACAATTCCAGTGATGTTGAAACAGAACTAAAAATGGGGTCTTAGAAGAACCCATTTCTGAAATGGTGTATTTGTAATGTAAGTTCTAGCATCCCAAAGAGTGGATGTTTGCATTCAAGAATCCCCAAATCAGCCTGCAACTGAAACGCTAATTGCACAGTAACTCAGATTAATGTATTGTAATATTAGTCCACAATTATCACTTGGAGATAGGGTCAAGGAGTGTGTAGTTGGTTATTCACAAGAAATGACTGATTTAAAAACAAAGAGCTCTAATGGAATTCAATAGTGCTTTTCAGTCATTCTGCTTGGCATCTCTATTACCTGAGATGATTCACAGTCCATTATGGGAGCTTCCATGCTAATAGAATGTCTATCTTCTGTAATACAGACACATCAGAGCACTAACTGGGAATCTGTCACAATGAATTTCATCTAGATTTCACTTCATCTCTTCATGGACTGTAAAATTTGCTCTTGTACAATGCCTAAATTTACTGTGGGTAATTGAGAGAGATCTATAGATGCAGCAGCACTCAGTAAAAAGCTGTTTTCCAAAGATCTATTGTAAATTGTGCAGCTTTGCCTCAGCTGGGGAAAGATTATGGTGAGCTGAATTTCGCCTTTACTAATGAGATGTTTTGGTGAGTTCAAAGAGAGGTGGGGGGGGTGATGCTTTAGGGGATTCTGCCACGTGGAAAAAGGAAAACAAGGAAGACACCTATCTCTCATTCCCAGGAAAGCTTTGCAAAAAGGACAAAAAAAAAAATAAGTTTGGACACAGGCTTCATTACCTTCCATGGGAAGGATCAATCAGGGCTACAATACACATAATATTTTCCAAATCTAGCCGCATTTACTTGGCAGGAAAAGAATGTCTCATGCACAACACAGCCTTCCAGAAGCTCACACTTGCCTCCTCTTCCAGCTGCAGGTAGAACAAATTCCATCTCTCATTTGCTAAACCTTCTGTTTCACAGATTGTTAATCCTAACTAAAATATTTGGTATTAAACTATCTGCATGAATTGTTGATAAAGAATTAAGATAACACTTGAGCTATTAAATATAATGTGTGCTCATATTTTTTCAATGGATACTTGGGTTACTGCTCATAAAGTATACACGCTAACCTTTTTTTTTTCCTTCTTCAAACCATTTCCCTTTCTTTATTTTACTTATCCCCATCAAAAGCTAAACAGAATCACTGGATGCCCTTAACAATCATAGCATTTAATATTTGTTAGCCAATTAGAATTGTGATATATTCTATAGCTTTTTTCCTAAGCCAGGAACTGAATAATAGCATCATGCTTCACTGGTAGTGAAGTGAGCTGAGCCTTTACATTAGGAGAAAATCAGAATGGTATGACTGCAGTTCATTACTGAAATAGGTAACTGATGAACTGAAAAGACAAAGGGCATTGTTAAATGAAATGTCATTATTAGAGGTGCTCATGTTTAACAAATGTACTGTAAGTTAATTCAGTAGTGTTTTCTATATAAAGTTCTTCACTGAATGTTCGCCACTCATTTTTACTGTCTCTGCATACCTAACGTCTCCTTAAACATGTTTTAAAGGAAACAATGTCAACTCCCGATCATGGGAACTAATTAAACCTACGTCACAACCACCTTCTGAGCACAGGTGCTTGTGTCACTCTCACTGAAGACCCCAACCAGAAACAATTGTGTTTCTGTTCCTAGATTTACAGGAGATCTGCCAGGATGTAAATAAGGCCCCCCCAAAAAAGCACAGTCATTTTGGAAAAGACGAGAAACATGTTTTCAGCTTAAAGAGAAACAAAAGCAATGAAACCCCTTTGGCATCTGTGCAAAACTGTTTGCTTGGCTCTGGAGGTGATAAAAATAAATTTATGAAGCTCTACATTTTTAGCAAGAGGAAATGACCTCAGCTTTTGGCCATCTGATGCAGTTAGCAAAGCCTCTCTCTACTACTTTTATGGATTTCCTTGGGCTGCATATTCTGTGACCTGTATTTCAGATTTATTGGCAGATACATAAGCCACATTAAGTGATATAAAATGCAGTGAATGCATCAAACAACTCAGCAGGGACCAACTGACAGCAGGCAAGAGGCAGCCTCTTCGAAGAAGTCACTCCGAATCGGATACCTGTTTATGCATCTGTCCAACCAGGCTCTGAATTTTTGTTTGAAATAAAGACATTATTTCCAAACTAAAAGAGTCTCCAGCCAAACACATAATATATTGGGTGGCAGGAAGAGGGTGCATGGCCAACTTTAAAATCTCAGCAAACCCTGAGGATTTGGAGTGTGAACACTCCAGTTATTTCCATTTGGAGGGGGAGCATGGCTTCTCAGCAAGAAGCCCCCCTCGCCACCCCCCCCCACCATATATGGTGTTTGGTTCTAAGCCAGACAATAGAGTGGCATTTTGATGCGGGAGATGCACAATGACTGATAATGTCTTTTGGTAACTACAGACTGCCCTGATTAAGACTAGAAATGGATCTGGAAGGAAATGGGTATGTAATAGGGCTATACACCAACCACTTGAAACACAGCTGGAAGACTTTTTGTAAAACCTCTACTCCCATCTCTGATGCACTAAAAGGCAGGGGCCCAATGTGGCAAAGTGGAAAGAGGACCAGCACGGCAGTCAGGAGGCCTGATTTGCTGGCTGGGCTCCCTGGGAATCATCTTGGGTAAACATACCCTCTCTCTGGAGCTCACAGCGGGACTCCTAGCATCCCTTCTGAAACAACATCCCTTGATTCTTGAAACAGTGCAGTCCAAATGATGAATGTAGGAGAAGTGAGATCACAGGAGGCGGGGGACACCTCCACCAGCAGTGAATACTTGGAAAAATTCAGGCCCTGGCATAAACCCAAACAGAAAAATGATGGACACGTGGGAAGTTTCATGGTAACTTTTGACACACCTTCTTGTGACTGTTACATTTAGCTGTTAAGTAGTCCCTCATAAAGACGGCCTCGTGGAACTCAGATAACTTCTTCTAAAACACCTCCCAGGTGAATTCACCCTATGCTGGCCCCTCCATTCTCTAAAACAGACCACTCTTCATACCACTTAATACTGCCCATGTGAGCAAGTAAGTAGAATGATGGCAGGCTAGGATTCTCAAGTCAGATGGCCCAAGTTTAAGGCCTTGACTTTGGGCAAGTCTCCTGACCTCTCTGAGCCCCCCACTTTCCTCTTACAATGGGGTAACAATAAAACTGATTGTTTAAAGAGTTCTTGTCATGATGAAATGAGGTCTTTCCAGGCAACCGTTTCCAGATCTGAATGTTGCCTACCCTTTAGAAATATTTCATCCTAGACCTGAGTTATCCCCATCATTTACCCACTGCCAAGTAGAAATGCTTGTGATGAGAAAACAGGCAGCCTAGGAATCCATTTGCCTTGGGTACCCTTCCTTAAAGGGCTTCGCAACAAAGGAGTCCAGAGGTCTGCTGGCAAATTTAATGAGAGCCAAGAACCATCTTAAATAATTCAAAGCCAAAATTAGACATTCACCTGAAAAATTCAGGTAACCGAAATGAAAATGAGGGGGACTTTTGTTTATTTAAATTATGAGGATAATTGCCTCAATTCTCCAATTCCCCTCACTCAGTTAGACTTGGCTTGAGTATACCAGTATCCATGGTGACTCATCTAATAAGTAAACTGCATTAGCTCTGCTACTAGCAGAGAGGAAAGGAAAAGGTCTTGAAATCTATCTTTTGTGGCTTCCTTCCAGAGCAAGGGATTTCATTATATCCCGAAGACATGAGGCAGTTCAAAGAGATTTGAAATATGGAATGAGAAGAGGAGGAGGAGAAGTTTGGGCTTATACACTTGCTTTTTTAGTTTTGTTTTTATATATGAGAAGCAGACACTAGAAACAGAGACTCTAGGAGGAGGCTTTATTCTTCTGGTCCAGGATTTTATTTTTGGTTTGTTCTATGGTTGGTATGTTTCCAGAGAGTTCTCACACACAAGGAAGCTTTCATGTTTACCCTTATGTACATAATTTCAAATACAGATGACAGGAATCCTTTAAAAAAATACATATATATGATTTTATATTCTACGGCTGGCATGAAACTTGATGGAACAGACACGTAATGATACCTGTTTAATAAAGCCAGACAGTGTGGAAAGATAATAGAAATCATTCCAGAACAGACACTGCCATATCTTTCCAACAGGAGAACAATAACTTGCTTTGCCTCCGTCTACTTTTGAAAACCATTTTATGATTTCAAGCATGTAAGCTATTCCAATAATTACTATAAATAATTAATCATTTCCTTTACAATCACTTATTAATTAGCTGTCATAACACTGTTATGAATTAGGAGGAAGACAAGGATTCAATATCTCATTATTAACACCTAATTAAAATATGCATTGTTTTCCATATGTTGTTTATAGCTTCGCTTCCTCATGCTTGATCACAGAATTTCTCTAACAAGGAACATCTTCTATTTGCTTAGCGACATCGCCACCTGTTGTCAGGAAGTGGAAAATATCCTTTTCTGGTTTTTTTGTTTTGTTCTTGTTGTTCTTCACAGAAACAATAGCTTAATTCTTCCTTACCTCTCCGCTTTTATTTGGAATTGAAAAGTTTGACCCACAGTGTTCTCCTCCTGAAATATTTTTCTTGACTGAAGTATTCTACTGACTAATTTAAATAGCATCATCTCACTGGTAAAGTAAGTGAACCCATTAAATTACAGTGGAATAGTCAAACTAAGCAGACACAGGCAAAGTAAAAGAGAGGGAATTAGCTAGTTAACTAATTGGCTTACATAGTCGTTATTCAAGGAAATTTAAGATTGATCCACCAGATCACCTACGGATTTACTCTACACTGAAGAAAGCTGATCGCCGAAGAATTGATGCTTTTGAACTGTGCTGCTAGAGAAGACTCTTGAGAGTCCCTTGTACCGCAAGGAGATCCAACCAGTCCATTCTAGAGGAGATCAACCCTGGGTATTCATTGGAAGGACTAATGCTAAAGCTGAAACTCCAATACTTTGGCCACCTCATGCAACGAGTTGACTCACTGGAAAAGACTCTGATGCTGGGAGCGATTGGGGGCGGGAGGAGACGGGGACGACAGAGGATGAGATGGCTGGATGGCATCACCGACTCGATGGACATGAGTTTGAGTGAACTCCGGGAATTGGTGATGGACAGGGAGGCCTGGCGTGCTGTGATTCATGGGGTCACAAAGAGTCAGACACGACTGAGTGACTGAACTGAACTGAACTGAACTCATCTTTATTGGAGAAGGCAATGGTACCCCACTCCAGTACTCTTGCCTGGAGAATCCCATGGACGGAGGAGCCTGGTGGGCTGCAGTCCATGGGCTCGCTAAGAGTCGGACACAACTGAGCAACTTCACTTTCACTTTTCACCTTCATGCATTGGAGAAGGAAATGGCAACCCACTCCACTGTTCTTGCCTGGAGAATCCCAGGGACAGAGGAGCCTGGTTGGCTGCCGTCTATGGGGTCGCACAGAGTCAGACGCAACTGAAGTGACTTAGCAGCAGCAGCAGCAACTCATCTTTATAACAAAAGCCTTTATTCCCTGATTGCTGAGTGCCCATCACTGTTCATTCTTGCAACAACCCAATGATAGAGACACTGTTAATGTGCTCATTTTGCAAATAAGGAAGCTGAGACACTGGGAGGTAATAGTAATTTGCTGATAAAGTGTCAGCTACATAATTTTGAAGGTGCAAAATGAAAATATGGGGTTTCTTGTCTCAAAAGCAGGAGAAAGGTGTCACTAAAGGTACTAAATATAAAGTTTTTTCCTTTCATCCCTGTCTCTCTCTCTCTCAACTTATGATCTTTGTATTTGCTATTTAATGTCATTCTAAGCAAAGAAAAATTTAATTTTAAGTTATCAGTATGAACTTTGCCATTCGTTTTCATATTGCACAATGCCAGTTTTAAATGCAAATATTTAACTCATATGCAAAATAACCAAAATTATACAAGTCATTATTTTGCCAGCTATGTCTAGTCAAGGCTATGGTTTTTCCAGTGGTCATGTATGGATGTGAGAGCTGGACTATAAAGAAAGCTGAGCTGAAGAATTGATGCTTTTGAACTGTGGTATTGGAGAAGACTCTTGAGAGTCCCTTGGACTGCAAGGAGATCCAACCAGTCCATCCTAAAGGATATCAGTCCTGGGTGTTCATTGGAAGGACTGATGTTGAAACTGAAACTCCAATACTTTGGCCACCTCTTGCAAAGAGTTGACTCACTGGAAAAGATCCTGATGCTGGGAGGGATTAGGGGCAGGAGGAGAAGGGGACGACAGAGAATAAGATTGCTGGATGGCATCACCAACTCAATGGACATGGGTTTGGGTGGACTCTGGGAGTTGGTGATGGACAGGGAGGCCTGGCGTGCTGCGATTCATGGGGTCACAAAGAGTCGGACACGACTGAGCGACTGAACTGAACCAAATACCTGTAGCAAGTGTTCTGCTCTTACCAGAGCAGTAGAAGCCGGCACAGAACTAACTCAGCTGTTTTACTTCACTTAATATGTGCATTCTACCAGTTCTCTCTACCTGTGGCTTGCTGATGAGTAAGGAAAGACTGAAAGGGAAAGGGATTATAATTCTTTTTCCCTCTATGACATTATTAGTGTAAATGGTTGGCTAATCCAGAAAAATAAGAGACAATGTGGTCAGGTTCCCTGTCATCCATGTTTCTTAGAATGTCATTACCTTCCTTCCACTTTCACAGCAGGTTCTGGTTCAAAGGGAAAATCAGTCACAGACATGACACACTTCCCTTGTCACACTCGAAGTCTCTCTGAGCTCCCACGTGTGGCGGGTTCACCAGAAGCCTGTGCTCACGAGGCACCATGAGTTTTGAAAGAGGATGAGCTGGGTCAGGGAACAGCAGACACCCACACACTCTCATCTCCGCTACCCACACGCACACTCCATGTCTGGTCTGACTTCACTCACATCACATAAGGTCAAAGATAAAACTATCAAGAATTCCAAGAGATTCTGACCTAAGACAAATTAAGATGCAGATTTGAGAATCATCACGTAGGCATCGTCATTGAAACCATGATGAGTGTGCAGGGTGAAGAGGGCTCTTGGAATTCTTGATAGTTTTATCTGACAGCAGAGCCTTAAACCAAGGGTGAGGTTCCCTGCCTGTGGGGTCCTGTGAGCCTGCAGAGGTGACACACCCACAAAGTAGTCACCGAGATGACAGACACATGAAGAATCCAGGCAATCTGAATCCAGAGTCCGTGCTTTTAATCACCACGCTCTGCTGCCCCTCAGCTGGTGCTCAGAGGAACCGCCAAAAGGTTCTATTTTATGTCCATTATTCATAGAATTAAAATAAAGATGATGGCAGCTAGTGGGCCTTAGAGATCGAACCTCCTCGTTGTAAAGACAAGGGACAAAAAGTCTAAAAAGCCAGGATAACAGCCCTGGCGTTCTGAATCCAGACCTCAAAATGAATGTAGTATCTCTTCCCCCCACCACATCATGACTTCCCCAGCCCACCCTTCCCTTGGGAACCCTTCCTCCCTAGGCCATACCCAGCCACTCAGTCTCTGTACTGGGCCCAGAGAAGGCACACAAGCAGGTCTGCAAAGCCACGTGCCTCACAAGGACCACAGTCCAGCCATGGGGAAAGAGACACCCCCTTTTTCCTCTGGGATTTGAGACACAAGGACCCTGAAATGATAGGGCATCCAGGTACCAAACTATGTGGAGAGGGACCGTGGGACTCAGGTGGACACGGAGGAGAGGAGAGCTGAGAGACACAGAGAGAGACAAACCCCCTTGAAAGTACAGCTTTGAGCATCTGAGTTGTCTCCAGCTACATCCATGAGCCAGTAAATTCCCCCTTTTATTCTTCAGCAAGTTTGAACCGGATTTCTGCCTCTTGCAGCAAGGAGTCCTGCCTTATGACAAATTAAGATGCAGATTTGAGAATCATCATGTAGGCATTGTCACTGAAACCTTGATGAGCGTTCAGGATAAACAGGTCCAAAGGCAAAGCTCTAAGGAAGTTCATGTAAGGACAGAGCTTAGGAAAAGAAGCCAGTAAAGGAGACTGGAGGAGCGATCAGGGAGTTTTCAAGAGACTCATCACAGGAGAGAATGTCCACCAGACAGGAGTGAGAAACAGATGTGGACAAGGCCAGGAAAGACAATTTAATCAAGATGGAGCTTAAAGAGTCTAGGGACCCAGCAATCAGGACAGTGGAGACACCCGCCAGCAGTTCCTTGGATGGTAGGAAAGAAGGCCGTGGGCTGAGGATTAAAAAGTTTTGTAAAAACTTTGTGTTGAAAACGGTAGGTTGGATCCATGTACTGCTCATGTTTTGCTTCATCCTGAGACATGACTAAAATGGGAAAGGAAAAAAAAAAAAGCTTAACCTGCAAAAACAATGAGCACAAAAGAGACCACAGTGGATGAAATTTGATGACTGCCAGTGAAAAATGTGATGACATTTTGGGAAGTGGGAAAACAGACAGAGAACTGGTGTCTGGTTTCGAAGAGAGGAAGACAGACCCCCTCCGAGCCCACTTGGGTTAATATTGGGAAGTGATTTACCACCAAGAACCATGCAATCTGCAGGACTGAGGCACCAGGCAGCTTGGAGAGCAGGAGCAAGGCTCCACGCTGACAACAGGAAGATTGTTTGAAGCCTCTATCAGAGCAATTTGACGTGTCCCCAGTCTCCCCCGTCTTTTACAGTTGGGTCCCTGATTCCCACAAGAAACCAGAGAATTAATGTCTGGAAACACTGAAACCCTGGAACCTCTAGCAGAGAACGATCGTGGATGAGGTTCTGTGCCACCATCTGAGGGATTAGGGTGGTTCATGGCTCAAACCCCCTCTTGTCTCCTGTCTTTTACCAGGACACCAGTAGTTAGGGGTATATGCCCCAACCAAGACATTGAAAGAACTCTCCAGAAACAATGCAGAGTACAAACAGTGACGGTTTGTACTGTGGCACTTTAGCTAAATAGGAACTACACTCAGGAGAATCCCTTGCCTGTGTGGTTCTGCATTAGGGTGACAAAAGAGGAGTCAGTACGAAGTCTGGAAAAAAGAAAAAGGAAACAGCCTCCGTTATGCTCACCACTGCAGCTCCACACGTTGTCACTGATCTGCTGGCTCACCCTGCTGCTGCTGGGCAGTTCCTCCAGCCCCACAGATCTCCTCCAGCTTTTCCCAATTCGGGCTCACGCATGTACACAGGTCTGCGGTGGGAGGCTCCAACCTCTTTGACAGGTCGCATGCATCACTGAGGTTGAGGTGGCCAGAGCACCCTGCCCCCTTTCCCATCTCACAGAGGAAGTTAGGGAGAGGAGGGAAGGAGTCCTTGAGTCAAAGGACCCTGCCTGGAAGGGTCCCGAGTACCTCTCCTGTGCTTAGTTACTGGAGCGGGGTAGCGTGGGCCTGAGATCAGTGCAATGATGGATCAGAGCCTCTGGCAAACTGCACTCACTGCAGTGGGGGATCCAGGAGGTGTGTTCTCAAGGGCGCCACAAAGGTGCCCTCAGCCAGTAGGGCAGGGGGGAGACCTATGGTTTTCCTTCTTTCGACACTCTGTATTGGTTTTCTAGGTCTGCCATAACAAAGAATTGGGTTGGCCAAAAAGTCCTTTTGGGGTTTTTCCATAACACTGTATGGAAAAAAAACAGAAGGAACATCTTGGCCAACCCAATACAACAAGCTAGGTGCCTTAAAACAACAGAAATTCATTGTCTCACAACTCTGGAGGCTCCAAGTCCAGATCAAGGTGTCAGCGGGGCCATGCTCCCTTTGAGACCTGCAGGGGAACCCTTTCTTGTCTCTTCCCGGCTTCCAGCAGCTTTCTGGCCATCTGTGCCATTTCCTGCAGTGCAGTTTCATAGCTGTATGTGATTGGATTTGAGAATTTGTTTTAGCATTAGCTTCACTTTATGTTCCAGGTTTTAATGCTGTATCCATAAAAGGAGAGAACTGTGTTACCTTTTTAAAAGGATTAACACCGACAGCAACAACAACAACAAAAAAACATTCCATTTTTCAGTAGAAAGTCTGAGTTTCTTCTCTTTGCCAAACACAATCCTAAGCCCAAGGACATTCCAGGCACATGCTCTGTAGCTTCATGAAGTATACAGTATACAAGGGATGAGAGTCAACTATTTTTTAAAACAGATTTATTTATATATTTATTTTTGGCTGTGGTGGGTTTTTGTGGCTGCACTCAGGCTTTCTCTGGTTGAGGCAAGCAGGGACTGCTCTTCATTGTAATGTGTGGGCCTCTGATTGCGGTGGCTTTCTCTGGTTGCAGAGCACAGGCTCTACGTGCTCAAGCTTTAGTAGTTGCAGCTCACAGGCTCTAGAGTGCTGGCTCAGTAGTTGGGGCCCATGCTCCATGGCATGTGGGATCTTCCTTGACCAGGGATCACAATGGTGTCCCTTGCATTGCAAGGTAGATTCTTAACCACTGGACCACCAGGGAAGCACCAAGAGTCAACAATATTTAGAATAAATAAACTGTAGTTCATTCATACAGTGAAATACTACAGCAGTAAAATAAAATGCTATTACACATACCAATCCCGGGTGCCTCTCACAGCCACAGTGGAAGGCATCTGTAAGAAGTTCAAGAATAGGAAAACTAGCATATGATGATAAAAGATAAAATAGAGAATCACTTATGGAAGAAGAGAGTTCAGCTTTCTGGGATATTATAAATGTTTTATGCTTAATCTGGGTGGTGGCTCCTTGGATTTAGAGACATGCAAAAATTGTTCAAGATTGGCCACATCACTGGGTGTATGTTATACCACAATACAATGTTAACAAACAACCCATATATAGTTGGGTGTGTGTGCCTAGTCACTCAATCACATCTGACTCTTTGCAACCCCATGGACTGTAGCCCACCAGGCTCCTCTGTCCATGGGGATTCTTCAGGCAAGAATACTGGAATGGGTTGCCACGCCCTCCTCCAGGGGATCTTTCCCACCCAGGGATTGAACCCAGGTCTCCCACATTGCAGGTAGATTCTTTAGTGTCTGAGCCACCAGGGAAGCTAATCATTTGTAATAAGTGCTACCAAGAAGGTATTTCCCTGGTGGTCCAGTGGTTAAGAATCCCCTCCCAAAGCAAGGGATATGGGTTTGATCCCTGTTTGGGGAACTAAGATCATAGTTGCGGGGCAACTAAGCCTGCTAGCCTTGATTAGAGAGAAGTCTGCACACCACAACAAAGGATCTCACATGCCACAACTAAGACCCAATGCAGCCATAAATAAATAAATATTTTTTAAAAAGTGCTGCCGAGCCTCCAAGAGGACCTGATCTGATCTGGGGCATGACTTCCCCAAGGAAGTCAGAAATAGAAAAGAGGAGTTCAAAGAGATGAGCCTGCAGGAAGTACTGAGGAGAGAAACTTCTGGAAGATGGGAAAGAGCACCAGAAATGTTGGAGCAACAAGAGGGAGCAGTGTGAGGCAAGTGTGAAGAGGCAGGCAGTCTGTTGTTAAGGTGTTGCGCTCGGCTCTGGGACCTGTAGAAAGTGAAAGTGTTAGTCCCTCAGTCATGTCCAACTCTTCGCTACCCTATAGACAGTAGCCCACCAAGCTCCTCTGTCCTTGAGATTCTCCAGGCAAGAATAGTGGAGTGGGTTGCCATTCCCTTTTCCAGGGGATCTTCCCAACCCGGGGATCAAACCCAGGTCTCCTGCACTGCAGGCAGATTCTTTACCTAGGGAACCTGTGGAGGGATCTTCAGAGAGCCACATTATAGATTCTTTAGAAATCAGTGGGTGTTCAATGTACTTTTCTACAGACTGAGTTGACAGCTGAGGCTCTCTGTAGCAACACTTAATTGTCCAATTTGCATTTAGGGGATCCCCCGGTTTAATACAGACACCCTCATTTAATATAACTTCTTTCCCACTTTTCCTGCCCATTCTGTGCACGAAAACAGTGCTATTGAATCAAAGACTGACACGAATATAGGATCGTACATGCACGCCTCTCCCAGATACAACATCTGGGATGCACAAACCCAGACCCACCTGCATGACAGCCAGAACAGTCCTCGAGTGCACCATTGCCTAGCCAGGCTTCCATGGAAACACCAGTGCTCCAAGAGCCATCAGTCAGTCTCTACAGTCAAATACACCTGTGAAACAAGACTAAACACAAAGTTTTTCTATTGTAGGACTTCTCCAGGTGTTTCCTGTGCGAACATGCATTTTGACTGGGTGGGAAACAATATGCAGGATTTCTAAACTTATTTGAACCACGGAGCCCTTTTGTGGAGTAAATAAGGTCGGCAAGTCAAGGTATTATTCAGTGGAACACGCTCTGCGAAGTGGGGATGTGAAGTCTGACAGCATGGTGTTTCAGTCCTTTTCACTAGTTATGATTCACGACATTACAGCAAGCAATAGTCCCCGTACCTCAATTTATTTTGAGAATAAATACAAATAAATGACGGAAAGCTAAAGTTGTTATTTTTTTTCACTTTTATTTTTTTTAATTGGAGGCAAATTACTTTACATTAATATATTGGTTGGATTTTTGTCTTTCATCAAGTTCTAATTCTTCCTTCACCACCGTCTGGTCCTCTTCTGTATTTGTTCACTGGATGCTCATTCATCTGATTGACTGGAGATAATTCTCCTCCTTGGTAATTTTAAGTACCTAAAAAACTTCCACCAACTCCTTGTATTGTTTGAAAGAAAGTTTGTTGATCTTTAACCCTTTTTAGAAATTATCAAAAAGCTAACTGGACTCAGATCCCCATCCTCTCAATGATTACACATAAAATAGTGTTTTTCATATCTCAAGTCCCAAATTATGTTACCTGTTGTAGACAATTTTTGTGAAACAGACTGCAAAAAAAAATCTAGAAAGGTTAATTCTGCTATAGCTGACATATTCAGAATTTTTAGTATTCAACCTAAGCTTTGCATTTTCTTTGCAATTTTCAAAATGCAGAGCCTCACGCTCTCTTTCAAAGGCTCTGGTATTATCCAGAAGCAATTACGAAGAAAAACGAAATTACCTTTCGTCATTCTATCTACTCTGGGCCTTGGAAATTCAGACTGACAATGAACTGACAATTATATGCAATCCACTTTCAGTTAATTTCACCATAAATTGAGCCTGAGGACTGCTGACAAATAAAATATATTATTCTTCTGAAAACATTCTCTTTGGGGCTCCAGATCTTCAATCTATTTCATTAGTGGTCACGACCAAACTAAGTTGAAAATTGATTTATGCAATAGTTATCCTTCTGCAATAATTAATTAGGAAAATAATACTTTGGTGGAGCTTTGAAAAGGAGCGGTTTCTAAGGCTCTTTGATAAAATAGAAAACTTTTAAAATAATTATGAGGCAGTGTTCCTAAGGGAGTAGATATGCATTGCCCTTGCCTATTTCCACAAGTCACTAGACTTAAATCACAGTCAGAGATGGCTCCTTGAATTTCAATTCAGTTCATCTAACAATTTTTTGGTATGTGCTATGTGCCAGGCACTATATGCTAAGTCTTCGAGTATCACAGAAATGGAACATCCTCAATAAGTGTACATGGGCAGGTAGCCATGTATAGTATTAAATGTCATAATAAATATTGTAATAGACAGAATAGCAGTGTTTGGCAGTCATAGAGGCTCCAGGGATTAATTCTCCTTGAATCATTGGAGAAAGCTTCATGGGAGAAAGTGGCCTTGGAACAAGTTCTAGGACAATGGGTACATTTTTTTAAGGGGTACATGTTTAATTGGCTAGGATGAAGGGTTGGAGAGAATGTGAGTAGTTCAATTTCAGGCAGAGGGAACAGTGCAAACAATTGCAAAGAATGATGATGATTCCCAGTAGGTTTTGAGAAGAGGTGAGAGATCTAGGGTGGCTGTGTGTGGTAAGAGGAGGACATGCTGGGATGAGACTGTAGCAGAAACAAGGTCTGCAGACTATTCCTAATAAATGAGCTTTTAAATGAGGGGGCCACCTTGATAAATCTGGTGGCTGTGTCATGGGATGAAAGAGTACTGAAAGGTAACTGTTCTGTTGAGAGGTAATAATAAAAAAAAACTGTTGAAGAAAAAAATAAAGATGCAAGAAGGAGCAGAATTTGGGAATCATTTAATTCATCCCTTTAGAAGTTAAGGCATAGTGAGGTCTGAGGTTGGAAGGATCTTGTGGGCGTTGAACTCATGGAAGTTGTGAGCCAAAGATGGTGAGGAAAAAGTGTGAATGAAGTGCTAAAGTCTTAAAGGAGGGAGGAAATATCGTGAAAGATGATAGAGAAGGATGATATATCTTCATTATTTGACTCATTTATTCATTTAAAAAACTTGCCATTGAAAACCTATTCTACTGGGCATTGGGACTATAAGCACCAACAAAACATATTAATACAGCAGCTTTGGTCAAAGGGGGGACTTATTTTCTTCAGGCAGAGGAAGGTTTCAAGGTTAGTTAACAGAAATTTAACCGAGCATATTTTTACACCCAACAGGTTCTACTAGAAAAGAATCAAGGAAGAATGGACATCACAGTGGAGAAGCAAGTAAGCTTTGAATGCTTATGTTTATTTTTATTGCCCTGGTTGATTAACATCTTACTGGGGTACAGAATTCTATTAGGTTAAAATAATTTTTCTTTAGAATTTTGAACATGTTGCTCCATTGTGATTTTAGCTTCCAGTGTTACTCTTGTGAAATCATGACATTCTAATTCTCATTTCTCTGTGACCTGGTCTTTCCTTCTGCAAAATCTTGGCGTCTTCTCTGCATTGCTAGTGTTCTCAAATGTCATTATACTGGGATTTGATGTGGATCACTTTTCCATTCATTATGCCTGGCATTTGGAGGATCTTTCCAATCTTTTATTATTTCTTTGAAAATTCCATCCTCTATTGTCTTCTATTACAATGTCTGCCCTCCTGGACATTTCCTTCTCTCTATCTTCCATCTCTTCTATTGAATTTTTTGCTGTTGTTCAGTAGCTCAATCATGTCCGACTCTTTGTGACCGCATGGACTGCAGCACGCCAGTCTTCCCTGTCCTTCACCATTTCCCAGAGCTTGCTCAAACTCATGTCTACGGAGTTGGTGATGCCATGCAACTATCTCATCCTCTGTCATCCCCATCTCCTCCTGCCTTCAGTCTTTCCCAGCATCAGGGTCTTTTCAAATGAGTCAGTTCTTCCAATCAAATGGCCAAAGGATTGGAGCTTCAGCATCAGTCCTTCCAATGAATATTCAGGACTGATTTCCTTTAAGATTGACTGGTTTGATCTCCTTGCAGTACAAGGGATTCTCAAGAGTCTTCTTCAATACCACAGTTCAAAAGTATCAATTCTTTGGTGCTCAGTCTTCTTTATGGTCTGACTCTCACATCCATACATGACTACCAGAAAAACCATAGCTTTGACTATATGGACCTTTGTTGGCAAAGTAATGTCTCTGCTTTTTAATATGCTGTCTAGGTTGGTCATAGCTTTTCTACCATGGAGCAAGCATCTTTTAATTTCACGGGTGTAGTCACTATCTGCAGTGATTTCAAGAAAATAAATTTGGTCATTGTTTCCATTGTTTCCCCATCTATTTGCCATGAAGTGATGGGACCAGATGCCATGATCTTTATTTTTTGAATGTTGAGTTTTAAGCCAGCTTTTTCACTCTCCTCTTTCACTTTCATCAAGAGGCTCTTTAGTTCTTCTTTGTTTTCTGCCACAAGGGTGGTGCCATCTGCATATCTGAGGTTATTGATATTCTCCAAACAATCTTGATTCCAGCTTGTGCTTCATCCAGCCTGACATATTGCATGATGTACTGGGCACAGAATTTAAATAAGTAGAGTGACAGTATACAGCCTTGATGTACTCCTTTCCCAATTTTGAAACAGTTCATCATTCCATGTCTGGTTCTAACTGCTGCTTCTTGATCTGCCTACAGATTTCTCAGGAGGCAGGTATGGTGGTCTGATAGTCCCATCTCTTTAAGAACTTTCCATGGTTTGTTGTGATCCACACAGTCAAAGGTTTTAGCGTAGTAAGTGAAGCAAAACTAGATGTTTTTCTGGAACTCTCTTGCTTTTTTGATGATCCAACAGATGTTGGCAATTTGATTTCTGGTTCCTCTGCTTTTTCTAAATCCAGCTTGAACATCTACAAGTTCTCAGTTCACATACTGTTGAAGCCTGGCTTGGAGAATTTTGAGTTTTATTTTGCTAGCATGTGAGATAAGTGTAACTGGCAGTAGTTTGAACATTCTTTGACATTGCCTTTCTTTGGGATTGAAATGAAAACTGACCTTTTCCAGTCCTATGGCCACTGCTGAGTTTTCCAGATTTGCTGGCATATTGAGTACAGTACTTTCACAGCATCATTTTTTAGATTTTGAAATAACTCAGCTGGAATTCCATCACATCTACTAGCTTTGTTGGTAGTTATGTTTCCTAAGGCCCACTTGACTTTGCACTCCAGGATGTCTGGCTCTAGGTGAGTGATCACACCATCATGGTTATCTCAGTCATTAAGATTTTTTTTTGTATAGTTTTTCTGTGTATTTTTGCCACCTCTTCTTAATACCTTCTGCTTCTGAATTTTTAGTCAGCTTTTTTTTTTAATTGCTAAGAACTTTTTCATATTTGAATTATTAATTCTAATTAGTAATTAACTATAATTATAATTATCTAATTACAGCATACAAGGTTGTTAAGTGAGGCTTTTAAAAATAAATTTGGAGTTGAAAATCCAGGTTTAAAACCGAGAATGTAATATACCCCTATATTCCAAAGAGAGATGCTAGACCATCATACAAGACTCACTATGAGCCAGTAAAACAGGTCTTGTTCTCTTAGTCTACCTCCCAACTTAAGTGCATATATGAAGAGAAAGTAAGAAAGAGGAGGAGAGGGAAGGGGGAAGGGAGGGAGGGAGAAATAGAGGTTGAGAGCATGGAAGAACGGAAAGCAGGAAGGAAGGAAGAGAGGAAGGAAGGAGGGAAAGGAGAAAGGCTAGAGGCTTTTCAAAGTGAGTCAAGATTTTTTTTTAAAGAAATACATACATGGGAGTGAGAACATGTGGATGGTCCTCCTTCCTCCCGCCCCCTCAGGCCCAACAAGGAGACACTTCTCAACACACACTCAAGTCCCCTGGGATTGTCTGCCATGGGACTGCCCAGCATCTTGGACTCCAGCCAGCTTCTGCTAAGCTGCAGACCCCTGTGGGCTTGATCTACCTATGCTGCCACTTAGGCAACCGGCAAAGTTTGGGGAGAGAGAGCTTTAAGGGAGAACTAGATCCATGTCCTCTGGACTTAGGGGGTCAGCTGGGTGGGGGCAGAGAGATTAGTGCCTTCTAGTCACCTGAGACTGCCTGGTAATACTTGTGTAGGACAAATAAGAGAGTATAGTGGAAATGGTTTAAATTTTCATACAAGAGAGAAAGGCAGGAAGTGGAATGGATGAGTCCCGAGTTCCAGGAACTAAGTGGAAACCCAGGAAAGTAAGAGCTTGAAAGGACCCCACCACCACCACAGCTAGTAGTTCTGCACAAGCAGATGGAAGGAGACAGGGGCAGCAGCATGAGACACCTGCAACATGGTGTTCCTCTCAATGAAGGGTGGGGAGAACAGCACAAGGTCAGAAGTCCCCCGAGATGGTAGGCAGAAAGTACTACCAGAAACGGTCAGCTTGGGGCAACTGTCACACAAAGGCATCAGTGACAGGCAGGATAGCCCAATTAAACGTAGTTTCCTTCTTCTAATTTCGGCTTCCCTTAGGCCTGACACTGGGAGGGGCAGAAGCATCAGTTAGTGGATGTGGGAATAAGTAGGGTGAGAGAGATAAAAGAATAGTCCATGAACCCCCACTTTCATTTTGCAGAATTCTGGGTCAAATTCAAGCTAGGAAGGGGGAGAAGGTATGAATTGGATACAAGACTAAAGGTGAGACTAGACTGAACTGTTTACCCAAAAAGGAAATGATTCTAACCTCCCAAAGTGCCCATAAGAGCATATGCACAGATCTGATCCAGGTGTGGGGGAAAGGAACTCTAACAACAACTTAGAGAAGAGGGATAGGACGGCACCCAGGTTGCTTTCTGCTTGCACCTTATCGAGTATAACTCATTTCGTGAACTGGATATAATAGCATGCTTGTTTCCTCTTCCATTTTCTTCCATTCTCTTTGTCCTTGTGGAATCATACTCTTGCTATCATTTTATTTGGATTTCAGGGCAGAGAGAATGTGGGCAGACATGTCCAGTCCCTTTTCCAACCACAAATCAATGCAACTGCATTTTTTCACTCCCAGAGCTTTTTCCAAGAATAAGCTAACCTATTGATATTTGAAATGAGAAATCAGTAGATGATAGGATAGTCCCAAATTCCCATGTAAATATTGGGTGTATTTCACTTACATAAGCTTACCTCGGAGAACAGTTTTAACTCTTGAACTCTTTCGCCAGATCATTGACTGTCACATCTGCCACCTGGTGGCCGTTCTGCTGCACACATTATGCTAATATCACCATGCCTGGCCTACACTAGGCGCCACCCACCCACACATCCATGGTACACTTGTTCAAGGCAGGTTCGGGGTACGAAGACAAACAGAAAACACACATCGCCTTGTCCTTCCTTGAGGAGCTGATAGTATAATGGGGAGACAGAAAATATGCATGCATTTTAGGGTGATTTGTAAAAGCTAAGGGACTAAGGTTCAAGTCCGTATTTTTAACTTTTGTTTTCTCAACTGACTTTTCCCCTGAAATTTAATAAAAGATACTCATGTCTCTGCCATCTTTTAAAAAAATTCAAATAAACAAACTTTCCATCAATCATGTACTCCTTACCATCTTATTTCTTTCCTTAGATTCATAACTAACTTCTCCAAAGAGGAGTCCATACCCTCTGTCCCCTCTTTCTTGCCGATAATTTAAAGTTTTTAATTTCATTTTCATATATATATTATATATATATTTATTTATTTTAATTGGAGGCTAATTACAATATTGTAGTGGTTTTTTGCCACACATTGACATGAATCAGCCATGGGTGTACATGTGTTCCCCGTCTTGAACCCCCCTCCCACCTCCCTCCCCATCCCTCTCCATCCCATCCCTCAGGGTCATCCCATTGCACCAGCCCTGAGCACCCTGTCTCATAAATAATTAAAATATGCAGAAAATAATAATAAAATTGCCCAGGTTATCACCCAGCTTTATCACATATTGACATTATATCAGACTGGTCTTAGATCTTCTTTCCCCAAGAAATAAAGCATTAGAGATTGACAAGATGTTCTGTGGTCATGTTTCCCGCTCTGTTCCTGATCCATCTCCTCCCTGCCCCCAGGGAGAATCACAATCATGAGCGTAATGCCCATGCAGACTTCCATGCTTTAAGTTCATATTTATGTATCCATAAGCATTGAATAATATTATTTTGAATGGTTGTAAACTCAGAAAATCATTATGAAAGTTGCTTTCCTTAAAAATTCAACTTTGTATTTTTCATTTTTATCCATAGTCAAACATATAACTCTAGTTCATTTTCACCACTGGATATTAAACCATGGCCAAATTATATATATCCAGCCTTCATGTGATGAATATTTAGGTCACAGTCAGTATTTTTCTATCCCAAACAATGCTTGCATGAACAATCACATGTACATCTCCTTGCTCACATGTATAGTTCTTGAAAAGAGGACCCTTTGTCCTGTTCCTGTTCTAGAAAGTGAGGAAGAAACTTCCTAAGAGTTCTCTCTTTTGAGGGTCTTTGCCAACCCAACACATCCTCTGCTGGAGACAAGAAATGTCACTGCCCTAAGCACTGGATTCAGTCCTCTATCCACACAACCTGAGAACAGAATTTACTTATCTGCCAAGTTGATGCCACCATGTAATGAGTCTACTTCTGAGTATCCAGAACTACAACATTATTTCTTCTCTCTCTACTAATGTAATTCTGATTTCTTTTTTTCTTACTTTTATTGCTATTAAGTAATGGTTCATATAGGGTTTCCCTGGTGGCTCAGCTGCAAAGAATCTGCCTGCAAAGCAGGAGCCACAGGAAACTCAGGTTCTATCCCTGGGTTGGGCAGATCCCCTGGAAGAAGTCATGGCAACCCACTCCAGTACTCTTTCCTGGACAATCCCATGGACAGAGAAGCCTGGAAAGCTATGGTCCATATGGTCACAAAAGAGTCAGACACACCTGAATCAACTTAGTATGTATCCATGCAATGGTTCAAATAGACCCCTATTAGAATTATAATTTTTAGGATGGTATTTATAATTTAAGATGATTTAAGTGCCAATCAATGACTTCTATGTCATTCCATTTGTAGGTGGAGCAGATTTTTGTTATTTTAACAAATCCAACTAAACAATCCAGAAACACAGCTGCAATCTTTTGTCTTTTACAAGAAATGTAAAGGGTCTTAGGATAAAATTTCAGAAATATACAACATAATTATGACTTTCACTTGTAAATTATTTCCATTTTATTTTATTTCAAGATAATGAAAGCATAATATATCTCTACTTAAGACTATTTAAGAAGTCTCTCCTACTGACCCAGAAAAACTTATTTTTTGGTCTCTCTTCTAAAGTAATTTTGGATTTTCTCATTTAGCTACACATGGAAACTTGACAGAACTGTCATTTCTTGGAAAATGTTATATAAATGCAGTTTATTTAGAAGTACATTTCCTGAGTCAGTTGTTTCCTCTCCTACCATTTCCAGATGGTGTAAGGGTTGGGTTTCAGCTATTGCTGTTTACTGGAATCCCCATAACATGAATGGCTTTCCATAACATAAAATGGTAGGAGTTTACATGAATAATCTTGCCACTGGGGGACATCTGAACCTCAGAGTCCATCTCTGTAGAACAAGAGCTGAACTGACTCTACCGATAAGATGAACATGTTTATGACATACTTTTCTTCAAACCTTCTGATACCTGTCCTTGTGCTTAGGTGAAATCCAAACACCTTGGGGATGGTCCACAAGGTACTGGATGGGTGGGGAGCGGGGCCCCTCCACCACTGCTCTCGGGGCTCCAACCCTTCAGGCTCACCCAGCTCCTCCCTCCTTCACCCGCACAGGTCCCTCAGCCCAGAGGCTTTCCCCTGCTGTGCCCCTTACCCTGCCCAGGCTTAACTGGATGTCATTGGAGTAATTCTCACTGACTTTCCACTTCAAACCATTCCTCCTGCTCCTTTGCATTCCACCTTTAAACCTACCATCTACCGCACTTATTTCACCTACAGTCATGTAGTTTTGATGCGATTAGTTGTTGACTGTGCACGGTCATCTTCATTTTGTTGATTTTATGTATCCAGTGTATTTCTGTCAGAGATTTTGGGTGCTTGTGACATCTGGAGGGACAGTTCCTCCTTGTGTGGTGAATGAATCAGACTACACTGTGAGGACAATGTTAGCAAACAACCTCCAAATCTCATTGCTCACTGCAAATACTGACAGCTCTCTCAGGGAGTTGGCTGGGCTGGGTTTGGCAGGGTTGGGTCTCAGGTCCTCTCCCTTCTCTGTTTCTTGTTCAAGAGCCCAGGCAGAAGGAACTGTGGCTGCCTGGGTATATTCTCATGACGGACAGAATGAACAGAAGGATTCTTAGTATCTCTGCCCAGAACCGGCACAACCTCATATCCTCCCACATTCTTCCAGCCAAATCAATTCTTTTGACTCAAAGTCAATACAGGACATTTGACATCCATAGTAGCTGGATGCTAAATTGTTGGTAATCCCTCCCAGTCACTGTGAAAACTGCAAATTCTCCTTGGGTGCTGATCACGCCCCCTCACCCCCACTGAGAGCCCTTCTCAGTGACTGGCACATAAGCAGACATTCAATGGATATTTGATATCCATTGGGGACAGTTTGCCAAACTTCCCTCCAGAACCCTTGAAAATTTTACTCAGTGATGAGAGAGTGTTACAGCAATTAGTTTAATGTCCTTACAACATTATTTCTTCCATGCAAAGGTTACAACTTTTTAATGTGAAGCTTTGGATTTTTTTCTTTTCATATACTTAGTGACAATTGCTTTGAGTATTTCTCAATTCAAGTCTTCCGCTCATTTTTCTATTAAGTTTTTCTTCCTCATTTGCAAGAACTCTTGTCAAGGGTAAGGAATATTTTCCTAGTTTCTCTTTTAAATGTTTTAATGATTTTCTTATGGGCAGACATTGCTAATATTTACATATCTTCGTCTCTTATCCTTTTCCTTCCTGGTCTGCTGCAGTGAACATTTTTACTGACAACATGGTGTTGCACCAAAAGCGTATGTACTATAATTTGCCCATTCCCTTTTAGTGGGCTATTTACATGGTTTCCAGGTTTTTCTCTTATAAATAATATTATGATGAAGACTACCTTTTTTTAAGGTTTCTTTTTAATGTGGACCATTGTTTTTTTTTAGTCTTTATTGAATTTGTTACAATATTGTTTCTATTCTGTTTTGGTTTTCCATCTGGGAGGCATGTGGGATCTTAGCTCCCTCACCAGGGATCGAACCCACACCCTCTGCGTTGGAAGGCAAAGTCTTAATCACTGGACCACCAGGAAAGTCCCATGATGAAGATCTTGTACTTAAGTCTTAGTAATGGAAGTATCACATCCAACGATATTTTTTCAGTTCTTGATACAGTTTGTCAAATTATTACTGATACTCTGCTTTCTAGGCCCCACACTCTAGATTCCCCCACCTGAGAATCAACACTTCAGATCTTCACCTCCTAGTGAGCCACACCCCAGGCCCTGCTGATGAACCCTTACCAGCCAGCCTTGTACGGCAGCAGGCAAGGTGAGGTGGGATGGGGGTGGGGTGGGCAAGAGTGGGTCTGGAGGGGCAGAGGTTTCCAGAGCATCCCAGATGCTCCTTCTGCCTGGAATGCTCTGCCCTGAGATCTTCCCATAGCACCTTCTTGAGACTGGAGTCTTTCCTCAAATAGCTCCCAAGAACACTATCCTGACCCATTTATCTAGAAGATGTACATGCTGTTGGATCTAAAAGAGCCTCTAACTCCAACGCATTATTCCCTATTACATTACACTGTTTCTTTTTCTTGAAGACCACTCACACCTATCCAATACTAACTTATTAATTTACATACTTAATTGCTGTCACTAATCATCTCATCTGGTTTGCTAACTGCAGTATATCCAGCATCAGGAAATAGTCTCTGGCACAAAAAGAGTGGTTCTCGGATTGGCTGCTCAAGTGAAGTTTTAAAAATTCACTTCCTCCCCCAAATAAGAAATGTATAATGTTAAATAATTGGAGAAGGAAATGGCAGCCCACTCCAGTATTCTTGCCTGGAGAATCCCAGGGATGGGGGAGCCTGGTGGGCTGCCGTCTATGGGGTCACACAGAGTCAGACACGACTGAAGTGACTTAGCAGCAGCAGTAGCAATGTTAAATTATTTTATCAAGAAAAAGTTGGATATCATTTTCTACAGGAGATACAGAATATAACAGACATTCTCAAGCATTTATTCATTCCTGTGTAGCTGGATCTTTGTCAAGTCCTTTCTAATGTTGCTAATAGAGTGTGGTTGTGAAAATGATGGAAACTGTTGGAATTCTTTAATAAAAGTATCATGTTTGGAAAGATGCAGTAGAACTCATCCAAGTGTGTGTGTGTGTGTGTGCATGCACATGCTGGGTTGGGTCTGAAAGCAGAGGGGGTTATGCTTGCTTGTGCATAAAATAGAGTGCGCTAATGGTGCACCATTGGTGCCTCTATTTTTTACTATAGAAATATGACATGCTTAATATAGGATGTGTGTTATAAAATTTTACTGTGTGAGAACAGATCAGCGTACAATTAAGAATTTTCAAGAAGAACTCACTTAAAGACTTTTAACTTGCTTCAGTTCAGTTCAGTTCAGCTCAGTTGCTCAGTCGTATCCGACTCTTTGCGACCCCATGAATCACAGCACGCCAGGCCTCCCTGTCCATCACCAACTCCCGGAGTTCACTCAAACTCATGTCCATCGAGTCAGTGATGCCATCCAGCCATCTCATTCTCTGTCATCCCCTTCTCCTCCCACCTCCAATCCCTCCTAGCATCATACTCTTTTCCAGTGAGTCAACTTGTTGCATGAGGTGGCCAAAGTATTAGAGTTTCAGCTTGCTTATGGATCTTCAATTTTGTGTGCCACAGTAATCTAAAAAGAAACCTAACAATAACAATGTAGTCACTAAATACTATCATGTTGCCCAAGTACCTATACCTGCATTGTTTTGTGTATAAACAATATATTCCAAGGGAAAAATTCAATACTCATGTTTCCTTCCAGATCAAGTAAACCAGAATTTCTGGAGGTGGAACCCAAGATATTGGTAACTTTTAAAACTCCCTTGGTGATTCTAAATTGCAGCCAAGTTTGACAGCCACCGATATAAAAGAAACTCAGGAATATTTGTTGGATTGATGGTTGGATGGATGAATGACAGAAGGATAAAAGAACACTGTGAATCAGGAATCTGAGGCTCTAGTTCCAGCACTGCCAATAATGTGCTATGCATCTTAAATTGTCACTGTACTTTTCTAAACACCCATAGCTGCCTTCTAAGTTCCTGCTTCAAGACTTCACAATTCCCCTTCTTGGTTACAGCAAGGGGCCTAGAGTGGAAAAGCTGCAAGAAACATGAGGACAGCATGTTTGAGGCTTTATAAAAATGCACCCAGAATAAAGATGATCCTAACAGAAAGCTCTTTACCATGGCAACCTTTTACCTAGAAAAGGAAAGCATTTGCAAGGTTCCTGAGAATCTCACACTTAGAAGAACATCACACATCTCTGTACTGGATGTGCAGAGGAGGGACAAACTGATCCCTAATCCCCAAATATCCCAGTTGGGAAGTAAAATGTGTGTATGTGTACCCTGAGCCAGAAGAAGGGGAGAAATGCATTTATCTGAGTCCCCACAAACCTCCTTCTGATATAGTCTGTTTGAAGCCTTCTCCAAGGTAAACATGAGCTACTCAAACTTTCTTGACTGCTGTCTTGGCTGACTTGCTGAACCTTTGAAAAAAAGGTGGGGGTTGGGGGTACACTGCCACCCTGACTCTGCTACTGTTAGTCTACACAGACAGCAAAACAGTATGGTTTCTTACTGGGAAAGATAGCTGCTCATGTTTACTTAAAGCATGACAAAGGCATTTACAACAAGGAACTCCTGTGTGGCCTACCTGATTCCTGTTAATTTTCAGGCCCTATTCCCCAGGCTGCTTTAAGTAGAGCTTTCTGCTGTGGGAGTTAGCGCTATCAGTCCCTTGGCATCAGTACCTGCCTGGTCATTCAACAGTGGCTACAAATTATCCAGCTTTAGTCCCCCTCATCCTATGTCATCTCAGGGAAGGACAGTTTTAAGACTACAAAGATAACTTTCACACCAGTAAAGTAATACTCAAAATTCTCCAAGCCAGGTTTCAACAGTACGTGAACCGTGAACTTCCAGATGTTCAAGCTGGTTTTAGAAAAGGCAGAGGAACCAGAGATCAAATTGCCAATATCCTCTGTAGCATCAAAAAAGCAGGAGAGTTTCAGAAAAACATCTATTTCTGCTTTATTGACTACGCCAAAACTTTTGACTGTGTGGATCACCACAAACTGGATAATTCTTAAAGAGATGGGAATACCAGACCACCTAACCTGCCTCTTGAGAAATCTGTATGCAGGTCAGGAAGCAACAGTTAGAACTGGACATGGAACAACAGACTTGTTCCAAATAGGAAAAGGAGTACGTCAAAGCTGTATATTGTCACCCTGCTTATTTAACTTATATGCAGAGTGGTCATGTATGGATGTGAGAGTTGGACTCTGAAGAAAGCTGATCGCCGAAGAATTGATGCTTTTGAACTGTGGTGCTGGAGAAGACTCTTGAGAGTCCCTTGGACTGCAAGGAGATCCAACCAGTCCATTCTAGAGGAGATCAATCCTGGGTGTTCATTGGAAGGACTGATGCTAAAACTGAAACTCCAATACTTTGGCCACCTCATGCGAAGAGTTGACTCACTGAAAAAGACTGATGCTGGGAGGGATTGGGGGCGGGAGGAGAAGGGGACGACAGAGAATGAGATGGCCGGATGGCATCACTGACTCGATGGACATGAGTTTGAGTGAACTCCGGGAGTTGGTGATGGACAGGGAGGCCTAGTGTGCTGTGATTTATGGGGTCACGAAGAGTCGGACACGACTGAGCGACTGAACTGAACTGAACTGAGAGTACATCATGAGAAACGCTGGGCTGAATGAAGCACAAGCTGGAATCAAGATTGCCAGGAGAAATATCAATAACCTCAGATATGCAGATGATACCACCCTTATGGCAGAAAGCAAAGCTCTTGATGAGAATGAAAGAGTGGAAAAGTTGGCTTAAAACTCAACATTCAGGAAACAAAGATCATGGCATCTGGTCCCATCACTTCATGGCAAATAGATGGGGAAACAGTGGAAACAGTGACAGACTTTATTTTGGGGGACTCCCAAATCACTGCAGATGGTGACTGCAGCCATGAAATGAAAAGACACTTGCTCCTTGGAAGATAAGTTATGACCAACCTAGACAGCATATTAAAAAGCAGAGACATTACTTTGCCAACAAAGGTCCGTCTATTCAAAGCTATGGTTTTTCCAGTAGTCATGTATGCATGTGAGAGTTGCACTATAAAGAAAGCTGAGTGCCAAAGAATTGATGCTTTTGAACTGTGGTGTTGGAGAAGACTCTTGGGAGTCTCTTGGACTGTAAGGAGATCCAACCAGCACATCCTAAAGATCAGTCCCATGTATTCACTGGAAGGACTGATGCTGAAGCTGAAACTCCAATCTTTTGGCCACCTAATGCAAAGAACTGGCTCATTGGAAAACACCCCAATGCTGGAAAAGATTGAAGGTAGGCGGAGAAGGGGACGATAGAGGATGAGATGGTTGGATGGCATCACCGACTCAATGGACACCAGTTTGGGTAAACTCCGGGAGTTGGTGATGGGCAGGGAGGCCTGGCGTGCTGCAGTCCATGGGGTCGCAAGGAGTCGGACATGACTGAGCAACTGAACTGAAGAAGTTATGAAAGTGGGCACCTTAGACATTGTTTCGCTGGCTTCTCAGTGGATAAGAGAAAACTGCCACACAACAGAGGCAAAACTGGTCTCATAACACCATAATTTGCATATTCAAATTTCTCAACTTACTGCTAAATATCGTTAGCAATATTTTCTAAGTATATTTTAAAAGGAAATGGCCGTTCATACGATGCTTCCAAGCTCTTGTATACTCTGGTTCCAGAGAAATCTCTCCTCTGACAAGAAAACGCCCAGGAGTGCAAAAGGCGCTGAGAATTTCTTCAAGGCAAACATTAACTTAGTACCTGCTTTTTAAGACGCTAGGGATGCAGAGAGGAACATGCACACACACAACCTCTTTGAGTTCAAGGGACTCACAACCTCACACTCCTCATTCGGCCCCTCCGACCCAACACACTCACAGAGGAAACTTTTCAACAGGAAAAGTTTTCACACGTCACCTCTTTCTTCATCGCTTAAAGAAGAAAAAATTAATTATAGAGCTGGTGCCCAAGGCTTATTACATAACTCCTTTATAGAAATGCCATTCTCTGGGACAGACAAGGTGTGCTTCAGGTAAATGGTGTAACTAAAACGACATCATTACAGGAGTTGCATCCACATGAGATGACTTTCCTCTCACGAAGAACATGAAACGGAGGGTGGTTAGGGTGAGTGAACACGATGCACTCACTGGCTGGAGGGAAGGCAGCGAGCCTAACAATCCTTTTTTGGGGACTCGGTTCCCTGGTCCGTATATCAAGAAGTTTGCCCAAGTGCGTGTAACTCAGGGAACACCCCAATTCTGAACTAGAACCAGCCCGGGTCTGAATCGCCAAGTTGATCATTGCTCAAGCCTTGATCCGGGAGCAATCGGGCTTCCGAAGTCCGGCTCGCGGAGAGGACCAAACCCACTTGGGGCATCCGATGCCCGTGAGAAGCAGAGAGAGGAGGCAGGATGCAAACCTTCCCCAAGATTGAGGAATAATCCTTTTATAAAGCACCTCGCAGGAACACGCAGATCCCCGGCGCAGGGCTACGTGCGGCCGGGACAGCACCTCCTAGCCGCCTAGGGTCCGGGCCTCGCCCGGGGCTGCCCTTGCGCAGGCGCAGTCGCGCAGCGCTGCCTCCCCAGCGCGCATGCTCCGCCGAGCCGCGGCGCTCCGGGCTCCCCGCGGCGGCGGCGGAGGCGGCGGAGGAAGTTTCCGCTCTGCACTCCACCCCGGTAGCAGCTTCGGGGCCGGGGACAGCTTCCTCCGGACGCGCCGCGGGCTTCGCAGCCGCCGCAGGGCGGTCGGACGGGATCATGGGGTTGTCAAAGGGGCCGGAAGGCCAGGGTCTCCCGGAGGTAAGGACCCCCTCCTCCCTCCCTGACACGTCCGGGTTTCCGAGCGAGGGCCGAGCCTGAGGGGTCGCAGGCACGGGGAGACCCGGCCGCGTTTAGGGCTCCCCGCCTCCTCTCTCAGGTTCGGCCGCTTCCCCAAGCACCGGCCCGTCCGCTGGGGGCCGAGCTAGTTCCCCAGTGCGGACATGGGCGGAGACCAGCTTCAAACGGTGCCGGGTCTCCGGGGACGGAGGGAGCCTTCCCTGGCCAATACCTGCCCCGACGCTGCCCCGGGGCCCGGGGTCCCACCTCTCTGGCTCCCTCCGGCAGTCTCCCCCCGACCCCCGGCGCCGCACGGCTCACCCCGAGGACCGAGTCTCCTGCGCCCAGTAGTCACGAGACGCGCGCTGGGACGGTCCGGGCTCTGGTTGTGCGAAGGGCGGTGACCTTGTCGCCGCCTCCCCGGGCCCACGGGGTCCTGGCGGCCGGCACCCGCCGCCATGGTGTCGGGGGGGATTGCCTCCCTGCGTTTGTCCCCACGCCGGGCCAGGCTGGCTGGAGGAAGTTTGGGAGCCGGGCGCGCGCCAGGTCGTGTCCGGCCGGGTCAGCGCAGCGCGGGGTCCGCGGTGGAGACGCGCTCTCCGTCCGTGCGGAGTGGCCGGGCGGAAACGTCGCTGCTTCTCCAGAAGGTAGAGCTGGCGCCTCTCCTTCCAGAGGTGTTTGTTATTAAGTACTCAGTCGATCCCGAGGGACAGGGTGATCAGCGGTTTCTGGATTTATACACACATTATCTGGGAGAAGAGGGAAAGTGCATTTCCTTTTGGCTGAAAATATCACTTAGCTAGACGGTTTGCATCTGTGCTCTCTTCCAGTTGATTTACTCAAAAACTAGTCTAGTTTACTAGATTCTTGAAAGAAATGGAGTCCATGCTGCGCCTCTGTCCCCTTCCTAAGGTTCCGAAGCAGGTATTTGTCAAAGGGACTGATTCCTTGACATGGTGAGTGGTCCCTTCACACTTAACTGCCTGGGGCCAGTCTTGCTTCTTTGCCTCCCTCCCCAAATCCTTAGTTCTTAAATCTCACTAGTACCGTTTATTGAGGGATCATTGTTCTGTGCATAAAAGCTGGAGATGCAGTGATTGCAGAACAGACTTAATCTGTCATTGTTTGCTCCCAGAATGCATATCCATTTCATCATTTTCAGAAAACCTAGCAAGTGTAATGTCAGAACCCTTCTGTTAGGTAACACTTGACATGCGAGTTGCTTTGATGGACCAGGGTTTGTGAAGACTAGAATCTGTTCTGTGATTTGATTTGATATTTCTTTTTTGCCTTTTTAAATTCTAGGCGCTCGTCAGGTTTTTTGCCTGGCACTTTGCTGTGGACTCTGTCTGATCTCCCAGGTTCTAACTTAAACCCCTTCAATTCTTTGCCTCAGTGTACCACCAGTAGGGTCTTTCTAGAAAAAAAAAAACAACTTGCACCTCCTTTGTCCTTTGTTTAACTCTTCACTGTCAGGAGACTGGGTCTAATTTGTCGCTTTTCCAAGTTCCAGGCAAACAGGAATCACTTAGTTCAAAGACTAGTATGTATGAATATGAATAGTATGTGTCATTAAGCTGTCACTAGTCTGGTTATTTCATTAGATTTAATTATGTTAAAACGTTTATGTATGTGAAGGAAAGAGATAGCTAGACGTGGCCCTGCCTTTCAGCTTACATGAACTATGGTCTAAGACAACTGACAGTTCGGTGTTCCTAGTTTAAGAGCTTACAGCATTCCTTTTTATTAGAATTTTAGTTTTAAGAGTTGGATGTGTAACCCAGCCTGGTGATGTTTTATGGCTTCAAGCTGGAGTATTCTTTCATTCACTGCATATTAGCTAGTGACCCTTTTGCATTTTGTTTTAATGTTAACCTATGAAGTGGATTTGGTGTCTTATTAACATTCACCATTCATTGTCTTGTGCAAGAAAATTACTTCACAAGGTTCATTGCAGAAGTACACTTCTCCATTCTGGGAGTGGGTGGATGGGAAGTGTGGGCCATGCACGCTCCAAGATGTGGGCAGTGGGTGCCCATTAGGTACAAGGTGTGGCAGGGAGGACCCTCCTGGGTTGTCCTGATGTATTGTCCTATTCTTGGAAGTGTCTTCATGATACGTGATTGAACAAATGAAGGATTCCTTTTTTACATCCCAGGAGTTTTAAGAAAATACTTATATTATCTCATTTTCCTTTTCTATTCTATTTTTGTGAACCATAACTGTTCTTTATTTTCTCTTATTTGAATCTCTCGACTTGTAGATGGTTCTCAACCATCACAGACCTTTTGCAAGGAAGAGAAGGTGTGAATAATTAATATTTATTTTTGCATGTCTGCTGGGAATTAGTGAATGCTCACCTTCAGAATCTTTGCTAACCTGGACCAGTGTCATTTGAGAGGGAAGTGAAATGAGCAGTGTCGCAAGGCTTTCCCCTTCATCACCGCCTGTTGCAGGAGATAAACAGTCTCTTTAATAATTCCATGTTCAACTATGTGTTAACATGTGTGCTCTTTCTCCTGAAAATTTGTATTTTAAAATAAACTTGACTTTCCATTATCAGTGTCATGACTATGAAAACATGTTGTTAATACATGACTGGCTTAGGTCGTGAAGCTTATGTGATTGATGGTTAAGCATGTCATTCCATATTTAATAAGTGTGTCTTTGGAGCCTAATGCTGTTCAGAACAGAGAGATAAACATGGGTGGCTAATAGATGGAATATGTGCCACCCCCAACCCAACCAGCTAATAGTCTATTTGGAAAGACAGGCATGCCGCTCAGAAGAGGTTAGTAATTGTATGAATGACAGACTATAAATAAAATAGAAATGCAAAGGAATGACCATTTTAAGCTGCAGAGATGACATTGAATGGGAGCTGGAGTTTGAAGGTGGTGTCTGGGTGGTTGGAGAACATCAGGAGAGCGGTGAAGGAATGAGAATGAGCAGGGCTTGTTTAGGTTGGCCGCAGCTGTGTCTGGATTGTTTTGGTGGGAGGTAAAGGCTGGAGAAGACTCTTGAGAGTCCCTTGGACTGCAAGGAGATCCAACCAGCCCATTCTAAAGGAGATCAATCCTGGGTGTTCATTGGAAGGACTGATGCTAAAGCTGAAACTCCAATACTTTGGCCACCTCATGTGACGAGTTGACTCACTGGAAAAGAGTCTGATGCTGGGAGGGATTGGGGGCGGGAGGAGAAGGGGACGACAGAGAATGAGATGGCTGGATGGCATCACCAACTCGATGGAGGTGGGTTTGAGTGAACTCTGGGAGTTGGTGATGGACAGGGAGGCCTGGCGTACTGTGATTCATGGGGTCACAAAGAGTCGGACACGACTGAGCGACTGAACTGAACTGAACTGAAAGGATGGAGCTGAAAAGAGAGGTTGCAACCCAAGATCTGAAAGCAAAACCAAGACATTTGGAACTTATCTGGTAGACAATGAGTGATGCCTTAATGATGAGGTCTGGGTGCTAAACTAAAGAGGGGTGATGAGAAAGCTGTGATTTAGGAAGGAATGAGCAGGATAGACTATTAGGGAAGAAAGATTGAGAGGCAGTTACCATTATCCTGGCATGACATGCAAATGGAAGATAGGATAAATGTGAGTTGCATAATTAGGGAAGATTTAGCAGGCATCGTTGGCTAAGGGAATAGTCAAGGTGGATATGAGGCTATGAACCAGGGTATCTTGACTGTTTTCTTTAGAGAGGCAATTGTTTATTTTCTGCAATAATGGAAGACAGGAAAGGCACAGTTCAGTAAAGTGTATGGAGGCAAAAGTACTAGTCTATTTAGATGTATTGAACTTGGAGTTAACAGCCTGGAGTGAAGGTAGGATATAAATAAAGAATGTTTCAATCAAATCCCTATTTAAGTATATCAAGTAAATATTATTTTTAAGGCAGCCCTGTTACATGGTAGTAATCACCCTGTAATATGTCTGTGTTGAAAGCCTTCCTTGTATTTGCTGTAGAGATCAAAGTGCAGAGGGGGCCACATGATTGAATTCTTTGTTCTTGCCCCTCTTGTCAGTAACTTCTAGAACCAAGATGAGTGTAAAGTTCAAACAAAACAAACCACCTGTTCCACCTGAAAGGAGTTTATCATCCAGTTGAGAAGCTGCTGTATAAGTCACATGTTAGGGAACAGGGTGGTAAATGTGCTGAAGTCTTCCTTTCCCTGGATTCCTTCAGCACCTGCTGAAGTCCATACACCGGTGCATGTCTTCTCCCCCATCTATGACGATTAACAGCTTGTTGAGCAGGGACCTTGTTCTGTGTGACTCTGGCAGCACTGTGTCCCCACGCTACTGCATGAGCACAGTGATAATTGCCAATATCATATGCTCCCTGGCAGTGAGGCCGTGGTATCAGGGAATATACCTGGTTCCTTTATTCAGGGTGGCTTTGACCAGCCTTTTGCTTTCATTTTAGGTAGAAACAAGAGAAGATGAAGAGCAGAACGTCAAGTTGACTGAAATTCTGGAGCTCTTGGTTGCAGCTGGGTATTTCAGGGCAAGAATTAAAGGCTTATCACCTTTTGACAAGGTAAGAGGAAATCTTTCTAACCATTAGGCTAGTCTTTGTCAGGATGTCATGGTTTACCGTGGCAGTAGGGTATTTTTTGTTAGGACGGCATGGTTTACCGTGGAAAGGAAGAAGAGACTGTATTTTTCTTTCTCTGTATCCATGTTGCATTTCTCCAGGATTCAGATTCATTATGGAAGTGTTTGTTTCCTATTAAAAGGAAATAATCATGTATCAGTAAAATATACCTTCAAGTCCTTGTGTGCACGAAGGTTGAGAAATACAAATAAGAAAAATAGTTTCTCTTTTCAAGGAGCTTAAAGTTTGAGTGGGAAAAAAAAGCTTGTAAGATAAAATAATTTGAGTTAATAGGGAGCTATCCCAAGTTGATAAAGAATCTGCCTACAGTGCGAGAGACCTGGGCAATCCCTGGCTTGGGAATATCCCCTGGAGAAGGGAATGGCTACCCACTCCAGTATTCTGACCTGGAGAATTCCATGGACTGTATACTCCATGGGGTCACCAAGAGTTGGGCACAACTGAGCAACTTTAACTTTCACTTTCATCCCAAGTTGGGATGCTCACAGATAGTTGCCAGGTATTCTCTGGGCTCTGAATGCTAGGTTTGGAGAAGGAAGAAGTCGCTATTGGATGAAGTCATTTAATTCAACAGAACCTTGAATAGTTCTTACACATAAGGAATCGTAGTAGGGTTGAGACCACAAGGAGAAGAACAAAGACCTTGTACTCAAAGAGCCTGACTTCTGAAGAGTAGGGAAGAGAGACAGTAAACCAGCGCATGTAGAATAAATGGCACAATTCATTAAATGCCACAGTGAACTGTACACAGAAGTGAAGCATCCAGATCAACCAGGACATGCCAGGCAAACTTCCTGGTAGAAGGAAGCATTGAGTTCCCCAGTGGGCCAAAGCCCTGTCTGCATGTAACAGGTTCTTTTGTAATACAGATGTGTAGGTCTCAGCCTGTGAAATTCTGGTTTGTTAGGTGTGGGCTGGGGACTGGAATCTGTATTTTATTAGGCATCTCACATGAGTCTACAGTATAGCCAGGGATAAGATTCATTGTTGATCTTTTCTAAGATCAAGCTGTGTCTATAAAGGTTTTGTTTCAAATGGATTTTTAGCCTTGGTCTCATTTGCATCTCAGAGAAGTCCCATGACAAAATAGAGTACAGATTCTCGTCTCCTTTAGGTAGAAGAAAAAATGGGATGTATGGAAATTAAGTAACAAGCCACAGAATGTCCCGCCTGCTACCCACATATCTGGTCCATAAAACTCGTAATTCCTTTGCCGTCTTGCACTTGACTGTAACTGGATTAAGGCTTCTCTCAGCTGAGAGTTAATGTCCGTCCCCATTGGTATAAAGAGAATCTATGCATCATACATCAATTTAGTCTTAGAAGGTAGCTTCTCAGTCCACTAGCCACATGTTTCAAATGCTCAGTAACCATGTGTGGCTGGCAGCACCATACTAAACAGTGTGGATCCAGACTGTTCCTGTCCTGGCAGAAAGCTTTATTCAGCAGTGCTGTTTAGATGGGAGAAGGCAATGGCAACCCACTCCAGTACTCTGGCCTGGAAAAATCCCACGGACAGAGGAGCCTGGTAGGCTGCAGTCCATGGGGTTGCTAAAAGTCGAACACGACTGAGCAACTTCACTTTCACTTTTCACTTTCGTGCTTTGCAGAAGGAAATGGCAGCCCACTTCAGTATTCTTGCCTGGAGAATCCGAGGGACGGGGGAGCCTGGTGGGCTGCCGTCTATGGGGTTGCACAGAGTCGGACATGACTGAAGAGATTTAGCAGCAGCTGTTTAGATGAGTTGCAGTGGATGGAGCCAGGACACATATTGTCTGTCTCTGAGGATACACAATTTTGTATATAAAAACTGTTTCTATTTTATCTGCCTTGCACTTCTTCCTTTCTTCCCAAACTAGGAAGAGAAAATAGGTATTTTTTTATGTCTTGCAGGTGGTGGGAGGAATGACCTGGTGCATCACCACTTGCAACTTTGACGTGGATGTTGATTTACTCTTTCAGGAGAACTCTACAATAGGTCAGAAAATGTAAGTTATTGGGCTTTCCATGGATGAGCCTGAACAGTGAGAAAGGAGATAAATCTTGAGCATTTGCTGTGTGCCAAAGGTTGTGTCAGATGCTTCACTCATGGACTAAAAGAAGCCAAGGTCACACAGCTAACACATGAGAGTCATCTAATATTATAATGTTAATAGGCTATTTCTGGTGTTTTTTGTTGATCAAAATTTCTGTTGATCACTTGAGTATCTCCTTCCAAAGGCATTGAATTTGGATGGAAGTTGGATAGTTGAAGAGAGGGGAATTCCCGCCCTGTTGCCTCTGCATAAGGTAGAGCCTCACTTTGCCTGTGTCCTTACCAAAGGCATCCTGGAAGGATGCCCTGGCTGATCTACTGTAGCTCATCAGAGACTTGGTGATTTCATGAGATCACTGGGATCCCAGTTCTGCCCAGCCCTGCCAGTGGGCAACTGTGTGACCTTGGGCAAGCCTTCCTTTATGTATAGAAAGAGAGTTTGTGATCTCAGATCTATAGAATTCTGTGATTTACTTACTCATTTTTCTGAAGCCTTGTCCTCCCCTAAATGGATTAAAGATGGTTTATGAGCATGCATGGGGGAGCAGTAATAGTGGAAAAGTGAAGCAAAACAAAAAGGGTAAAAAAGGGAAGGAAAGGCAGAGTCGAAGGTAAAGACCACAACTATGAGGAGCCAGAAGGCCCTGTTTTCCTAAGGATGGGACACAGATTTGGCTGAAAAGAAGAAAAAAACATGAAAAGAAGAAAAATTATCCAATTTATACTTTCCATATAGTAGAAGAAAAGCAAATCCCTGGGAATCACCAAAATCCTTAACACTAAGACCAAAAGGCATTCTTGGCTCCTCGTTAAAGACTTCATGCTGTGTGACACAGTAATACTGTCGTCAGTGCCCGGCCACGAACAGTGGGCGCTGCATCCTGACACCTGTGTGTGCGGCGCTATGGCATCATGTCCAGCCACCCACAGAGAAAAGTTTACTCAGAGGGTTGCAATGGAGTGCAGGTGTGTGGCTCTACTCCCGATGATCCAGTTCAACCCAGCAGGGGAGTATATTCTTGTTCTTTTGTTGATTTTTATTAAGGTGTTACATACATGAAGGTACAAGAAACATTCAGATACTACCAAAGGGAGCAAAGCATGCAGCTGATGTCTCTCCCCTTTTCCATTTTACACCCTAGTTTTATTCCCTGGAAAGAGTCATCTTTGACTGTCTAGGTTTTAGATTCTTCATTGTGGTCACTAATATGCCTCCACCTTTGTATACACTGTTTCATTCAAGTCCAATGAGAGGAGGAAGTTGGCTCACCTGTGCCACTTACTACATCCCCTTTGTCTTCCAACTTCCACTCTTAATTATTATCTATCTTTTCTATGATCGCTTGCATAATTTTGCTCTACTTAAGCTTCTGTTTCTTAACCCATCAATATAAAGTAGTTTCTCCTGTTTATAGTGTTCTATAGTAGCAGTTAAGTTGTCCACGCTTTATCTACAGGTAAATTCTAAAAGTAAATCTGTAAACAGTATTTGTAATAAGAACTAAGACTTGTGATGGGGTCAGAAAAAGAATGGTAATTTTCTGGACCATAATGGTGCTGTTTAAAAGAGAATATTCGAAGTATTACAGTCAAAAGCAATCATTTTTCATTTATTCATTGACTCAGCAAATATTTATTGAACCCTTACATTGATAATGTTCTGGATGCATTAATGAAAAAACGCGCTACCCTTATGGAGCTTAGAGTCTATTGGAGGAGACAAAAAAACTAATCTAAGAAATAAGTACAATATGTGTAGATATATGTGCTATGAAAAAAAACTAAACCCAGGAAATGATGTGAGGAGAGACGTACTGTGGCAGGCAGTTGTGGTTTAAGTTGGTGTCTGCTTCACTGCGGAGAAGGAAATGGCACCCCACTCTAGTACTCTTGCCTGGAAAATCCCAAGGATGGAGAAGCCTGGTAGGCTGCAGTCCATGGGGTCGCGAACAGTCAGATACGACTGAGCGACTTCACTTTCACTTTTCACTTTCATGCATTGGAGAAGGAACTGGCAACCCACTCCAGTGTTCTTGCCTGGGGAATCCCAGGGATGGGGGATCCTGGTGGGCTGCCGTCCGTGGGGTCGCACAGAGTTCGACACGACTGAAGTGACTTAGCAGCAGCAGGCTTCACTGAGAAAGTAATACTATAGTTAAGACTTGAGGGATGAGGGTTCCAGGCAGAGGGAACTGCCAGTGTGAAGGCCAATGCAGAAGCTTGCCCAGAGTGTAGTGTGGTGGGGGGTGGGGCCATGGGGAGGGGGCAGCAGCAGATAGAAGTGCAGAGAGGTCATGGGACAGATCAGGTAGCTCTTTGTACATCAGGTTAAGGACTTGGGGTTTACTCTGCATCAGGTGGGAAATCCATTGGTCGGGGGGGCACGTTGAGCAAGGGAAGAACACAGTATGTTCTGTGTTTAAGAAGGACCCCTCATCTGAATACTGAATTAGAGGCGTGAAGGTGCAATCAGGGAGATTCTTGAGCGTGTTACAGTAATCCTCTCCTGGACAGTGGGCCAGTAGTGTTGGCATTCTGGATCTGAAAGGTAGAACCAACAGGATCTCATGGCATATTTGATTTAGAGTGTGCGTAAGAGGAGCGTGGAGGATGACTGTGAAGTATTTGGCCCAAGCAAGTGGAGGTGGTCTCTGCAAGTCTTTGAGAATCAAGCACACTGCATTTTGCTTCATGTTTACAAAGCTTTTTTCCCCCCTTGTGTTTCTGATTGCCTTTTTTTCTTGTTGACAAAGAAGCATGTACTTTTACCTGTAGCTGAGATTAGCCAGCTTCTTAATCAGTCTGTTGACTAACATGAATTCTCTGCCTTCTCAAGTACACTCTTGGTTGAAGCCTCTTTTTGTTCCAATTTGAACTGGTTGCCTCTTACACCTGTGGCACCTCTGATGTTCTTGGATTTCTTTGTTTTGCATTCTTTTTGGGCTAGGATTCTCAATCTGTATTTCTGAAATCTAAAAAACAGTGAAAATGTTGTTTTTTTTTTCTTTTTCTTTGAAGTGTGAATGTAAAATTTTAATTGGAAGCAAAACATGACCCAAATGACTTAAGGTTATTTATGGTCTTTATTGATCCCACTTATGTGAATATTCATAAGTTTTGCTACAGAAGTAATCATTTCTTTGATGATAGGATGCTGCTGTGGATTTCAGTGGATCTTAACATAATACATAGTTCAGTTCAGTTCAGTCGCTCAGTCGTGTCCGACTCTCCGCGACCCCATGAAGCACAGCACGCCAGGCCTCCCTGTCCATCACCAACTCCAGTATATACCCCTTAATCTACTAATCTGCAACATCTGAAGAATTGTGAGTTCTGAAGCACATCTGCCCCCACAGGGTTTGGTTAAGGAGTTGAGGGTGTATTGTTTTTCCTGGTAAGTACTTGATGTGAAAGCAAAACTGGGGACAGGGTTTACTCGTAAAGACCCAGCAGACTCCTAGCAGATTCATCAGGCAGTTGAGTCTTTATTATCTGTAGGAGAAATGTCATAGCCTCAGGGCACTGAATTATCCAAAATCTTTTCTGTTTGGTTTTGGGATGTGTTCTGTGTTTGGGGTCCTCCCACGAAGTTTCAGGTTTGGTTCAGTTCAGTTGCTCAGTCATGTCTGACTCTTTGTGACCCCATGGACTGCAGCATGCCAGACCTCCCTGTTCATCACCACCTCCTGGAGTTTGCTCAAACTGATGTCCATTGAGTCTCTGTTTGGGGACCTCCCACGAAGTTTCTGGTTTGGTACAACTCAGACTAATACTGCTGTGTGCTTGCAGTGCCTCTGTGCATCCCAACTGATGCGGGGGGGCAGCACCATCTCTAAAGTACACACTTGCCTCATAGGGCATGCTTATCTTCCATTTGTGCTCCATTGGGGCACAGATGGGCCCCATCCTTCTTCTTGATCCTTCTTTCATGTGGGTTCCCTGAGCTTCCCCTCTGCATCCCCAGTTTGTCCTAAAATCCATCACCACAGAGTGCTATGTTCCAAGGTCCATGAATAAGATTTTAGGCTTATAACCAAGTTCATTTCTACAACGCACATCAACACACATTTATTAGGCACCTGCGTACAGAGCACTTGCACTTTATTATTTAACCTTCATAGCACCCCTTGAGTAGGCAGAACAGGGATTATCCCACATTTTATGATGGTGGGGTTGGACCAGAAGGACCAGGTGGCTTGCCAAGAGTACCAGAGTGGGTGATGGAGCTTGGAAGTTAGACCCTCGTTTAACTCACTCTCTTTCAAACTTTACAGTGGAGACGGAAACAGTGCACTGAACACTTAGAAAACTAAAGGAACCAAACTTATCTCCAGTAATGAAAAGTGGGTGTGTTAAAAGCATAGACTGGGAAACCTGTCCGGTGACCTCTGCAATTGTTATTTTCCCTGATTTTCAGAAAGTCAGAGGATCTACTCTGAGCTCCAGGGAAAAGCCAAATGGAGACTGGTAGGTTTCTGCAGGAAGTCTTCCTGACTTTTGCCCCCAGGCCGGCCTGTTTTCTCCCACATCTCCACCCCTTTGCAGTAATGATGCCTTCAGCTTCTTCTGCATGCTGCTGACGCTGCACACTTGGTAATCATTTCTGGGAGGCAGGTTTAACAGGGTTGTAAACCGCAAAATGACCCTGGGCATCCTTCCCTCAGGGCCTTTATGAACTGGGAGAGTGGGCCGTCTCTGAGGAGTGGCCAGGGAGAACCTTGCCTGAAGCTGGAGGGTTGGCTGGATGGTGTCCCAGCCTCTGATTTTTAAGCTTCTGAATGGTTATGGACTATCAGTAACCCTCCCTTCGTAGAGCCACAAATCTGTAGCCACTAGAGGGAGCTCACCTCCTGCCAAACCAAAATGTGACTTGGCTAGGTGGTCCCGGTGTGAGCGAATTCTTAGACCTGCCCAAGCAAGGACTGGAAGCCAGAGTGTCACCATCTTCACTTGCTAAGCTTGGAATCTGGGGAGCAGAGCCAATTAAGCACCCATTTCTTCCCCTCACAGATTTCAAAGAAATTAAGGAACAAGTCATGGGAGTCTTATGGACATTAAATTAAAAAGTAAAACTTATCAGAGAGAGAGCTTTAGATAATGTTGCCAAATGAGTGTATCAGTCTTTTCTACCAAACTGTCCCATTTGGACCCCAGGAGGAGCTGGGAAACCTCTGGCTTCCCTACTGGGACAGAGAAGATACTTGTGTCCTGAGGATAGGCTACTCAGAAAGGAGGGCCCACAGGGCCTCTGGGAGTCAGATGACACTTTGCTTCCACGCCTCAGACCTTTTGGATGCATACACCCCGCTTCTGTTTGCAGTGAACATGTCCTCCCGCATCCTCCCCTCCTGGAAGGTGGGTAGTCCTGCCTTCTGTGAGTGTGTGCAGTAAGGGAGCAGACTTCTCTTAACATGTTTTTCTCTTAACATACTGGACTTGATGTTATGATTATGACTGCATTCAGCAGTTTTAAAGTTGGTCCCGCCTGGTGAAGGTACTGTAGATATAAACATGGTTGTGTAGTGTGTTCTCTGGGGAGCCTTCTCTGGGAACCATTTGGCTTCTGTTCCAAGGTTACTTAGTTCCTACCAAGAGCGAGGGCATGCAACGTGCTAAGGGAAATTTAAGTTAGATATTTTCTCTTATCTGGGCCTGAGTTAGGTGTTGGTCTTATGGGTGTCTGTCTCCTGGAAAGGATTGTGGAACTGCAGAAAGACAAAAGTGTACAAGATTTCTTTGTACAAGACATACCTTTTCGGTAGATAGACCCAAAACTTGCTGTAATTGAAGCCTCTAGTAAAAACCTGCTGACCTTGTAACCATGGCCTTTATCTGTTAGAAAGTAGTCTGATACTTGTAGATGAGGCAACTCTGGTTGAAATTTTTTAATGTCTTAGATGAGGATATAACCTAAACTGTCCATGCAGGCTGAGCCAGGAGCCCCCATTTCTCCATATGGCCCCATAAGGCCACAGCTTGGACTATTTCTCAGAGTTCCTAGGCTATATACCATGGCTTTGTGGGTTAGCAAGCCCACTGAAAACCTCTGTTCTCTCTCCTCTTGTATCTGATCCGACTAAGATATAAGAAATAGAAACTAGATAATCAGAGATCAAATAGCAGCTGATCACAGATTTAATCTGTGGTGAAATGAACTTGCACACAAGTCCTTCTTTCCCTTCTGCCATAAAACTGTCCCACCCAGGCCAGGGCTCAGCTGGGCATCCAGTGGGGGTGGGTGCTCATCTCCTGAATAAGGTCAGATATGCTCTGGGCTTCAGAGAGCCTGCTTCCTGCTCTCCTCTAGCCACTTCAGGGGAGGACCAAGCAAGGTGGAGGAGAGAGATCATGTCCCTTGTGAGAAACTGAAAACTCCTCTTCTCTGGAAAAGGAGTGGTTCCTCCAAATCTAGGATTAATTTTAGAGTATCAAAATTAAAGGCTATTGTTTATTTCAAAAATATTTCTTAACAGAGTAGAAACTTCAAATTTTTTCCCCCACAAGCCTGAGATCTCATGTTTTGTCTTAATATTCTGGGCACCTGGCACAAAGTCTGGTAATTAATTTGTTGCCCGGATGATTTTTCAACTTTCCTAGTGGCTCAGACAGTAAAGAATCCGCCTGCAATGCAGGAAACCCAAGTTCAACCCCTGGGTTGGGAAGATCCCTTGGAGAAGTGAATGGCAACCCATTCACTCCAGTATTCTTGTCTGGAGGATCCCATGGACAGAGGAACCTTGTGGGCTACAGTCTGTGGGGTCACGAAAGAGTCAGACACAACTGAGCAATTAAGCACACACGAATGATATTTAGAACATTTTTTTAAAATGTTTAAGACCTAGTGGTTTCCAGACTTTTGGAAAAAGAAAGACAACAAAGTGAAATGTAGAACATGCAGCACTAATAACTTTTAATTTTACCACATAAGTACTCTTGCCTAGAAAATCCCGTGGATGGAGGAGCCTGGTAGGCTGCAGTCCATGGGGTCGCTACGAGTCGGACACGACTGAGCGACTTCACTTTCGCTTTTCACTTTCACGCATTGGAGAAGGAAATGGCAACCCGCTCCAGTGTTCTTGCCTGGAGAATCCCAGGGATGGGGGAGCCTGGTGGGCTGCCGTCTATGGGGTCGCACAGAGTTGGACACGACTGAAGTGACTTAGCAGCAGCAGCAGCAAGGATGTTTTAAAAAAATAACTACTACCTCAAACACCACCATAACTTCATGAAGAAATGCAATATTTTCTTATAAAAAGTAGGATGAACATGATCTGGGAATTAAGGGTGAATGCAGTTTTCCTTATGTTGCCTTACATACACACAGGTCTAAATTGTGCTTATTTTTCTCACTTTGCTGTCAGCCAGGAGAAATGTGGTCCTGGTCTGGTATTGAGAAGCCCTGGATCCCTCTGGAATGCGGCTCAGGTGGTAGAGTTATCTTAAGAGTCACTTAGTGTGTACTCACTCTTGGCTTGTTGTTTTTCTCTGAGCAGAGCTCTATCAGAAAAAATCGTCTCCGTCCTGCCAAGAATGAAATGTCCACACCAGCTGGAGCCCCACCAGATCCAGGGGATGGATTTTATTCACATATTTCCTGTTGTCCAGGTGAGAGTGTCTGAGGGGTTTCTTGTCCTCTGAACATTGGCATTCCTGTTAACGGGTCTGGCTCTCAGGCTCTCTGGCCTAGATCCTGGATCTGATGGGTGTGGCATGGATTTGGTGGCCACAGAACATTACTGCACTCCTAATGTTATCCTCAGAAGTTGCCAGTATTCAGTCTACCTTCATTCCACTCAGCCACCTGTTCTATCTTTGAATGTTTCTCACAAGTAGCTTTTCATTGCCCTTCTGGGAGGCCCCCTACTCTGGTTCCCTTCTGTCTCTCCAGCCTCAATTTATTCTTTTTTCTTTGTTCTTTACATTCTAGCCCCCCTGGCTTTCTTTCCAGTTTCCTCCCACATACTATACTTCTTTCCTGTCACGGGGTCTTTCTCTCAGCCTAGGAAGCTCTTCCCTTCTCTCCTTTCCTTCATCCTTCAGCTCTCAGTTCCAGGTCCCCTCAAGAAAGCTCCCCGACCCCCAGATCTAGAGTAGGTTCTTTTGCTATATTCTCTTATACAGCGTATCCCTACCTTCACAGGGGCTTTCCTTACCATATTTGTGACCATGTGCATCAAAGTGTCTGGTTATTTATCTCTGTTTCTCATGGGCAGGTATCAGGGCTCTCCTGCTCCGTCCTGTGTCTCTGGCACCTCATGGAACATCTGGCACTTTGTAGGCATCAGTCCTTATTTGAGGATTGAATTTCTAACAAGAGACTTATCTCTACCCCAGCTTTTTTCTGAGGCCCCGTAATGAAGTGGCTCATGGTGTACAAGTCCCTGTATTCTGTGCGGTTTTTGTGTCTCAGCCTTTCCTCCGGTACCGCAGAGAGAGGAGGAGTAAAAGGCCTCTTTGTTGCCTGCTATATGGACAGGACTTAGCCTCAGGCCCTAATAGAGTTCCTTGAAGCATCTGTTGTAATCGCAGTCTTACATATTGCTGAAGCCTGAAGTGACTCATAGTGGATAATCAGTTTGCTTAAGGGCAGAGAACTAGTGAGTGGAGAGGCAGATTCCTCTGAATTTTTCCTTGTCTTTAACCCTGAACATTCCCCCTCCACCACCGTGCAGCCACCCAGAGGAAAGCCACACAGCCCCTGCTAGAGAAGTTCAGTGATTCTGTGAAGGTTATATAGTGTAGCAGTTAAGAGCCTGGACTCTGGACACTTTCTGGGTTCAAATCTTGACTCCACCACTTTCCAGCTGTCTGATCTTGGGCAGATGTCTTAACTTCTTACCTGTTAAGTGGAAAATAATAATAGCACCTACATGATAGAATCAAAGTTGAATAAGTTAATATGTGTAAAGCACATGGCTGAAGGGCTAGCCTGTTTCAGTAAGTGCTTTCTAAGTGTTGCGTAGTTGTTTCTGTGGTAGTTACTGCTACTGGGAATCTTCCCCTGAACTAGACTTCAAATTAAATATGATGAAATTTGTACATTTGAGGCTAGTACTTTAACTCAGGATTTGACATGTATGTTCATTAGAGGATGGTACCCCCATCCTTTCGTGAAAATAGGAAGTAGGGACCCTGTGGAAATTCTTACAGAAACCTCCAACGCTATCATGTTGTGAAGTTGTTGCCTTTTCCGCCTCAACCTGGATCTCTTGTGACTAGACTTTACTCAATCCTGTGCTAGAACTTGGAGGACCAAAATGATAGTCCACATATGAGAAGAGTGTGAAGGTGATTTTCTATAGTTGGTTTGGGTATCCTGAGGATCTGATGGTCTGTGTTCTGAATGGAATGCCTGAGGGCTTCCTCCTGTCTTGTTGTGAGAGCCTCAGCTAATGGTTAACCAGCCTTCTTAATTTTGTGGAGCTACAAAATTGTAAAGCAAAAATGGAGGTTGATCTGTGGTTGCCACCTGTATTTTGGCAGGCAAGGACATTGTTTAACAGTTATTTTGCTTTTTCTATCATTTCTTGAAAGAAAGGCTATTTAACCCTCATTCTGAGAATAAAGAACAGTCTTTCCAACTGAATACATTTAGCAAAACTCACCGCATGCCTTTGGTTTTGTTTCCTGTTTTGTTGGACACCAATGAGAGAACAATTGTGGACCAGTCACCGGGACCCGCTGAACAGGTTTCTTGTGTGGGTCGGAGGTCCACCACCCTAGTTTTTGCTGTTTAGCACAGCTATGGTGACTCTGAATGCAGCAGGATAGTGGAAATGGCTTCCAGCTACTTAGTTCCAGGTCACGTGTTTTTCTCCTACATGAGGCATGTGAACCCTGTGAAAGTAGATATTTTTCTCGAAGGCTAGGGGCCTGGGCAGAGCTTGGCTATCCTAGAGGCTCCCTCCGCAGCTCTTCAGGTTGGGACTCCGAGACAGAGCCATGGTGTCTCTAAGGGAATCCTGTGAATCAGTGGGTTTTGCTTCCTCATTAGAGCGTGTTCTCCAGGATCCAGCCAGGTAATAACTCACTGTAGACCTAATTAACAGAGGCAGATTTGAAAAGGCAACAACTGTGAAAGGCCAGAAAGTGGATCTCCAGGTGGGAAGGAAAGCAGAGTGAAATTGAGTTGAGCAGTGAGTCAGCCTCCTGAGATGTCCAGGGTCCATGCTGGGTTGTGGGTGAGGGGCTGGAGTAGCCCCAGATGTCGTCTGATCCTCGGCCCCTGCACCCGTGGATTTTAGTCAGTGCCTGAGGTTACTGTTTGGAGTTGGGGCGGAGTGGACTGATAGAAACAGATGGAGGATTCTAGCAACAAAAGAGTACTCCTAGAGTTACTTGAGGCCACTGCTTTTGTGGGCAGTTGCTTCCTGGCAAGTCCTTTACTTGAGTTGCCCGCCGTTGCTGAGCAGGAGCCCTGTGCTGTGTGCGGCTCTGCCCTCTGGGGCAGCACAACCTCTATAGAAACTGCCCCTGAGATGTTGTAGCTTCCTGAAGAGAGCATGGCACCCCCCCACAAAGGTCTTCAGTAATAACGGGCATGAGTGCAGAGTCAGGAGGAAAAGTGAAGGTTGTCTTTGTATTTGCATTGTCACGCTCAGAGCGCCTGGGCCTTCCACAGGCTGTGGGGTGTGGGTGTGTGCAGGTGTATGTTTCAGTTCCCTGGAGCTGTAAGTCAGCAGACATGAAGAGTGGCTCCTTGCACATGTCAGCTTCCCATGTAGATCTGGGAAACATTGCGTGAAGCCCAGACGTGCCATGTCCTGGTGGTGGACCTTCCAGGTTATGGCCAGCAGCTGCTGGCTATGGATCACTGGACGGATTAATGTTGTCTCTCTGAGCTTCCAGTTCTGTAAAATGTGGTCAAACAACCTTACAGTGTTGTTTGAATGCTGTGAGTGCTAGGCTACACCTGAGGTCTGAGGCTTGTCCTTGGTATACCTGGTCTCAAATCTGAATATCCAAGGGATTTTTTTCACCTATCAGACAAGGGTTACACTAGGTATTCTTACTGGTTCTCTTTCCTTCCTCTGGTCTGTGGCACAAGCAGCCTAAGACGGAGCGAGTTCCATTAAGGTCTGCCATTAGACGCAGGAGGCTTTGGGGGACAGCTGTGTTTGTGTTGGGCTCCAGTGTTTACAGAGCCATCTGGTACTCGTGTTTCATTTGCTCTCGCAGTCGCTCTCTGAGGTGAAAGGAAATGATACTCTGCCCTCCACTTTAGCAGAGAAGGAAACTGAGGCCTGGGCACCTCGAGCAAGGCTCAGAGGTTCCTCTGAGGCTGTCAGCGTCAGTCCCCCTGATCTCAGCATCCAGGTGACCAGTGGCTGTTTTCCCTGCAGGGCAGTGTGTATTGATGGTTGCTTGTTACCTGGTTAGTTCGTGTTCTGTGATTTAGGTTCAGGACCTGTGCCATCTCTGAGTTGGTCTTTACCCTTTACTTCACCGTGTTTCATCCCCATCAGCTCACATTTCTGCACTTTCTTCCCCAGTGGCTGGTGAAGCGAGCTATAGAAACAAAAGAAGAGATGGGTGACTACATCCGCTCCTACTCCATATCCCAGTTCCAGAAAACCTACAGTCTGCCTGAGGTTGGTGTTCTGCTCTTTTCTTGTCCAGCTGAGAGCCTGAGTGCACAGTTAGGGACCCCTGGAAGAAGCAATGTAAGCTCAGGCTCCCCTGTGCTCCTCCCTAAGTGGATGGCATCTCTGCGCCCACCTGGTCAGCACTGAAACTGGACCTCCTGGTTCATTCGAATTGCCCTCTTTGAATGGGCACTGAGTGCCAAGCTCTATAATTTTGTCCTTTTCTCTCAATTTTGGTACTTGATCCAGACCTTTTATTAAATTACAAGAACATGAGCATATTTCTATATAATTATATGAAGCTTTTCAAGAGACCTGTAGTAGCAGTTGAGTAACCATCACAGCAACAGTAACTGCTGATTTCTGTCAGATGCCTGCTACATTCCAGTCCCAGCACACGACATGCCTTCTGCTTGTTGATCCTCATGATTTCTCCCTGTTTTACAAGTGGAGAAGCTGAGGCTTGGAGGTGAGGTAACTTGCTGAGGTCTCAGAACTCAGAGGATTTGAACTGAGAACACTTGTTTTCATCTCTATACTCTGTGGTCCCCTTTTTTCTTACCAGCTGTAGGGATCTGTTTTGGAGCCCTTGACAGAGGCCGTCACTTTTCTCATGCTCAGTGTATTCCAATTTGTTAGAAAATTGAGACAAAGTTGTGATGAGAAGTCCGTTTATAAGACAGATTGCTGAGCAGTCTAATTGAGTTTCAGTCTTTATGCAGGATTTGTTTCATCCCTGTGTATTCTTGTCTTGCAGGATGATGACTTCATCAAGAGGAAAGAAAAGGCCATCAGGACAGTTGCTGACCTCTCTGTGAGTTCCCTGCCCAAGTTCTTCTGTCAGGGAAGATCATAGGGTCATAGCTTCCAAGTAGCCCTTTGATTTAAATCGCAGAAGCCTCTGCCCCCACCCCACCACCACCACTCCCTGAGGTTTCTGTCTGTGGGGATTGCCCAGCAGCTGACCTCAAGTGCGTGAGTGAGGGAGGCCCTGCCTGCTGTGCATGCATGCCCAGTATCTGATGCCAGCATTCAGGGTGGAACGGGCCACAACCACTGCCTGTGTCTTCCTTGGTTCCAGTTTTCCAGACTCAGAGCCCTTCCTCATTTGTGCCAGCGGTGACTATAAACTTCAAACTTCACATAGCTCCAGAGAACCAATGACGATCTAAAAGTGATACAGAGGTGATCACTGCCTTGGTGGCTTTGGAAGGGCCGCTTCTGACCTTTGTGTGGGGAACACCGAGATGACCTTTGTCCCATGTGCAGTGTGCCTCAGCCATAGAGTCTGTATCCACATGCCCAGTTACCCAGCACAAGGGCCAGAGCAGAGCTTTGGGCCTTCTCTAAACACTCAGAGCCAGAGCCCAGCAGAACCTAGTCAGCGCCACCCACTCCTCACCCCTCAACCTTCCTACATGAAAATGAAGGCTCAGTGCCTAAGTTTTCTTTTAGAAAATAATTTATTGAGTTATTTTGCCTTTTTTTTTTTTTTAACTTTAAGAATAAATGTGTAATCTCCCCAGGTGAATACTCTGAAAAGAGTAACAGTAGCTTGATGATGAAAGACATGAAATGCTCATTTAAAAGTCTCGTCAGCTTATGGTTATAATTTGTATCTTCCCACAGTTCCATTTGGGAAATGTGAGGTATGGAAAACCTTTAAGCTACATTCTGAAGCTGGATGTGGTTTTCAGATTTGGTGGCAGTATTAAGTATTAATAATAATACATGATAGAACTGTAGAGTAGTTTTTTTTCCTGGTTGTGAAATAGATGTTCAGTTTAGAACATCTTTAAAGTTTTCTTTGAAAAAGTTAATCGATTAGAGGAAAAAAGGTCAACCTTAATCTAACAATATAGAAACAGCCACTTTTGGACATATTTCTTTTGTGTTTTTAATGTGTATTTTTATAGTGAATTAGAATTATACTTTGAATATAAATGTATAGTTTTTCCCTACTTAACCGGTAGAGCATCATATGCTGTTAAAGATTTCTCCTGATCGCATTTTCATGACAAATAATAACAAGTTGGTTGGGTGTGCTATTACTTTCCCTTGTTTTAAGTGATGCTTCATTTCTGAAAAGAACTGAGAATTAGATGACAGTGTTACCTCAGATACAGGGAGATGGGGAGCCAGGAGCAGGAGAGGAAGGGAAATTCTCTTTTCCCCATAAACTCTGTCCTATTTGAATTTTATACTAAATCTCTTATCACCTATTCAAAAACAGTAAAGTGAAAAATTTGTTATTTAGTTGCTAAGTCGTGTTTGACTCTTTGCAACCCCATGGATTGTAGCCCACCAGGCTTCTCTGTCCATCAAATTTTCCAGACAAGAATACTGGCGTGGGTTGCCATTTTTTTCTCCAGGGGATCTTCCTGACCCAGGGATCAAATCCAGATCACCTGAATTTGCAAGCAGATTCTTTTCCACTGAGCCACCAGGGAAGCACAAAAGTTAAAAAAAAAAAAAAGAAAAACCATTTAATGTTTATTGAATATCTTCGAGTGTAAATCTCACTTGGAGCCCTGAAAAGAAAGTGAGAAACATTACATTTTTTGACTGTGTCACCAAGAATAAAAAGGCCGGTGTAGCTGTTGATTATTCTATCAATGAAACTGGGCCTAATGTCTCTTTACCTATTAAACATTTCAGTCCTCTAGAGACATATTATTTTCTCTTTTCATTTGTAATGGAGTTTTTAAAGAAAATTGTCTTCTGCTTAGCAATGTGTCTTAAATTCTTAATGGAATTTAAGGAGATGATGACAAATATGTAGTGTCCAAACAATGTTCTAAGCATTTGTATGTAACTTATCTAGTCCTCACAACAAGCCTATGAAGTAATAGTATTTTTTTTGACAGTTGAGGAAACTAAGGCACAGATTGGTTATGTAGGTTGCCCAAGGTCACATTGGTGATGACAGAGCCAGGATGCAATAAAATGCTAGATAAAATGCTGTCTGCGGCTCTTTAGAAAGTACAAGATACAGGAAAATCAAGATACAGGAAAATGGAGAAAAAATTGGAGGTCTCCTTTGATTAATAGTTCTAATTGCATACTTTATTTCCTTTTATTTTATGTGTGAACTTACTCCTCAGTTGACTGCCAGTACATTTACTGTTGTTCAGTTCAGTTCAGTTGCTCAGTCGTGTCCAACTCTTTGCGATGCCATGGACTGCAGCACACCAGACTTCTATGTCCATCACCAAATCACATCTGTACATGACCAGTATGCTGTCTAGGCTGGTCATAGCTTTTCTTCCAAGGAGCAAGTGTCTTTTAATTTCATAGCTACACTCACCATCTGCAGTGATTTTGGAGCCCCCCAAAATAAAGTCTATCACTGTTTCCACTGTTTCCCATCTATTTGCCATGAAGTGATGGGACCAGATACCATGATCTTTGTTTTCTGAATGTTGAATTTTTTTTTTTTTGTAATTAATTTATTTTTTATTGGAGGCAAATTATTTTACAATATTATATTGGTTGGCTTTGCCATACATTGACATGAATTCGCCCCAGGTTTACATAAGTTCCCCCTCCTGAACCCTCCTCCCACCTCCCTCCTCCCTTTATCCTCCCACTGGGTCATCCCCGCATGCCAGCCCCGAGCATCCTATAACATGCATTGACCCTGAACTAGTGATTTATTTCACATATGACAACATACGTGTTTCAATGCCATTCTCCCAAATCATCCCACCCTCACCCTTTCCCACAGAGTCCCAAAGACTGATCTATACATCTGTGTCTCTTTTGCTGTCTCGGACTTCACTTTCACTTTTCACTTTCACACATTGGAGAAGGAAATGGCAACCCACTCCAGTGTTCTTGCCTGGAGAATCCCAGGGACGGGGGAGCCTGGTGGGCTTCCATCTATGGGGTCACACAGAGTCGGACACGACTGAAGTGACTTAGCAGCAGCAGCAGCATACAGGGTTATCATTTGCATCTTTCTAAATTCCATATATATGCGTTAGTATGCTGTATTGGTGTTTTTCTTTCTGGCTTACTTCACTCTGTATAATAGGCTCCAGTTTCATCCACCTCGTTAGAACTGATTCAAATGTATTCTTTTTAATGGCTGAATAATACTCCATTGTGTATATGTACCAAAGCTTTCTTATCCATTCGTCTGCAGATGGACATCTAGGTTGCTTCCATGTCCTGGCTATTATAAACAGTGCTGCAATGAACATTGGAGTACACGTGTCTCTTTCAATTCTGGTTTCCTCGGTGTGTATGCCCAGGAGTGCGATTGCTGGATCATATGGCAGTTCTATTTCCAGTTTTTTGAGGAATCTCCACACTGTTCTCCATAGTGGCTGTACTAGTTTGCATTCCCACCAACAGTGTAAGAGGGTTTGAATGTTGAATTTTAAGCCAACTTTTTCACTCTCCTCTTTCATTTTCATCAAGAGACTCTTTAGTTCTTCCCTTTCTGCCATAAGGGTGATGTCATCTGCATATCTGAGGTTATTGATATTTCTCCCAGCAATCTTGATTCCAGCTTGTGCTTCCTCCAGCCCAGCGTTTGTCATGATGTACTCTGCATATAAGTTAAATAATCAGGGTGACAATATACAGCCTTGACATACTCCTTTCCTGATTTGAAACCAGTCTGTTGTTCCATGTCCAGTTCTAACTGTTGCTTCTTCACCTGCATACAGGTTTCTCAAGAGGCAGGTCAGGTGGTCTAGTATTCCCAACTCTTTAAGAATTTTCCACAGTTTGTTGTGATCCACACAGTCAAAGGCTTTGGCATAGTCAATGAAGCAGAAGTAGATGTTTTTTCTGGAACTCTCTTGCTTTTTCAGTGATCCAACAGATGTTGGCAATTTGATCATGGTATCCTCTGCCTTTTCTAAATCCAGCTTGAACATCTGCAGGTTCTCGGTTCACGTACTGTTGAAGCCTGGCTTGGAGAATTTTTAGCATTACTTTGCTAGTGTGTGAGATGAGTGCAATTGTGCGGTAGTTTGAACATTTTTTGGCATTGCCTTTCTTTGGGATTAAAATGAAAACTGACCTGTTCCAGTCCTGTGGCCACTGCTGAGTTTTCCAAATTTGCTGGCATATTGAGTGCAGCACTTTCACAGCGGCATCTTTTAGGATTTGAAATAGCTCAGCTGGAATTCCATCACCTCCACTAGCTTTGGTCATAGTAATGCTTCCTAAGGCCCACTTGACTTTACATTCCAGGATGTCTGGCTCTAGGTGAGTGATCACACCACCGTGGGTATCTGGGTCATGAAGATCTTTTCTGTGTAGTTCTTCTGTGTATTCTTGCCACCTCTTCTTAATATCTTCCGCTTCTTTTAGGTCCATACCATTTCTGTCCTTTATTGTGCCCGTCTTTGCATGAGATGTTCCCTTGGTATCTCTAATTTTCTTGAAGAGATCTCTAGTCTTTTCCATTCTGTTGTTTTCCTCTGTTTCTTTGCACTGATTACTTAGGAAGGCTTTCTTATCTTTCCTTGCTATTCTTTGGAACTCTGCATTCAGATGCATTTATCTTTCCTTTTCTCCTTTGCCTTTTGCTTCTCTTCTTTTCAAAGCTATTTGCAAGGCCTCCTCAGAGAACCATTTTGTGTTTTTGCATTTCTTTTTCTTGATCCCTGCCTCCTGTTCAGCATCACGAACCTCCCTCCATAGTTCTTCAGGCACTCTGTCAGATCTAATCCCTTGCTCCTATTTGTCATGTCCACTGTATAATCGTAAGGAATGTGATTTAGGTCATACCTGAATGGTCTAGTGGTTTTCCCTACTTCAGTTTAAGTCTGAATTTGGCAATAAGGAGTTCATGATCTGAGCCGTAGTCAACTCCTGGTCTTGTTTTTGCTGACTGTATAGCGCTTCTCCATTTTTGGCTGCAAGGAATGTAATCAGTCTGATTTCTGTATTGACCATCTGGTGATGCATTACTGTTGTAATAAAGAATTTTTATGGATGTTTATATTCTTCTTTATCTACTGAAAGTACTTCTTATTTCCAGATGCTGTCTTAGGTTTCTTAGATGAACTCTGTTGACATTAATTTCCTTTCCACTCACCCACCCAGCTCTGCACACACTTCTTGCAACCTTGGAGTGAGAGTCCCAGGAACTTGTCAGAGTCAAGTGCACATCCCTGTTATCTTCTTGTGACCCCTGTAAGACATAGAACATCTTGCTGGGTTTTGTTTCCCATCACTCTCCTTGTAAAAAGAATGAGTGTGAAGTGTAAAAGTTGCTCAGTCATGTCCACCTCTTTGCAATCCCATGGACTGTAGCCTGCCAGGCTCCTCTGTCCATGGGCTTCTCCTGGCAAGAATATTAGAGTGGGTTGTCATGCCTTTCTCCAGGGGATCTTCCCAACCCAGGGATGGAACCCAGGTGTCCTGCATTGCAGGCAGATTCTTTATTGTCTGAGCCACCAGAGAAGCAAGGAAAAGGAATGAAGTCTTTCCTACATTACCAGGGTGTGGTTCTTTGCAAGTGTCAGGTTCTGAAGGATGTTTTATTCTCCTCCCCAGTTCTGCCCTCCACATGGCTCATCACTGTTTCTTACCTGCCCCTTACAGGCCAGTCTATTCCGTAGAATCCAAAATTTAAATTCTGAATGGTAAATTAAGGATTAAAATTCAGTTTAACATATGGTGGCAGGTTTCTAGACCCAGCCTTTTATAAAATATGAATGCAGCTACCGTGTACTGATTGAATGCCTTCTGTGTGCTTGGCATATAATTTGTTTACAAGCATTATCTCATTTAGTTCTCATCAACACTCAGGACTTATGTGTTATTGTTCCATTTTATAAGAAGTTGAAACTGAGAAAAGCTAGTAAAATCCCTGAACAGTTGCAGAGCTGAGAAGAGGCAGCCAGGTTTTGATTTTCATCTGACTCCTCAGACTCAGCAGGTGCTGGCGCTTCTCTGGTTTTCTCACTCTTCACCTGGTGTCTTATTTCTCACATATCCCTGACACTAACTCTGCAGTAATGTTCCTGACTGATTTCAGGACCTTGGGATAGTAGTCATCAGGGTCCCAGAAACTCAAATGAATGCAGAGTGGCTGGGTGCGCTGCCCTTACGAGGGCATCTACTGTGCCTGCCCCACTGAAGACTGTTTGTCTAGCTGGAGAATGGATGCCAAGTGGAGACTGTTGTGTTGTGTTGTCTTTTTTCCCATCTATTAACATGTTTCATTGTGCCTCAACAAGCCGACTTTACTCTTGCTTAGGTATAACATCCTTTCAAAAATAAATATTAAACATTTTAATTTTTTCAAAAATTTTTAGCTTATTCTTATCTTTAGCCATCTTTGTAGGACCGTTCCAATTTTCTGCCTTTGTCCTTGGTTGCGTGACTCATCTGTATTTTTTGGTGCATGATTTTTAATTTTACGAACGGTTGTTTTTCTTATATACTAGTGCTGTAGTAATAATAAGGAAAAGTTAGGAAATGGAGAAAGAGTGCAAAGACTGAATCACCCGTGATACCGCCAGCCAGGGATAACCACTGATACTCCAAGTAGGAGACTGCAAAAAAAAATAGCATGATACTGTATATTCTGTTTTATTGTGTCTTGTTTTGCTCAAGAGTATAATCAAAGTTATATTTCCATGCCAGTAAATAAACCCCCACAGCATTTTTATGGTTGAACATGACTCATTGTGTGGTACTAATTTAACTAGCTTAGTTTGTTTTTTGGGTTTTGTTTTGTTCTTTGGTTTGGGTTTTTGTTTTTTGGGTTTTTTTTTTTGGCTATTATGTAGAACATCCCCATAGCTAACTTTTTTTCTTTTATCTTTAATTATTTACTTGGGTTACATTTCCTTGAAGTGAAATTGGTTCAGAGGTTATGCCCCAGTCTGTAGGACCTCTTGCCAGATTGCCTGGCAGAAAGGCTGTTGTGTGAACTTTTAACTTCTGAGCTCTTTTTGTCTTGGCCTCATTTTTCTTCCTCCTGGGAATTATTCCCAGTACTTCTGCTTCACCTTTGAATGTATTCTTTTCTTGACTTCGCCATATCCCCGTTTTACAGAAAGCTGACTGGTTTGTAGAAGGCCTGCTTGATGGGAGGTGGTATTTTCAAAGGATGTAACAAAATGAAACTGTTGCCACCCAGGACAGTCCCCCACTACCCCTTCCACTACAGCAGTATAATTGCTCCTGTGTCACACCTTATGTGCTATTTTACAGCTTGCTTCCTCCTCTTCTGAGCTGTCAGCCGTCCATATTCATGAAGTACCTGGGACCTGTGCAGTGAGGTCTTTTGCTCCCTCTCAACCTTGTGTAAAGAGCAGCTGTGAAATTTTATCCAGAGCCCCCCAAAATATGTTTATTTACTATTTCTTGGGCATTTTTTGGTAATGTTTAGAATTTTGTATAAGACCAGAGGGGACAGAATTAAAAACAAAAACTTCTTATTGGTCCCCTAAAAGACTATATAATTTAAAACTCCACTGTGCTGTTCCATAGAAAACACCATGAGGAGGACCTTTCCACCCAGGGTGTAAAATGTACATATGGCAAATAAGAAAAAATATGTGTTGCTACATTTTATTAATAATAGCAAAAACACACATGTATGTCTATCTTAACCCTTAATGGGTGTCAGTTCAGTTCAGTTGCTCAGTCGTGTCCGGTTCTTTGCGACCCCATGAACCGCAGCACGCCAGGCCTCCCTGTCCATCACCAACTTCCGGAGTTCACCCAAACCCATGTCCATCGAGTCGGTGATGCCATCTAACCATCTCATCCTCTGTCTTCCCCTTCTCCTCCTGCCCTCAGTCTTTCCCAGCGTCAGGGTCTTTTCAAATAAGTCAGGTCTTTGCATCATGTGGCTAAAATATTGGAGTTTCAGCTTCAACATCAGTCCTTCCAATGAACACCCAGGACTGATCTCCTTTAGGATGGACTGGTTGGATCTCCTTGTGTCAGATATGTTAAATAGATAGATTGACTAATTCTTTTGTCTCTCTCCTTATACCTGTTTCACAGATGGTAAACCTCAGGGGTTAAAGTAATTTGTCCCAAACCAGACAGATAGCAAAGGGGCAAGGATTAAACCCTGTCTTTCTGACTCCATGTGTTCATTCAGTAATAGTATTAATAACTAGGTATGCACTGTGTGCCCAGCTGCATTCTAGAGTGTGAGGTGAAAGGAGGGACTCTGAAGCTGTAAGGGATGCAGGGGACTTTGGGGCTCATCAAGGGGAGAGATGTGATGGGTCAGGGTCAGTAGCACCACAGGCTATATTTAGGCAGTGCTTTAACAGGTTTGCCTGCAGGGTGGGGAGGCCCTCACAGTGTGCAACCATCCTGAGGCCTAAGCACAGGGACCACAGTCCAGAAGGGGAGGAAAGACAGCAAGGGAACCCAGGGCAGGGGTGGGGCAGGAAGCCCCTGGTGGGTTAGAGATATTTGAAGGACAGCTGCAGTCTGGGGTTTTTATAGTCTTGGGCTTCTCCTGTCTGTGGTTGAGAAATGATGGGGCAGTTTTGCAGAGCATGCAGTGTGGACAGGCTGTAAACGGCTAAAACTCTGCTTAGTGAGGCATCTTGTGAATAATTGCGTGTGAAAAGAGTTGGAGGGTTTTGAGCAGTGGGTCTCAGCGTGCTGTGAAGAAATAAACCTAGGAGTCAATATATAGAAGCCATCTTGGCTCATGTATACAAAACAGCAGCCTCTTTCTTACCCACCGAGTTAAGCTGTTGGTACAGTTTGATGGGGGTCTGAAGTGGCACTTAGGCCAGACCTCACAGAGCAGAACGCAGACCTGCACAGCGGAGCTCTTGTAAGAGAGAATAGCTAATGAACAAGATGTAGGGGATGTCTGGAGAAAACCTTCCTCCCCAGCTAACTTTCCTACCCACAGACATGACTACCATCCATCTGCCTCATCATTCCTTCCACTCAGTTCCCAGGGGCTTCGTTTTTGTGGTGGTGGTAGTGGTGGTTTTATTAAGGGAAAAGTGAAGACAAACATGTTTGTCTAAGAATAATTTTTTTCTTAGGGGATGTTTTAGGGCCCTGTGCTTGCTGGTGGGAACATCAACGAAGCCCCTTTAGGTGGAAGGCAGTGTTTGTTCAGCTACTGGTGGGCGGAGGTATCTGTTAGAGTCAGGTTTGGGCTGCCAGGTGAGCTCTGGGAAAATGGGATGTGCTTCCTGCAGAGTATGGTGTGGTCTGGCCCCCTGGAGCTCTGGAGGGCAGTGGCTGTCTGTGGCTGTCTTGCTGCCCACTGGTTATTTCATGAAGGAGTTGCCTGCCTGCTGTAGCTGAGGGGCAGTGACTGGGGCGTTGTTGCAGACACAGCTGTGGAGCTGAACTCTTCCCACCCCTTCCCCGCCATTTGGAATGTGACCCAGAGGAATGGCTCTGATGGGTGAACCTGACTTGTAGCCAGTCCTGTGAAGTGGAGAGCTAGGCCACTCACTGTACACAAGTCTCTGCTTTGCAGAGGGGTCACCTTAACTTTTTAACCCCAACCACACTCATGTTTCCTTTGTCATATGCTGAGCAGATGATCAGAGCTCAGCATGAAGGGTGATCACAGTTGAGGTAGGACACATCATGCAGGTGCTTGAGAGTCTCAGTTCTGAAGTCTTCTCTTTCATTTATTGCGTTTGTAACCATGGGCAAGCTGTTTAATCTTTGTGCCTGTTCCATCATCTGTATACATAAAGATAACTGCCCTCAGGGTTGTGAAGGTCAAGTGGGTAGCACATACAGAGCAGTATATGCCTGACACATACCACACATTCAATAAGTGATAACAATTACTGTTACTACCACTGTTAATGGCCAAAGAGAAATTGATGTCATGTTTTTTTAGAAAGCATAGTTTAAAAATAACTTCTGACTTTAAATTAGTGATGGAATTATGCTACCAACTCATTATCTTTTCAGGGTTAAAAGAACACAAAGAATGAGAGACTAGGAGTCTCCTTCAAAATCTGTTAGTCTAATCCTCATTGTGCACGTATGGAAAAAGGTCCATTGAGGGAAACTGCCTTTCCCAGGGTCATATAGGTTGTTAATGGCAGAGACAGGACTAGACATCAGGGTTCCTGACTCATTTCTTTAAAGGGTGACTTAGTGATAGTTCTTTATACTTGGCCTGGGAACGTTTAGGTCCTTTACTTAAGCAAACCATTGTAATGATCCATGTGGCCACTTCACATTGTATAGTCTCGTGAGATAGCTCAGCTGAAGTGACTAGTGGCTGAGGCAAGTTAGTATAGTAGGAAACCTTGGGACTAGCAACCTGGGTACCTATTCTAGCAATCTTGGACAAATTATTTGTTCTCTGCTTCTTTTGTAGCAAGGTAGAGGTAATATTATCTACTCTGCTCCTGCCCACAGTGTAGTTAGAAAATGCAAAAAGTGAGATGTATATGAGGTGCTTTAAAGTATAAGGAATAATTGCACAAAGGCCAACATTGTCATTGTTTGGCTGAATAAAAGGTCCTTGTGCTGTTGGTTTCAAGTATGCTGTTGGTTTCAAGTATGCTATTGTTTTGGAGTCAGTCCTTTTTTAGAACCCAACTTCCTGTCTGGGTCATTGACTCTATGAATGGTAACTAAGGAAGGTAGCAGTTAAGCTCAATTATATAGTGCTGCTGTAATAGTAGAGCTCCATGGAAATTAAATTGTACACAGTAACTGATGTCACACCAGTTTATTATGGTTTTCATTTCCCCATAAATCTGATTTGTTATTTATAGCTTCCTATTCATGTTCATGTAGGCACCAGCAGCAAACAGGAATACTTGTGGCAGCAAGTTATAACAACCCTCCAGGATCATCCCAGAACCTGTTTCATTTCTTTTGCAGAAAATAGTTGAAATTATAGATGTTACAGAAAGGATGTTTTTCTGTGTTTGAAATGTTTCATAATAAAAAGTGAGATGATAATAAAGTTAACCAGAATTATCAAGAGGGGAACGATTTTGATTAGCCTAAAAGTACCACGGTCTGGAGAAGCCAGATAGTAGTGCTTGTCCTGGAGATGTCCAAGTGGAGATTTTGTGTATGTGTTTGTGCTGAGTCGCTTCAGTTGTGTCCAACTTTTTGTGATCCCGTGGACTGTAGTCCACCAGGCTCCTCTGTCCATGGGATTTCCCAGACTGGAATACTGAAGTGGGTTGCCATTACCTTCCCCAGGGGATCTTCCCGACCCAGGGATCAAACTTGGGTCTCCCACATTGCAGGCAGAGTCTTTACCATCTGAGCTACCAGGCAAGCTCTGCCAGTGGGAAAGAAAAGATCCAGGGACAAACTGAAATACTTTGCACAAACAACTGCCTACTTGTACCTGGAGCCCTGAACAGATATTATTAAGGTATTATTTGATGCCAATTGGCAGTCGAGAAGGACATATATTTGGAGTAGCGTGGTAAACCGGGTTGTCTCAGGGTGACAACCTACATTAATTGAGCACCTACTGCATGCCGTCTGCTTTGTTAGGAAACATATATATGTGCAGTTTCAGTATGTGTCCTACACAAGATGGATCTATGTTTATTTCTGTATTTATAACTAAATAATACTCTAATAATTTAAAAGGCATTGGAAGTTTATAATGCATTTTGTGTTTTATAAGGTTTTTTTTTGAGGATAAACCTCAAACACTTCTGTAAAAATATATATACCTCTGAAGGGTTTATATCAGCTTTCCTTTTTTGGTATTAGAGTTTAAGAATTTGAGATTTCTTTTGCCATGCAAGAATTTTTTTTTTTTTAAGTATACTAGGTTAACATCTATATCGGTGATTGTTGCAGTTTATGTCTCTGGGTAGTAGAAAGGTCTGGATATGTAGTGACTGTGAAAAATTTGTATTTCTTTCTGGAAAATTTTATTAAGGGATGAGAAAGATTTGAATAGAGATAAATCTTGCTTTTCAAGGCAAGATTCAGTATTATAGAGATGTCAGATCTTCCCAAAGTAATCTATAAATTTGGTGTGATTCTAATCCAAGCTCAGCAGTTTTTCATAATGAACTTGACAAGCTGATATTGCAATTCATTTGGAAGAGAAAATGTGTAAGAATGTCCAGGAAATTTGAAAAAGAACAATGGAGACAGGATATTCATTAAACAAGAGGAATTGCAGAGGATAATATTGACACGTTTTATGAATGTATATGTTTGCCATTTTAAATCAAGGAAAGTATAGACTATTAAATTTATGATGTTTAGGATTCTTAATTTTCCATTCAATGAAAAATATATCTATACATACCAACTTTTCACTATACCAGAGGAAATTCTGAATAGATTAAAAGGTTAAATATAATCTATAAAAGTAACGTATAAAACAATCCCTGAGTTAGGAAAAAAGATGATTGATGAATTTGCATGAAATATTAAAGTGTCATAGGATAGAAAAAGCCCCAGCCAAGGTAAAACAAAGTTGACAGCAGTGGCTTGGGTGGAAGTATTTGCTGCAACATAAAAAAAAGGGCAGACCCCTTGAAGGCAGCCACCCCATGCCAGCTGTTTACCTGCAGGGGAGCTGTACACCTGCCACCATATGGGGAGGAAGGCCCGCCCCTGACAGGCCTGGCCCGCCTCTTCACCCTCTGTAATTCTCCGCCTCATCCACTTCTTAGGATGCTTACAAACCTCGTCGGAAATACAAACGCCAGCAGGGAGCAGAGGAGCTGCTAGATGAAGAGTCGCGGATCCATGCCACGCTTTTGGAGTATGGCCGGTAACGAAGGGGACCCAGTCTATAAGTGTCTATTTGGTAAAACTGTTGAAAAGAAAAGCTAATTTAAATCACTTCATTGGGATGAACTTGGCTGGTTTTCACCTGGTCAAGTTTACAGTTTGAGGCCCGAGATTTCCAACACCGAGTAATTTTCCCTCCGGTGTTGAATGAATCCAGTTTCTGTAGGTAGCTTCCCTGATGGTGGTAGAGGCCTGATTTCTGAAGTTCCTCCCCCGCCCCAGTTCTGCCCTCCTCGGGGAGTCAGGGCGTGTGGGGGTGTTCACGGAGGCTTGGGTGGGCTGCCCTCCTTGCCCCTGCCATTTGTAAACGTGTTCAGGGAAACCGCAGTTAGAGCAGCTTTACTTTGTGTTAGATACTAGTTTTGGTTTCCTGTGAAGAATTGTCCTGACCAGAAAAATGAAGAATTTAGAGGTTTGTTTTGTCACTTCTTAAAAATATCTTTAATTTAAAAAAAAATTCTTGTGGCCTCAGTTTTCACTTAAACACACAGAGTGCCTCTCCTTGTTGAATTTTTTTTGCTTGACTCTGGGTATTAACCTTCCTTTATGTCCTGCGTTTTCTGCTTAGGGTCACTGAGTCCTTGATGTGAGTATGTCTCCTGGTGCTTTCCTCGCCTGTCATCTGAGTGGTTGCTGTGTGTTGCTCTGCTCATAACCCAGCCCTCACTGGGGGTCTGGAGCTAACGGCACTGCCACTAGCGTCTCCGAGTGAGCATCTATGGCTTCCCCCTCTAGGATGCTGGAGAGAACCAGCAGAAAATTAAGGTTTAATTGCCTTACTAATTCCATCTCTCAAATGGAATTGCAGTTGCCGCTTTTTGTTTGTTTTTGAGAGTAATGCCAGCTCTTAAGAATGAAAGCTAGTCCGTTTCATTAAAAGGAAGTTGTTAGTTCTGGCCCTAATCTAGATGTGAGGGCTGCCCCATGCTCACCATTTGCTGCTGTGAATTGAACTCCTCTTCTGAATCAGGCACCTCCATACCAGCTCCATAATTTGCAGGGGCCAATATGAAATGAAAATGCAGGGTCCCATGTTAAGAGTTGTGAGTAATGATTAATCATTAAGAATTTCATGACAGCAACAACAACCAAGTTTCGGGTCCTTTGGGGTGTGGGACCTTGTGCAGCTGGACACTGTGATGGGGGCTTTCTAGCTACCCTCCAGCTGCAAGAGGGCAGACAAGGCTGTGCTGGTCCACATGACCCAAAGCTGGAGAGACAGCCTCTGCGAGTCTCACATGTCCTAGAGCCAAAAAGAACTCAGGGAAATGTGTTTTTTGTTAGTTTGTATGGTTCCTAACTTCATTTTTTCCAGTATCCAATATGTGTCTCATTACTCACCTTAGTTCTTGTTGGTAGGGTCATGCTAGCTTCTGATTTCTAAGCCTGGGGCAGCTTCTTGGTGAACGCTGTTCTTTTGTTTTTTAGGAGATGGGGTTATTTTGCTTTTCTATTTTTATTTTTTTTAGCTTTTCTGATAAGGAGGGTGAATTTGTGAAGGTGGGGAATTCTGGTGGTTTATTCAGTTCGTTCCCCTTTTTGAGAATGATGAAGACAGCATTCATAGAGGTTAAAAAGTAACCTGCCCAAGGTCAGCTGTTAACTAGTAAGCCTCAAACTGGAGCTTGAGCTCAGGTGTGTTGGACTCCAAAAGCATGTTATCATCATTATCTAAAAATGTTGTTTGAGCCTCTGGTGAGAATTTGGTTCTTGATCATAGGAAGACAGGCCCAGTCTTTTTCGTTTGCTCTGAGACTGAACAACCAAAGAGTTATTACAACTGACAGAGCAAATTGGATAAAACTTTCAGCCCAGAGAAGTGGTTCATTTATTCCGCTTCCTTGGGAAAGCCCCTATCCTCCTGTCTGGCTGTTAGACTCTTCTCTCAGGGTTCTAGTCAGTGCTCTCCATTGCATGGAGATCTTTCCCATTAGATGAGGGTCATAGAACAGTGTCTTTATGAGGGACTTTGACAGTCTGTTGCATGTAGAAAACAGTAAGTGTCAACTATTAGATGCTGTCACCACCACCACTACCACATCATCATCACCATCATCATCTTCATCACCACCACCACCATCTTCATTATCCTTAGTAGCAGCAGTTGTTGGTTCTCAGACGCTCATAAGTATGACTTTTGGATTCAAATGAGAATCTCATTCTGAGCCTCTCTTTTTCAGTTTTCCTTGTCCCTATGTTCGTATTCCCCCCAGTTCTAGTCCTCCCTCCAGCCCTCTTAAGAGAAGCCTCACCCTCTCTGCTTCCCTTCCTCCTCAAGCAAGGCTGGCGCCTGCTGGCTCTGGGGCTCACTCTGCTCCTCCCAGCCTCTCCCTCACCACTGTGGCGCCCCTCAGTCGCTTGTCCCCACCTAGGAGTCTAAATGCCTCATTTGTTGTCAGTGCTTGTTTTCCTCTTCATTTCTCCTCTTGATGAGAGGGAAAATATTTTGACTGCTAAGAACGCCTGAAAACAGTGTATCCTCTTTGCAGTTAAAGGTCACTCAGCCTAGGTCCACAGAGCATCTGGGTTTGAGGCCAGCATCCCACTTTCTCCTCCCTTTTTTGACTTTCAGTTGCTCAAGGGTCGATTTTGAACCTGGACAACTATGCTGAGGGCCTTAAGGACTGTATGTCTTGTTAAAAACATGTTTAGGTATATTTCTTAAATATTATGTTGTTGGAAAAACAAGACTCATAGTTTTGATTTTAGACTGAAACGCAATGGTATCTTTATAATATTTCAATTATATTATGGCTTCAGTAAACTTTTAGGAGCTAACTTACACACCTAACCACACTATGAAACCGCCAGTGTGAGGAAGTGCATTTTAAGTGCATGTAATATATCTCTCCTAACCTATGTCCCTTCTGAAGGTCCATGATATGTTCACAGAAGGTGTTTAGTAAATGCTCTTTGAATGAACAAACAACAGAATCCATTGTCCTTAGTATTTAGTGCTTTTTATGTCCCTGATTTGTTCTGGATTCCAGATAAGTTGATATCTGTTGTAATGTGCCCCAGGGAAGAAGACTAGAATGTTTGCTTTCTAGAATGATGATGTCCAGTATGGTGGTCACTAGCCACATGTGACTGTTGAACACTTACAGTGTGACTAGTCTGGCTTAGAAACAGAATCTTAATAACGAAGTTAAAATTTTTAAATACATGCTTTAGTTATTTGAGTATGTTTAAATATGTTCAGAATAACTTGGGTAGGTGAATACTGAAGTTGTATGTGTAGCACAGCAGTGGTTACACAAAGTAGTGAAAAACTGCTGAAATATGCATTTTAAAATGGTGAATTTTATGTTGTATGAATTAAACCTCAACTTTAAAAGTGTAGAGAAAAAAAGTGAGTGGAGAAGATTTCCTCCCCTCCAGGGCTCAACGGACAGAGTGCATATAATACAGAATAATTGGACCCTGCGGGGTGAGTGCGAGTGCTTTGTTGGTGTCAACACAGAAGCACATGTCCACCCAAATCTTGTACATGACCTTACTTAGTCAACATCCAGCATCTTTCTATACTGTGCAGGCCAGAAAACAAGCAACTCTATTTTCCTTATTCCTTTGCACCTAGAGTTGTGAATACTATTTAGGTTTTGCCCTTGAGATGCATTTTCTGGAGTTTTGGAAGTGCAACAGAGGAGGAGACGGTGAGACCATAAGGGTGGACAGGCACAGAAGCCTAGTTTGGGGTGGTCAGAAAAGTCTTCCTGAGCCTCTGTCTTTAGGGAGAAGTAGCTTGGACCTGGGAATTGAATTTACTCAGATTTAGTTGTTTACTTCTTTATTTGGAAAATCCATAAAATTCCCAGATCTTTGATAAGGCCTGCCTATCTGAGGGTATGTCTTCTACCCTTAAAGGTCTCCAGAGACTGAAAGCTTGGGAAACAAAAGAATACCTGGGGTGCAAGGACACTTCAAGGAGTGGGAAACTTTGGAGAGACCCTCTGATGGTCAGCTGGTTTGAGTCCCTGTTTCAGGACTCAGAACCTGCCCACTAGTTCCAGCAGAAGGGATTGATTACAGGGGTGGATGGGAAGAGTTAAGGCATGTGACCTGGACTGAGCAGGGTTACTGCCCAAGCATCACAGTAGATCTGGGCTGCCGAGGATGCTGCTGCTGCCTCTGTGGTCAGGAAGCTGGCAGATAGCCTGTGGTGCTGGGAAGCTGGTACCACAGCTGCTGGTAAAAGAGCCACCCGCCTTTTCCAAGATCAGAAAACCACTGTCACAGCTTCTGGCCCAGAATCAGGTTACTTCTACCGTGATCCCCATGAGCACAGTGAACCCCTTATGCTCTCACTGTTTCCTGCTCTAACTATTGAAGATTCAAAACTCCAGCAAATACATCTCATTGATGGAGCTTAAATAGTATTCAGAACTCTGGGTCCAAGGGAATGTGGAAAACAGAGCTGTTTGTTTTCTGGTCTGTACAATATAAAAAGATGCTAAATATTGACTAAGCCAGTTCACAGAATCTGCCATAAGGTCTTGTACAGGATTTGGATGGACACTCAGAATTGAACTTTGATCTCCTACACTATGGGCCTGTCGATCTGTGGATGTGCACAGTGTACCCACAATGACTTCTGGTCTCTCCAGTTATAAGACAGCCTATTGCAAGGACACGTGATACATTTGGCTTCTGATTTCTACATTTTCTTGGAGAAGGATGCAGACATGCAAACAGGCAGCTGGACGTGATTGCTGATCAGAAAGTAGAGGGAACACATACAGGCACAGGGTAGATCAGCCAGGGCAGAGCGCTGGTGTAGTTTAAAGTGTCCAACCCAAACTACACAGCCTGTAGTTTGTGTCTCCTTCTAAGCCTCCTATACCGTCAGTGGTAATTTATAGAAATCATATGGCAGCTGTTTAAACAGGGCTTGAGATCATGTCTATAACCCCATATCAGTGGTACAAAGCTCAGAGGGGTGAAGCAAGTTCCCCCATGTCACAGAGCTGGCTGTCATTAGGGTGAAGAATCTAAACCCAGTGTCCTGACCTTCTACTAACCCAACCTATGCTGTACAGTAGACTCAACTATAAACTCAGCCTGTGATTTGTCAGCCCAGTCCTGAGAAATCCTGTGCCCAAGTGTGTGTTTCCCTTCACACTCATCGCATGTCTGGCAAAGCACTGGTCCTAGATTGAGATTTTCAGATTGAGTGGAAATGACCGAAAGCATCCAAAGTGAAGTCTGGGAATGCTTCAGAGGAAGAGGTGTCTTTAGAGCTGAGATGTGAGGAGTGAATAGAAAGGTAGGAGGAGACAGGAGAACAGCACGGTATATGCAGAACTCTGCTCAGGGCGCCAATGCCCAGGAGCAGGGAAGGTGAGCTGCTGGGGTGAGGCTCAGTGGTTGTTAGATGGGTCCATGGAAAGGAGGCCCTAGTGACAGTGCCCACCAGCAGGGCTTCTGTTCCCTGCCTTGCCAGATGCATATAAGGCCAGTAGGAGGTTGAATAAGGGATTGGGAGGGAGAGTGGAAGTGGAGGCTTGAGACAAGGGCAAAAGCCAGCACACAACCCAGCAAGTGGGGTGAGCTGTGAGTGAGGGCAGAGCAGGATCCCTTAATTTGTTTTTCTTAAATGGCTGGGTGTGATTTTATTTCCTTATAAACCATTTAAAGGTAAGTGAGTTTGGATGTTTTGCATTATGGTTTTTGTTTTAGGTCGAATGGTTTTTGTATTGCTTTAAAAAAATAGATATTAATTAGAACCTGAAAATAAGCTAGTTTAAACTATAAAGTGCATTTGTGAGTGTCTTTGAATTTAAACTTGCGTGAAGTGAGCACACAACATTTTTGGCATTGTGCTTGGGTTGTGTTTGAGAATAAAAAATGGGCTGGATGTGAGGTTACGAAAGTAGTCATTAGAGAGCATGTTAAGCTTGAGCAAACACATTCACATACACAGATATTTTTAAGGCTTCTAGCTTAAACTATGGATCGGTACAGTTCCCGATTCAAACAGTAATAATCACACTTTAAGAGAAAGCTGTGCTTTGCATGGAGAGTTCCCATTTATATTGATAGTATTTATGTGGCAAATTGAATGCTGGGCCCTTTATTCAAAACAGTGGAATATGTTTGTCGTTTCGGCACTTGAAACATGTTCTCCAGTCACCAAATAGCCAAAATTCTCTTTGGTGCTTTTCATATAAAAATGCAACTAAAATTCCTTGGACTGCAAGGATATACAACCAGTCCATCTTAAAGGAGATCAGTCCTGGGTATTCATTGGAAGGACTGATGCTGAAGCTTGAAACCCCAATACTTTGGCCACCTCATGCAAAGATTTGACTCATTGTAAAAGACCCTGATGCTGGGAGGGATTAGGGGCAGGAGGAGAAGGGGATGGCAGAGGATGAGATGGCTGGATGGCATCACCGACTCGATGGACATGAGTTTGGGTAAACTCTGGGACAGGGAGGCCTGGCGTGCTGCGCTTCACGGGGTAGCAAAGAGTCGGACACGACTGAGCAACTGAACTGAACTGAAAATTCATTTGATCAACTTATTTTTTTTTTTTGGAGTAATAATTGAGCTCCTCTCTTTTGTGGCTTGCAGGAGATACGGATTTAGCCGCCAGAGCAAAACAGAGAAGGTAAGAAATGCTTGGCTAATGAGAGAGCACATTTGAGATATGGAAGTATCCCTCTACTTTGCCTCTGTCTAACACTGACAGCCTCCCAAAAGGGATGGGACAACAGGGCTCTGGTCCTTGAGCAACCCCAGTCAGCAGGGGTGTACCAGCTGCTTTTGATCCCTGCATCTCCCTCCTGGCGTTCCCAATCTGCTGCCTCTGCAGGTTGGGGAACTGCGACAACTCCTCATCGTGGGACTGAAAGTGAAGGGTGATTGAAAATCATGGCCCCAGGGTCAAACATGTGGGCTTTAATAACTCTAAAACGGAGGCCTGAGCATCCTCATCTGATGAGAGACACCCTAGATGGGTGTGAACATCCTGCTGGCAGTGAGAGAGAGCACGGTGTACATTACAGGCTGGCTGTGTACTAAGCCTGGAGTGGAAAAAACAGGAAGTCAAGATGGGGTTTTGTAACTTCATAAAGGAGTCTCAAAGTTTTCTCTTCATATATTTTTTTTTGTGTGTGTATGTGTTTATTCATGATTCTTAATTGCCAGCAGCAGGGCAGGCATATAAATCTTATAGTGCTACCCTTTCCTGTGTCCAGGCCCTTTGGTCAGGGCTCTACATATCGTTTTTCACTTATTCCTCTAAACAACTCTGTGAGGAAGATACTTATTCCTGTTTTTCAGATCAAAAAGCTGAGGTTCAAAGAGGCTCAGTGATTTGTCCAAGATCACACAGCTCCTAAAGTGCCATAAAAAGAATCCGAACCCAGGTCTGTGTGACATCAAAGCCTGTGCTCTTACCTACTGCCTTTTCAATAATAACATGCTAATTAAAGTGGCTGGTGACCTCTTAAAGACCTCTTAAAGAGTCCACAGCTTGAGATCTAGTAAACCTGTTTTCTCATTCCTTACCTGACCTCTAGATTTTCTTGAATGAGACACCACTCCTCCTACCATTCTCCTGCCACCCTTCCTCTGTCTAGAGCACCCCATTCCCAGTGCTTCCCGGAAGCCTTCCCTGACCCAGCCTCCCTCTGCTTCCTGTGGTCATCGTCTCAGTCCTCAGAGGGCACTGAGGTGCAAATGTTCCAAAGCCAGACTGGCTGGTTTCAAATGCTGGTTCCTCCCCTGCACTGCGTGATTTCAGTCGGTCCACTTCATTGTTGTGCCTCAGTTTACAGCATCTGTAAAATGGGGACAGAAGTTGTACCATCTCACAACACTTGTGAAGATTAAAAGGTAGAAGATGTAAAATAATCCAACTCATAGTGCACGTTTACTAAGTGTAAACTATCATCACCATTATTATCATTAGTAATCATTTATGCATTGATTATGACATCTTTTTTGGTTTTCTCATTTCCACATTTGTGTTTTCACTCAACCAAACAGTCATTTCCTCCAAAGCAAGGCGTTTCTGGATTAGAGTGTAACGGGGTAACTGTATTGTATATAAGAATTTGATGTGTATGTGTAATATATAATTTTAGGTCTGAAAAGAATGTCTGTGTATATGACTGTATTCTGAAATAAGGCAATTTGATTATGCTTGGAAAAATTATGAGATGTCCATGAAACATTATTCACATTGGGCTTGCCTTACCATTCTCATGTCAAATGGCACATTGGAACCCCTGCAGATATACACAGGTGGGCTGCAGTCCATGGGGTCGCTAAGAGTTGGACATGACTGAGCAACTTCACTTTCACTTTTCACTTTCATGCATTGGAGAAGGAAATGGCAACCCGCTCCAGTGTTCTTGCCTGGAGAATCCCAGGGATGGGGGAGCCTGGCGGGCTGCCGTCTATGTGGTCGCACAGAGTCAGACACGACTGAAGTGACTTAGCAGCAGCATACCTGCTAAATTGCTTTCATTTCCGCTAATGCACCTCAGCTGAAAAAAAGGCAGTGATCTAGTCTTAAAGAAATTAAAGTAAGGGAAGACCCAATCACAGTGCATGGATAAGTCTGGCAAAAGTGTATGGCCTGATAGGAATTTAATCAGCGAGTAGTTCAGAGATGGAGGCAGGCATTGAGCAAGGCCTGCTCCACCTTTTTGGCATGTGGTTGGAGTGGAGGCTGAGGTCTCTGGATTTTGCATCCTTTTCCAGGAGCTGGGTAATTTGTCCAGATCTGTCTGTTTTCTTTCACAGACTTGTGGCTCTTTGCAGTGTTACCCTTTCTCTACTGTCTCCACCTATCGTGCTCAGCTGCAGTTTTTGCATCTTCCCTTCTAGGCTGAGGACAAGAAAACGGCTCTTCCGACAGGGCTGTTGACTGCAGAAAAAGCTGATGCCCATGAGGAGGATGAGCTTCAAGCTGCTGAAGAGGTGAGTGGTCTGTGTGGCCCTCGAGGGCTTCTGCATAAATCTTTTGGGGAGAAATTTCACTTTCATCTCCAGTCTTCCAGAATGGCCAGCTACCGTTGGCTGTTTTTTCACACTCTTTTCAGTCTCCTTCCATCACTTCCCATGAGACTCACCATAAAATGAGACTGGGTAAAACAGCCCTTGGATCCCATTGAAAAGCCCTGTTTACATACCCAGCTTAAGCCTTTTGTGGGCAGACCTGCTCACTGCTACTTCTCCCCATTCCTCTTTTATCAGCGTATTCAGTCCCTGATGACCAAGATGACCGCCATGGCACATGAGGAGGTAAGGCGGGCGTGGCCACGAGGGTGGGCGCGGTGTGGAGAGGCAGACTTGGAATCAACCTGCTCTGCTGTGGAGGGCCCTCTTCCAAGAGTCCACCTTCAGGACCCTCTCTTTTTAGCACTCTGCTTCTTGTTTCCTGGGACTTTCCTTTGGGGAACTTTTTATACATGCATGGTGTTGCCATTCACGGGAACCTCTCAGAGGGAGACCTGAAGGACCTTTGTGAAGACAGGATGTCCAGCTGGATGGCATCACAGGACCCATGCGGGAGAGCTGTGGTTCAGCCCTGCTTGTCCACAGCCACATGTGGCATTCAGGCCACAGGAGCCCCTGTCTCCTGTTTCTTTCCTATACCATCTGGGTAGATGGTAGGGCACCGAATTTATATTCCCTCTTCTGAGAGCTCATGACCTGTCCCGAAGGTTTATCCAGGTGCTTTGAAAGAGAATCCTTCTTTATGGCAGGAAAGACCTGTGATAGTCAGGAGATAGTTCAGGAATTCTGAGATCCCTTTTTCTCTCCCATTTCCACTTTCTTCCTCTGAGTCCTATGCCTGCCAAGTTCCCTTTAGGCTCTTTTTAGTGATCCTCAGCAACAAAAACCATGGGATGGGGTGTAAATGGTGAAGAATGATTTACTAGAGATACCCAGAGTCTGAGGAGAATCTTAACAGAGTTTGCTGAGTGATTCAGGAGGGAGTGAGGTGAGGTAACCTTTGTCCTGAGTCTTGTTTTCTCCCTTCCTTGTTGATGAACACGTGAGGAAAAGCCAAATTACTTTTCCCCCAGGAATGTTATCTGTTTTGCTATAGTCATTCTCAGGATTTCCAATGTGTGAAAGCCAGTGCATGTCCTTGAGAGCACACCCTCCCTTGTGATTGCAGAGCCGGCTGACTGCAAGCTCCGTGGGCCAGATCGTGGGCCTATGCTCTGCCGAGATCAAGCAGATCGTGTCTGAGTATGCAGAGAAGGTAGGTGGGCACCCAGCTGAAGCCATTGCCTCAATAATGCCCAAGAATTTGTCCTTCTGCTTCCCTATCCTTCGCAGCAGTGATGGAGGCAGGTTGTAATTCATCAGCCACGTTTGTCAGAATATCCGCCATGCAGCGCCATCCACATTTACCCATTAACTAAATTCATTTTCTTCTGCAGTGACTATTTTTCTATAAATATAAAGAGAAAACCTGCCTCTTGGAGCAATTATCGCATCTGATAGATGGATGCCTTAGGGACAGCACCCACATTTTTCCTTCTCTAGCAGGCTTCCTATACCTTGGGCACAGTTTGGTGGATGAGGCTAAGGGATGCAGCTTTGCCTCTTAGGAGATAAACCCCATAACTCAGCCAAGCCCAAGGCAAAATTTTGTGTCCTGCTTTATTAAAAGGGTATAGCATGAACAAAAGCCTGAAAGCCATATTTCACCATTAGATTTTTTTTCCATCCTAAGAATAGGCAGCAGGACCTTGAATATTTCAGGGAGACAGTGATTAATCATTTTGCACATAACTGATTCTGGTCTGGCTGAGATGTAGTATCAGTAAAGTCAGATTTACAGGGCCTTGTATCACATCCTCCCTTCCCCAACCCTGCTCCCTCTGCCCCTCTAAAACGTTGATGTCTGTTCAAGCATCCACTTTCACTCTCCCTGTCTCAAAAGCCTTGACGACAAATGAGCTCTGCCCTGACCCTCTGTGCGACGGTCTTCTGAAGAGATTGCACAGATGATGTAGTTGGACAGTGGATGTCACCTGTAATCTGGGAGTTATAATTGGCTCTAAGCACAATAATGGTCATCTCACACAAAGTAAGGGGCTTTCTGAGCAAGACTGAGTAAAATGGTACAGAGTAGTGTTTAGCAGAGCGGAAGGGGGCAGAGGGAGGGTAAAATGGGTAAAGGGGGTCAGTAGTATGGTGAAGGATGGAAACCAAACTTTTGTTGGTGAGCACACTTCCAGAAGTAGAAATAAAGTTGAAATAAAAGTAAAAACTCATAAGTCAAGAAAAAAACAGCATAGAATGTCTAGGGATGGGATTCTCTTGTTTTCCCCACCCCCAAAGTCAGTGCTTCTTAACGTAGGTTTTCTGATCCAACTTTCATATTAGAATCCAAAGTGAAAGAAAGTGAAAATCGCTCAGTTGTGTCCAATTCTTTGAGGCCCCATGGACTATACAGTCCTTGGAATTCTCTAGGCCAGAATACTGGAGGGAGTAGCCTTTCTTTTCTCCAGGGGATCTTCCCAACCCAGGGATCGATCCCAGGTCTCCTGCATTGCTGTTGGATTCTTTACCAGCTGAGCCACAAGGGAAGCCCAAGAATACTGGAGTGGGTAACCTGTCCCTTCTCCAGGGGATCTTCCTGACTCAGGAATCGAACCGGGGTCTTCTTCATTGTAGGCAGATTCTTTACCAACTAAGCTATCAGGGAAGCCTAATAGAATCCAAAGCATCCTCTATTTTACTTTACCACCTAGAAAAGGTGACAGTGGTTAGAGTGTCGTCTGACATTTGACCAAGGATTTAGATAATCCTGATATTACCAGTAGAATCAAAAGACTTGAAGACATAGTTGTGGAAAAGAGTGATTAATTCACTGCCCTGAGAAGAAGTGTCTTGCTTTGCTGTCAGCACACACACACCTGGATGGCAAGGGGGTGAGCCTGTACCTGCCCTTAGGTTGCCACATAGCATCACTGGTTCAGTTTTTACAGAAAGACAGACATATGGGGTACTCACTGCTCTTCCTACGGGGACTCTTGACTTTTATCTTTATACCTGCCCACTGTAAGTAGATAGGAGCTTAGATTATTATAAGAGGGGAAGCAAATAGGCCTCCTTAGTAGACATGTCCTTGCCTGGTAGTCTTGAAGCTAACTTGTCTTCCCCATCAGCTCTGCGATTCCATGTTTCCTGCTGGGTCTCTGTATCCCTGGGCTTCCCCTCCCTCAGCCCTGTGCAGTGATCTGATGGCTATATTCTGTATTCTGTCCCTCTGCTCTGCTCTGCCAGGAAAGAATGAAATTAGAAGTAGTTTTGGACAGGTCTTTCTCCAAGGATGTATATAATTAAAAGACTTTCCTGGTGGCTCAATGGTGAAGAATCTGCCTGCCAATTCAGGAAATACAGGTGTGATCACTGCATCAGGAAGATGCCCTGGAGTAGGAATTGGCAACCCAGTCCAGTATTCTTGCCTGGGGAATTCCATGGACAGAGAAGACTGTCAGGCTACAATCCGTGGGATTGCAAAGAGTCAGATATAACGGAGCACGCATGCATATGTATAATTAAACCTTCTCATGGAATTGGAGCTCACCAGTTCATTGCGTGATTGTGTTGTTTGCATTGGATAGATCATATATCATTAAAGATGAGGGTTTTTGTAATTAAATTGATTTTAATCCTATTCCCATATCACAGTTATTTCACATTTGCATATTTAATCCAGTATTTGTCCCAGATATCCATGGTGGCACCTAGTTGCAGCCATCATGTGTGTGTAAAAGAGGTAAAACAGTGTAGTTACAAATAGAGCGTTGGAGTCCTATCTTGGTTCATGTCTGTCTCCTCAACTTCCCAGCTCTGTGACATTGGCCACTTTATTTAATCGCTTTGCCCTAGTATCTTCATCTATAAAATGAGAATAATATAACTCTCTTGGCAGGGTGGCAGGGTATTGTGAAGATTAAATGAAATGTGACAAAAATGCCCAAAACAGTGCCTGGGTCACATTATAGCCATGCAGCTAATGGTAACCTTTATTTACACTTTTATAAACTGCATTTTTTTTATTTTGATCACATTAAGTCATAAATATTTTCCATGTTTCTGGTCTTCATAATTATGTGAATGCTAGATAATCCAGCACAATTCATTAAACATTTCCCTGTTGTTAGACTTTTGTTTACCATTGTAGATAATCCTCTTGTAAAATCTGAACAAATGGTTTCTTTGGAAAGATTTCCTAAGAGTCTAAAGATTGGATGCAGTCTCCTCTGTGTTGCTTTATAAATAAGTTGTAGCAATATAAAATACTCCCTCCATGAAGGGGCTTCCAGGATGGTCCAAGCGTCTCCCTCTCTGTTCATTTGTCTGACTTGCTGCCTTAGTGGCTATAAAATAGTACCTCTTTGGACCACTGAGTGGCTTGAACATGATTGCATGTTTTTGTTTGCTCTGTTTTCTGCTTATTTGACTGATCTGTTGAAGCCTTTACTCACTTATCTTTCTGGTATCTGATGTTTTCCTTGTAAATTTGATTAAAGTCTCTATTCTGGACTTAAATATTTTGTCACGGTGATGCACATATGTCTCAGGCTGTTCTTTGATTTGTGTATTGCTTTTCTTCTCATGCAAGGCGTTGGTACCCAAATTGATCAGTCTTTTTGTTTCAAAATGGCAGTGTTCTTTTTACATTGATCTGATATTCATTACATTTCAGATCATAATTTTTTATTTGTGTTTAATCCTTTATGCTACGTAGAGTTCATTCTTACTTAGTCCACAATCTGTATCCATCCTAGTTTTCCTGCTCCTATCCACTTACCTTAATACCATTTATCAAATAATTTCTTTATACTAATTTGGAGATACTTTGTTATTTTTTTTTTGTATTTTAGATCTAATTTGAGCTCTGTTATTTCTTCCTTTCTTGGTTTATGCTGCATACCATGATAAATTTGAGCTCTGTTATTTCTTCCTTTCTTGGTTTTTATGCACATACCATGATAAAATCATGTTTGCTTTTGTTTTTCTTAATTTGCTTTGTTTGCTGTTGTCAGTGTCTTCCAGTCAAAGACCTCTGGGAACATACCCATAGTTAGACAAGTTGGGTTTATTGCTGTTTGTAGTGAAGGAGACCACACCACAGTGGAGAATCAAATAGCATCTCAGTAAGGAGGCCTTACGAAAGACTTATGGGATTCAGACTTCTTTTAGGTGATTTAGGGGAAGATTAGAGAAAGTAGAGCTTTGCTCTGTGTTAGATGCATTGCTGCTGCTGCTGCTGCTAAGTCACTTCAGTCGTGTCCGACTCTGTGTGACCCCATAGACGGAAGCCCACCAGGCTCCCCCGTCCCTGGGATTCTCCAGGCAAGAACACCGGAGTGGGTTGCCATTTCCTTCTCCAATGTGTGAAAGTAAAAAGTGAAAGTGAAGTCGCTCAGTCGTGTCCGACCCTTAGCGACCCCATGGACTGCAGCCTACCAGGCTCCTCCATCCATTAAGGGGGGATAATTCGGTGAATGAGTATCTAAAGAAATCTTCTCTATGGGCCAAGGGAAAAGAATCAAGGTTAAAGCTCTATGTTCATATTAGCCAATATAGGGGGATGTTTGATCATTTAGGGGATTTGAACAGTGTTAATGTTTTTGCCCATATACAGACATTACAGAGTGGTCATGTTTTTTTCTTGATCCTTGTGACCCTGTCTGATGTTGATGTCCTCTGGAGTTATTTATATTTAACACAGAATCCTAGTATGAATGCAGCCCAGCTCCTAGCAACACCAGGGCCTTGCTGAGAGTACCAGCTTGGCTCTCAGATGTCAGGGGTTGCTTTTCTCTTTCTCTGTGAATTTAGTATGTGTTGCTACATAGCAATATTACACAAATACAGTGGCCTAAAATAACATAGTATATTATCTCATGGTTTCTGTGTGTGGCACCATGTAGCCTTTGTTTCAGACTCTTACAAAGTTAGTAAAAGTGCTGACCTGGGCAGTAGTCTCATCTGAGGCTCGACTGGGGAAGGATCCACATGGTTCTTGGCAGCATTCAGTCCCTTGACACCTGTTGGCTGAAGTCAGCAGTTCTGGCTATCAGCTAGAGGCTATCCTCAGTTCCTTGCCAGCTGTGCCTCTCCAACGTCACCCCTTGTTTCTGCAAGTGAAACCCCTCCTCACAAGACTGACATTATGGTTTTATGTGACGTATTGATGTGCATGCAGTCACATTCATCCCACCACGGTTACAGAGACCGTGGGGCTCTGTCAGAGCTGTCCACCATGGTGTGTTCGTTTTTCTCTTTAATCTTACTGCCATAAATTGGACTGAAATAAGGCAATTTATCTAAAAATCCATGCCCCTGCCTTCAGGGCCTCAGTAATGAAATGCTTGAAAGTAAAGACGGAATTGAAGAATGCTCAGAAGGAAAGCCTTTTGGTGGCACTTGAAAGAAACCCAAATTGGGCTGAGATCAGGATGAATTTTTGCTTAGTGAAGAAAAGGAACAATAATTTTTGGAGGATGAAAGTGTGAAAATGATATTGTACCTGAGAAATGAATCAAACAGCCTGCTTGGTGCAAGTCACTGGGAGGTCAGCAGGCACTGAAAAATAAAAAGTGAAGTAAAAAACATATGCAGGCTTCTCTTTCACTGGTAAAGTATAACAGTATAATATGGTTAATTCATGTGTTTCAAAGAAAGTCCCTGAGATGTGAATTCAATATGGTTCCTGTAAAGCAACAGGGAAGAAGAATGTAAAGAAGCTTCCATGTACATAATTCATGAGTGTTGACAGAGTCCAATCAAGGAGCTCCATCTCTCTTTGTTTCCAGAACGTGCACCCTTCCCAGAATGTTTTTGCTGAGGCATCACTGTGCCTTGTGGTACTGCTGTCTAACATGTTCACTGCATCTTATCATTCACTGTTACGGGGAAGAGGAATCTAGTACTGTGATTTGCAGAAAACTAAGGATTTGGCTGTCCCCAAAGTATTTCCACTCTACTATACCAAAAGGAAGGGGAAGGAAGCAGAGCCAGGCAAGGGCAGGAAGGGACTCTTACTCAATGCCACATGTTAACCAGCTGTACACCATTTTGACTAATGTGCAACTCCGTCTTTCTTAGTCAGCATCTCTCTGAGACAAGATATGAAAACATTTTGTAGATCACAGGTCTGTTGAGGAATCAGAAGAATCTGCTCTGCTTTTTATCTGTGCTGTTATCGCTCTTGCAAATGTGGTGAAAGTTCCAAAAACCCACCGGACTTTCTGTAAGAAGTGTGAGAAGCACCAACCCCACAAAGTGACACAGTACAAGAAGGGCAAGGATTCTGTGTACGCCCAGGGAAAGTGGCATTATGACAGGAAGCAGAGTGGCTGTGGTGGGCAGACTAAGCTGATTTTCCAGAAAAAGGCTAAAACTACAAAGAAGATTATACCGACTCTTGAATGCATTGAGCCCAACTTCTGATTGAAGAGAATGCTGGCTGTTAAGAGATGCAAGCATTTTGAGATGGGAGGTGATAAGAAGAGAAAGGGCCAAGTGATCCAGTTTTGAGCTTCATATTTTGATTTATTATGAAGACAATAAAAATTTGAGACCATTTACTTCATTTAGTTTCAGTTGGTTTTCTTGGAAGGGAAATAAAAGTGCCATCAAAAAAAAAAGAATCTACCCTAAGTGCCATCTCATTGCCAGGTATTTTAAAAACAATTTATTAAATATAGTTAATTTACAATATTACTTTCAGGTATACAGTGTAGTGGTTCAATATTTTTATAGACTGTTCTCCTTTTAAAATTATTACAAAATAACGGCTATAATGTATCCTTGATATACAGTGTATCCTTGACGCTTATTTATTTTATACATAGTATTAATAGTTTTGCCAAGAGAAAGCACTAGTCATAGCAAACACCCTCTTGCAACAACATAAGAGAACTCTACACATGGACATCACCAGATGGTCAACACCGAAATCAGATTGATTATATACTTTGCAGCCAAAGATGGAGAAACTCTATAGAGTCAGCAAAAAGCAAGACCGGGATCTGACTGGCTCAGATCATGAATTCCTTTTTGCCAAATTCAGACTTAAATTGAAGAAAGTGGGGAAAACCACTAGACCATTCAGATATGACCTAAATCAAATCCCTTATGATTATACAGTGGAAGTGAGAAATAGATTTAAGGGACTAGATCTAATAGAGTGCCTAATGAACTATGGACAGAGGTTTGTGATATTGTACAGGAGACAGGGATCAAGACCATCCCCAAGAAAAAGAAATGCAAAAAAGCAAAATGGCTGTCTGAGGAGGCGTTACAAATAGCTGTGAAAAGAAAAGAAGTGAAAAGCAAAGGAGAAAAAGAAAGATATAAGCATCTGAATGCAGAGTTCCAAAGAATAGCAAGGAGAGATAAGAAAGCCTTCCTCAGCGATCAGTGCAAAGAAATAGAGGGAAAAAAATAATAGGAAAGACTAGAGAGCTTTTCAAGAAAATTAGAGATAGCAAGGGAACATTTCATGCAAAGATGGGCTCAGTAAAGGACAGAAATGGTATGGATCTAAAAGAAGCAGAAGATATTAAGAAGAGGTGGCAGGAATACACAGAAGAACTATACAAAAAAGATCTTCACAACCCAGATAATAACGATGGTGTGATCACTCACCTAGATCCAGACATTCTGGAATGTAAAGTCAAGTGGGCCTTAGGAAGCATCACTATGAACAAAGCTAATGGAGGTGATGGAATGCCAGTTGAGCTATTTCAGATCCCAAAAGATGCTGCTGTGAAAGTGCTGCACTCAATATGCCAGCAAATTTGGAAAACTCAGCAGTGGCCACAGGACTGGAAAAGGTCAGTTTTCATTCCAATCCCAAAGAAAGGCAGTGCCAAAGAATGCTCAAACTACCACACAATTGCACTTGTCTCACACGCTAGTGAAGTCATGCTCAAAATTCTCCAAGCCAGGCTTCAACAGTATGAACCGTGACCTTCGAGATGTTCAAGCAGGTTTTAGAAAAGGCAGAGGAACCAGAGGTCAAATTTCCAACATCCTCTGGAGGTTCAAAAAAGCAAGAGAGTTCCAAAAAAACATGTTTCTGCTTCATTAACTATGCCAAAGCCTTTGACTGTGTGGATCACAATAAACTGTGGAAAATTCTGAAAGAGATGGGAATACCAGACTACCTTACCTGCCTCTTGAGAAACCTATATGCAGGTCAGGAAGCAACAGTTAGAACTGGACATGGAACAACAGACTGGTTCCAAATAGGAAAAGGAGTGCATCAGGGTTGTATATTGTCACCCTGCTTGTTTAACTTATATGCAGAGTACATCATGAGAAACGCTGGGCTGGATGAAGCATAAGCTGGAATCAAGATTGCTGGGAGAAATATCAATAACCTCAGATATGCAAATGACACCACCCTTATGGCAGAAAGTGAAGAAGAACTAAAGACCCTCTTGATGAAGGTGAAAGAGGAGAGTGAAAAAGTTGGCCTAAAGCTCAACATTCAGAAAACTAAGATCATGGCATCTGGTCCCATCACTTCATGGAAAATAGATGGGGAAACAGTGTCAGACTTTATTTTTCTGGGCTTCAAAATCACTGCAGATGGTGACTGCAGCCATGAAATTAAAAGACACTTACTCCTTGGAAAGTTATGACCAACCTAGGGAGCGTATTAAAAAGCAGAGACATCACTTTTTCAACAAAGGTCCGTCTAGTCAAGGCTATGGTTTTTCCATTAGTCATGTGTTGTACTATAAAGAAAGCTGAGCGCCGAAGAATTGATGCTTTTAAACTGTGGTGTTGGAGAAGACTCTTGAGAGTCCCTTGGACTGCAAGGAGATCCAGCCAGTCCATCCTAAAGGAGATCAGTCCTGGGTATTCATTGGAAGGACTGTTGTTAAAGCTGAAACTCCAATATTTTGGCTGCCTGATGCGAAGAGCTGACTCATTTGAAAAAACCCTGATGTTGGGAAAGATTGAAGGCAGGAGGAGAAGGGGACGACAGAGGATGAGATGGTTAGATGGCATCACTGACTCAATGGACATGAGTTTGGGTAAACTCCAGGAGTTGGTGATGGACAGGGAGGCCTGGCGTGCTGTGGTTCATGGGGTAGCAAAGAGTCTGACTCGACTGAGGGACAGAACTGAACTGAACTGAATATTAATACTTTGTATCTCTTAATCCCATACCCCTATCTTGTTCCTCCCCTGACCCCTTTCCCCACTGGTAAACACTAGTTTGTTTTCTGTATCTGTGAGTTTATTTTTTAGATTCTACATATAAATGATGACATAAAATATTTGTCTTTCTGGCTTCTTTCACTAAGCATAATACTCTCCATGTCCTTCCATGTTGTTTCAAATGGCAAAACTTCATTTTTTATGGCTGAGTAACATTCCTTTGTGTACATATGTATATGCACTGACATCATTTCCATTCATCTGTTGATGGACACTCAGGTTGCTTCCACATCTTGACTGTTTTAAGTAATGCTGCTGTGAACATTGAGGTGAATGTACCTTTCTGAATTAGCATTTATGGTTTTTGGGGATATATACCCACAAGTGGAATTTTTGGATTATTTAGTAGTTCTATTTTTAGGCTTTTGGGGAACCTCCATACTATTTTCCATAGGTGCTGCACCAGTCTACATTCCTGTCAGTTAGTGTACAGGGGTTCCCATTTCTCTGCATCCTCCCTGATAGGTGTTATTTATAGGCTTTTTGATGATAGCCATTTTGACAGATGTAAGGTGATAGCTTTTTATGGTTTTGATTTAGTTGGTGATGGACAGGGAGGCCTGGCGTGCTGTGATTCATGGGATCGCGGAGAGTCGGACACGACTGAGCGACTGAACTGAACTGAATCGTTAGTGATGTTGAACATCTTTTCATGGGCCTGTTAGCCATCTGTGCATCTTTTTTGGGAAAATGTCTGTTCAGATCTTCTGCCTGTTTTTTAATTGTTTTTTTTTTAATATTGAGTTGTATGAGCTGTCTATATATTATGAACACTAATCCCTTATTGATTGTATCACTTGTAAATATTTTCTCCCATTCCGACAATTGTCTTTTCATTTTGTCAGTGGTTTCCTTTGCTGTGCAAAAGCTTTTTAAGTGTAATTAGGTCCCATTTGTTTATTTTTACTTTTATTTATTTATTTTGCCTTAGGAGACAGATCCAAAGGAATATTCTATGATTTATGTTTAAGAGTGTTCTGCCAATGTTCTTTTCTAGGAGTTTTATGGTTTCAGGTCTTACATTTAGGTCTTTAATACATTTTGAGTTTATTTTTGCATGTGGTGTTAAGGAATGTTATAATCTCATTTTTTTACATGGTGCTATCCAGTTTTCCCAGAACTGCTTGTTAAAGGTTCTTTTAAAAGTCATTATATAGTCTTGCCTCCTTTGTTGTAGATTAATTGATCATTCAGTTCAGTTCAGTCGCTTAGTCGCGTCTGACTCTTTGTGACCCCATGAATCACAGCACGCCAGGCCTCCCTGTCCATCACCAACTCCCAGAGTTCACTCAAACTCATGTCCATTGAGTCAGTGATGCCATCCAGCCATCTCATTCTCTGTCGTCCCCTTCTCCTCCTGTCCCCAATCCCTCCTAGCATCAGAGTCTTTTCCAGTGAGTCAACTCGTCGCATGAGGTGGCCAAAGTATTGGAGTTTCAGCTTTAGCATCAGTCCTTCCAATGAACACCCAGGATTGATCTCCTTTAGAATGGACTGATTGGATCTCCTTACAGGTGTGTGGATTTATTTCTGGGCTTTCTGTTCTGTTGCATTGATCTATGTGTCTGTTTTTGTACCAGTAGCGTGCTGTTTTAATTTCTGTAGCTCTGTAGCATAGTTTAAAGTTGGGGAACATGATACCTCTAGCTTTGTTCATTTTTCTCAAGATTGTTTTGGTAATTTGGGGTATTTTCTGGTTCCATATAAATTTTGGAATTATCCGTGTCATGGGTGTTTTGAAAAGGATTACATTAAGTCTGTAGATTGCTTTGGGTAATATAATATGGTCATTTTAATAATATTGATTCTTCCAATCCAAGAGCGTAGGATATCTTTCCATTTAAATCATCTTCAATTTCCCTTTTCAGTGTTTTATAGTTTTCAGCATTCAGGTCTTTCATCTCCTTGGTTAAGTTTATTCCTTGGTAATTTTTTGGATGCAGTTTTAAATGGGATTTTTTTAACTTTGTGATAATTCATTATTAGTATATAGAAATGCAGCAGATTTCTGTATATTGATCTCGTATTCTGAAACCTTACGGAATTTACTTACTGGTTCTAATAGTTTTTTGGTGGAGACTAGGGTTTTCTATATGTAGTACCATGTCATCTGAAAATAATAACCATTTTACATCTTCCCTTACAATTTGATCCTCTTTCTTCCTTTCCTTCTCTGTCTTTGTCTCTGTCTCCATCCCTTCCTCCCCGTTTCTTTCTCTTTCTTGTCTGATTGCTGTGGTTAGGATTTCAATACAGTGTTAAATAGAAGTAGTAAGAGTGGGCGTTCTTGTCTTCTTCCTGATTTTAGGGGAAAGGCTTTCAGCTTTTTCCCATTATGTATGATGTTAGCTGTGGGTTTATTATAACTGGCCTTAATTGTGTTGATGTATATTCCTTTTATACCCATTTTGAGAGTTGTTATCATGAATAAATGTTCAGTTTTGTGAAGTGCTTTTTCTGTGTCTATGATCCTGTGATTTTCATCTTTCCTTTTGTTAATGTGGTTTTTAACATTGATTGATTTGCAAATGTTGGATCATACTTGAAATCTTGGAGTAAATCCCACTTAATCATGGTGTATGGTTCTTTGTATATGTTGTTGAATTCAGTTTCCTGATGTTTCATTGAGGATTTTTGCATCTACATTCATTAAAGATACTGGTTTGTAATTTTCTTTTTTGATAGTGTCTTTGTCTGGTTTTGATAGCAGAGTAATGACGGTTCAGTAAAATTAATTTGTGAGTGTTCTATCCTTGAATTTTTTTGGAATAGTTCAGGAAGGATAGATATAAGTTCTTTGTATGTTTGGTCGAATTCTCCAGTGAAGCCAGCTGGTCCTGACCTTCGTTTACAGAGGTGTTTTTTTTTTTTTTCCTATTTCATATCTAGTAGTCTGTCAAATTATTTATTCTTGACCTAGTTTTGGCAGACTGTATGTTAGTAGAAACTTGCCTGTTCTAAGTTGTCCGATTTGTTTGTATATAACTGGTTATACCATTCTCTTATGAGTTTTATATATCTATGGCATAATTTGTTATTTCTTCTCTTTAATTTCTTAATTTGTTTATTTGAGTCCTCTTTCTTTTTTCTTCCTTATGAGCCTGGCTAAATGTATTCAGTTAAGATTATCTTTTAAAGAAAAAAAGACTGCTCTTAGTTTCATTGATTTTCCCCCCATTGTTCTTTTGATCTGTGTTGTTTATTTCCTCTCTGATCTTTATAATTTCCTTCATTCTGCTGACTTTGGACTTTGTTCTTTTTCTGATTCCTTTACGTGCTAGGTTGTTTGTTTGAGACCTTTTCTGTTTCTTGAAGAAGACCTGTTTTTCTTGTTTCTTGTAAACTTCCCTCTTAGAACTGCTTTTGCTGCAGTAAAAGTTGTATTTCCATTTTCTTTTGTCTGTAGGTATTTTCTGATTTTCCCTTTGAGTTTATCATTAACTCATTGGTTTTTTAGTAGCATGTTGCTTAGCCTTCACATGTTTGTGCTGTTCTTATTTTTCTTTCTATAATTGATTTCCAGTTTTATACCATTGTGGTGGGGGAAAAAAAATGCTTGTACAATTTCTGTCCTCTTAGGGTTGTTGAGACTTGCCTGTGGCCTAGCTTGTGATCTATCTTGGAGAGCATTAGATGTATGCTTGAAAAGAATGTGTATTCTGCTGCTTTGGGATGGAGTGTCTTGTAGATATCTGTTACATCCAATTGGTTGATTGTATCATTTAAGACCACTGTTACCGTAATGATTTTCTCTCTGGGTGATCTGTCCGTTGATGTAAGTGGGGTGCTAAAGTCTACTGTTATTGTATTATTGTTAGTTTCTTCATTTATGTCTGTTAATGTTTGCTCCATATAGGATGTGTATCTGTTAACACATATCCTCTCCTTGTATTGATCCCATTATCATTATACAGTGCCCTTCGTCATCTTTTGTCAGAGACTTTGTCTCAAAGTCTGTTTTGTCTGGTATGAGCATTGTTACACGTGCTTTCTCGTCATTTCTGTTTGCATGAAGTCTTTTTCTCCCCTCACTGTTATAGTCTGTATATGTCTCCAGCTGTAAAGTGAGTCTCCGGTAAACAGTATATAGATGAGTCTTGTTTTTGGAGGGATTTTTTATCCAGTCATCTACCCTGTGTCTTTTGATTGATACATTTAGTCCATGGATGCGTGCATGCGTGCTGTCACTTTAGTCATGTCCAACTGTGTGTGACCCTGTGGACTGTAGCCTGCCAGGCTCCTCTGTCCACAGGATTCTCCAGGCAAGAATACTGGAGTGGGCTGCCAGTTCCTCCTCCTGGGATTCTTCAAGACCCAGGGATCGAACCAGTGTCTCGTATATCTCCTGCATTGGCAGGTGGGTTCTTTGCTGTTAGCGCCACCTGGGAAGCCCCAGGCCATGGATATTCAAAGTAATTATTGATAGGGATGTACTTACACATATCTGCTTTATACATACATAGCTCTTTTATAACTTGTTTTCCTATTGTCTTTATAGTTCTTCTCTGTTCATTTCTTCCTTTGTATTTCTTCCTGTGTTGTTCTTTAGTGGATGCTTGTGTTTCCTTCTAGTTTTTGTGTATCTATTGGAAGCATTTGGTTTGTGGTTACCATGACCCCATATACCTTGGCTTCTAACGGTATCTACTTGTTTTAAACTTACAGTCACATAAGTTCAGACACATTCTAAAGCATCTACATGTTTTCACTCCGCTCCCCAACATGTTGTGGTTCTGATGTCACATTTCGCGTCTTCAGGTCTGTCCCTTCACAGCTGACTGTGGTCATAGTTGCTTTTGCAGTTTTTGTCTTTTAACCTTCATCCTAGCTTATTATTAAGCTAGAGTTATATATCCCCAGCCCTCACTGTATATTTGCCTTTCCTAGTGGGATTTGTCTTTTTCTATGGATTCTCACTTTTTGTTATAGCCTTTTGTTTTCCATCTAGAGAAGGCACTTTAACATTTTAGGATAGGTTTGGTATTGATGAACTCTTCGTTTTTGCTTGTCTGAGAAGTTCTTTATCTCTCTTTCAATTTCAATTCTAATTTATAAACTTGCTGGATAGCATATCCTAGGTTGTAGGATTTTCTCTTTCAGCATTTTGAGTATATCACACCACTCCCTCTATCCTGCAGAAAAATCGGCAGATAGCCTTATGGAGGTTCCCATGTATATGACTCTGTTTTTCTCTTGCTGCCTTTAAAACTCTCCGTTTAGTTTTAATTGTTGCAATTTGATTATGCTATGTCTTGGCTGGGTCTGATTGAGTTCATCTTGTTTGGGACCCTCTGTGCTTCCTGTACCTTGATATCTTTCCTTCTTCAGGTTTGGGAATGTTTAGCTATAATTTTATCAATATATTTTTAGTTCCCTTTTCTCTCTCTCCTCTTGAGGCCCCTATAATGCCAATGTTGGTAACCCTGATGTTATCTCAGAGATCTTTTAAACTGCTTTCATTTTTCCATATTTGTTTTTTACTTTTTGCTGTTCTAACTGGATTATTTCCATAATTCTTATCTTCCAGATCACTTCTGTGTTCTTCCTTATCACTTAGTCTACTTTCATTCTTTCTGGTGTGTTTTTTATTTGTTATCGTATTTTTCGTTTCTGATTCATTCTTCCTTATATTTTCTAGTTCCTGATTAAAATTTTCATTGTGTTCATCTATTCTTTTCCATAATTCAGTCAACATTTTTCTTACTAATGCTTTGAATTCTTTTTTTTTTTTAAATCAAACAATTAATTTTAATCCTAACCTGTAGTTACAAAGTTACTAGGTTTTTAATAACAATTTATTGAGTCGGTTCATTAACTGTCTTATAGCTACTAGCCGATTTTTTTAATTTACTCTAAAATCTGTTATTTGCCACAGCAACTAAATATTTTTTTTTTATTTTATTATTTTTTTTCCAATTTTATTTATTTTTTTCAAGTTGAACAGACTAAATTTCTTTAAACAAACTTACTTATACTCCAGAGTCCTTTAAAAACTTAATAGCATTTATACATTGAAGGTATTTGATTTTCTTGTAACTAGCACTTCAAATGCAACAAGCATTTGAAGCAACAAGCATTTGACCCAACAAGTAAAACTTTCTACAGTTCATAACTTTTATAAATAAAATAAATTAAATGTACAGTGAATAAGTTCTCTGAAATATTTCAATATTTCTGCAGGTTTAGTAACATCGTAAAATACATTTCAACTAAAATTCACAAATCTAAAAACCTGTTAGGCATTTTTAGGCGTTTTAAGATGGAAATGAAGACCAATGTTACATCGTAATATGCCAAATACAAATAGTACTTCAAATAGCAAATACTACAGTTTGTCCCAAACTTTAAAAACTATTCATGAACTCAACACTGAACTATTGATGGCTATGAGAATTGTTTCCTAGCCTTTTTGAAAATTTCAACCCATTTACGTTTAAGGTAATTATTGATAAGTACGATCCCGTAGCCATTTTCTTTATTGCTTTGGGTTCAAGTTTATACACTCTTTCTGTGTATCCTGTCTATAGAAGATCCTTTAGCATTTGTTGGAGAGCTGGTTTGGTGATGCTGAATTCCCTCAGCTTTTGCTTGTCTGTAAAGCTTTTGATTTCTCCTTCATATTTGAATGAGATCCTTGCTGGGTATAGTAATCTGGGCTGTAGGGTATTTTCTTTCATCACTTTAAGTATGTCTTGCCACTCCCTTCTGGCCTGAAGAGTTTCTGTTGAAAGATCAGCTGTTATCCTTTATGGGAATCCCCTTATGTGTTATTTGCTGCTTTTCCCTTGCTGCTTTTAATATTTGTTCTTTGTGTTTGATCTTTGTTAATTTGATTAATATGTGTCTTGGAGTATTTCGCCTTGGGTTTATCCTGTTGGGGACTCTCTGGGTTTCTTGGACTTGGGTGATTATTTCTTTCCCCATTTTAGGGAAGTTTTCAACTATTATCTCCTCAAGTATTCTCTCATGGTCTTTCTTTTTGTCTTCTTCTTCTGGGACTCCTATGATTCGAATGTTGGAGCGTTTAACATTGTCCCAGAGGTCTCTAATATTGTCCTCATTTCTTTTAATTCGTTTTTCTTTTTTTCCTGTTTCATTTATTTCTACAATTCTATCTTCTAGTTCGCTTATCCTGTCTTCTGCCTCTGTTATTCTACTGTTTGTTCCCTCCAGAGTGTTTCTGATCTCATCTATTGCATTATTCATTGTATATTGACTGTTTTTTATTTCTTCTAAGTCCTTATTAAATCTTTCTTCCATCTTCTCAATCCTTTTCTCCAGGTTATTTATCTGTAACTCCATTTTTCTTTCAAGATTTTGAATCATTTTCACCATCAAAATTTGAAATTCTTTATCAGGTAAATTCCCTATATCTTCTTTTGTTTGTGTTGGTGGGCAATTATCTTGTTCCTTTACTTGCTGGGTATTTCTCTGCCTCTTCATCTTGCTTATATTGCTTTGCTTGGGGTGTCCTTTCCCTCTTCTTGCAGTTTGTGGAGTTCTCTTTATTACGTAGTTTCTTCGCTGTGTGTGGGGTTGGACGGGTGACTTGTCCGGGTTCCCTGGTTAGGGAAGCATGTGTCGGTGTTCTGGTGGGTGGAGCTGGATTTCTTCTCTCTCCTTTAGAAGACAATGGGCTGCTTTTCTGGGAGCCTGATGTCCTCTGCCAGTATTCAGAAGTTGTTTTGTGGACTTTACTCCGCGTTCAAATGTTCTTTTGATGAATTTGTGGGGGAGAAAGTGGTCTTGCCATCTTATCCCTCCGCCATCTTGTTCCTTCCTCCCCAGAACACTGGATTCTTATATTCCACTTGGTCGTGGAGTATCTCTTCCCAGCTGCTCCAGCAAGGCGCAGCCGCTGTACCTTACCTTGGATGAGGGGTATCTCCTCAAGGCCGCGCCTCCTGCTTTGAATGTAGATCAGCTCCTCTCGGCCCTCCGGTGCCCAAGCAGCCACCGCCTCCTGAACGTGGTACAGCTCCTCTCAGCCACCGCCCTAACCCTGGGCGCGGGGTAGCTCATCTCAGCCACGATTCTGCATGTGGTCAGTTGCGCTGGAGTCAGGCGTCTCCCGCGCCTGCGCCGCCGGAGCCGGGCGTCTCCCGCGTCTGCGCCTGCGCCGCTGGAGCCGGGCGTCTCCCGCATCTCTGCTTTGAATTCTTTATCTGGTAATTTGTTTATTTGTATTTCTTTTTTTCCCAAGGATTTCTTTTGCTCTCTCAATTGAGACCAGCTCCTCTGCTTTCTAGTTTTACTTAAGTTTCTCTTCTTCTATGAATTTACATGAAACAGTTACCTATTGCAGTCTTGAAGGGTGTCTTTATGTGTGTGTCCCTATACAGACTGCATGTGCCTACTGCCTTTGGTGGGAGAGCTGGATTTGACATCAGAGCAAGTCACGTCTTTCCTCAGAGGTATGCTGGCAGCTCTCACCTTGGCAGAAGGTGGGGCTGTAGGTGGAGGGGCTTGAGTTGGAGCCAGTTGTAAGCTAAAGCTTCCTGTCTGCTCGGTGCCCATTCCTGTTGTGTCAGGAACAGGAAGAGATCCCCAGTTGCTGAAACAGAAGCCCAGAGGGCTGACTCCAAGCTAACTGTTCCCTTTAAGTATGTGCTTTCCCCTCTCTTGGTGCTGAGACCCATGCCCCAGACAGGGGAGCAGTGCTGGAGCAATAGGAGCCTCTGTGGGCTCTCAGCTCAAGATAGGTTGCAGGCTGTGGTGGGCCAGCCATAGACAGAGGCCAGGGCTGCCTCCCAAGTGCCACCTGCGCAAGCACCACCAATGGCTGCCCCCACCCTATTCAGACAGCTTTGGGTCCAAGTCTTCTGTTGTCCCTTATAGCCAATCACTGCCCCCAGCCTCCCCTGCCATGTCATAGAGCCATGTCACAGGACAGATGGGGGACCCGCATGGGCTCTCAGTCTTGATCAGGCTGTGGGCTGTGGGGCCTGGGTGCCGTCAGGGATTGGGGCTGCTTCTGATGCGCTGCCTGAGTGAGTGCCAGCAGTGGCTGGGCTCTCACCTCAGTCATGACAACCCTCAGCCCCTTATGGAGCTGTGAGATGAAATGAGTGAGGCTGGGGCATTTGCTTGTTTCAGGCTGGGGCATATGCCAGGACGGTTGTAGGAAACCTGGCTGCCACTGGAGCAGTCCTCAGTCTACCCTCTGCCCTTCCCTGAGAGCAAGCAGATGTGCTTCTCACAAGCACAGTCTAGGCTTGCCACGGCCCTCCTGTTAGTCCCACTGGCCCTCCAGTCAGCTCAGGGGGCTCATCTTCCCTGTGATGGACCCCAGACCACAGGGAGCCCAACATGAGCTTGAAGTGCTCCCTCCCTGGGACGGATCTCCACTTGTGTGATCTCCCTTTTTCTCTGCGTTCCCTTCTAGGGGACCTGACCTGATAACTTTTCTTCCCTTCCTACTTAATTTGTTGTTGTTGTAGTCACTAAGTTGTATCCAACTCTTTTGTGACCCCATAGACTGTAACCTGCCGGGCTCCTCTGTCCATGGGATTCTCTAGGCAAAAATACTGGAGTGTGTTGCCGTTTCCTTCTCCAGAGGATTTTCCTGACTCAGGGATCAAATCTGGGATTCTTTACCCCTGAGACACCAAGGAACCCCTCCTATCTGATTACATGTGGATTTTTCTTACAGACCTTGATTGTATAGGAGTCTTTCTTCCACTTCCCAGTTAGTTTTCAGTAGGAACTGTTCCATATATAAGTGTATTTTTGACAATTCATGGAAGAGGTAAATTCCATGTCTTCCTGCTCCAGTATCTTTATCAATTTCCATTCCAGATACTTTTTATACTATTTTTTTATTTAATTTTCAAAAGAGCATGTTGCCTCTTTGCTTATAATCCTCTGCCTCCTTCCATCATTGTTCTGACTCAGTATGCAGTTGAAGTTAACCTGTTTATGTGTCCATTGTTGTGGTTGCTTAGAGCCATGTCTCACTCTTTGCAGCCCCATGGCCTGCAGCACGCCAGGCTCCTCTGTCCTCCCCATCTCCTGGAGTTTGCTCGAACTCATGTCCATTGAGTCAGTGATGCTATCACTGACTCATCCTCTGTCACCCCCTTCTCCTCCTCCCTGGTGGCTCAGATGTTAAGGAATCCACCTGCAATGCAGGAGACCAAGGTCGATCCCTGGGTCGGGAAGATCCCCTGAAGAAGAGAATGACAACCCACTCCAGTATGCTTGCCTGGGAAATCCCGTGGACAGAGGAGCCTGCTGGGCTAATGACTAACACTTTCACTTTTACCTATGTAGACTGGACCACATTTTACCTGTCTCTATAATGTTGGAGCCTCACCAAGCACCTGGCAGTATTGGTGCTCAGTACATAAGCATGTGACATTGTATCTGTTTAGGAAATGGAACTAAGATCAGTGGAAATTTGTCCACTGCTGCTGCTGCTAAGTCACTTCAGTCGTGTCCAACTCTGTGTGACCCCATAGATGGCAGCCCACCAGGTTCCCCCGTCCCTGGGATTCTCCAGGCAAGAACACTGGAGTGGGTTGCCATTTCTTACCATGTAGCTAATAATAAGTCCCAGATTTGCGTACATGCCTGGCTGACTTTGAAACCAATCTCTGTGACAGGGTAGTGTCCTCAGAGGGCAGCGTGACAGCCTCCTTGGCCATCCTTAGTGTCTGCCTCCCAGGCTTTTTTCAGTAACAAAGCATCTTTAGACTCTCCCAATGTCTAACCGCTCACCTTGGGCTGAGTGGAGTGAAGAGGTCAGGTCATGTTGGAAACTAACCACAGGAACAAGTAAAAAGGAAAATGACGCAGCCCAGGCACTCACACACAGTCGCACCTAAGCTATTGAAAACTGGAATTTTCTGTTTGGAGGATGTGGTTTTTCATATCACTGGAAAATGCCATATTGAAATGTTCTCATCCAGCTCTCCAGAGTGTAATATCCTAGCCAGAAGACTGTCAATATCTCAATCTTATTTTAAGATGAGGCATTTTAGGTCATCAGGAGACTTATTTTTAGAAGGAATTCTTGGTAGGTTTTGAAATTTTTTCCTGTCCAGTGATTAAGAAATTCTGACACGAATTACTTCTGACCTTTTAATTCTGTGAGTGGTTCTCTGGCAGTTCATCAGTAGCCTGTATTCTGTCCTGAAATTTTGTTTTTCAAGAGCATTTGGGGCATCTCATTAGGTGATTAGGACCTGGGTGTAACCACAGAGAGGTAATGGCCATGGTCTGCTCAGGGATGCACATATAAAAACCCAACGGAAGGAAAGACTCTGAAGAAAGCAGACAGCCACATTGGTAGGTATGGTCTTATTAGAGTAGGTTTTGTCCCCCCTCAGCCATGGAGAAGGCAATGGCAAGCCACTCCAGTACTCTTGCCTAGAAAATCCCATGGATGGAGCAGCCTGGTAGGCTGCAGTCCATGGGGTCGCTAAGGGTTGGACCCGACTGAGCGACTTCACTTTCACTTTTCACTTTCACACATTGGAGAAGGAAATGGCAACCCACTCCAGTGTTCTTGCCTGGAGAATCCCAGGGACAGGGGAGCCTGGTGGGCTTCCATCTATGGGGTCACATAGAGTCGGACACGACTGAAGTGACTTAGCAGCAGCAGCAGCAGCAGCCATGGTCATGTTCGCTCTACGTGATACAACCAGCTGAGAAAATTGCCTCAAGTTCTGTCATTCATTCACCTTAAGAGTAGCCTTCTAGGAGCCTTTTGGTTGCAAGTGATAGGAAGTCTGCCCGGAATGATGGTATAAGCAAAAAAGAGCCTTTTTCAGCTTTCATAACAGGAGGTGGGGGTGTCCTTGAAGGCAGGGGTCCCAGGGACGCACCTTCCTTGTCATCTCTCTTTGCCCTTGAAAACTCGCTTCACTCTGCCTCTGTGTCTGTCACCTGGGGGACCTCACCACAGACTGTTTCAGTCTCCATCACCCTCCCTCATCTGTGTGCAAAGTCCTAAGAAAGGGTTCTCCTTTGTTGGTTATAGGCTTCCCTTGTGGCTGAGCTGGTAAAGAATCTGCCTGCAGTGCAGGAGACCTGAGTTCGATCTCTGGGTTGGGAAGATCCCCTGGAGAAGGGAAAGGCTCCCCACTCCAGTATTCTGGCCTGGAGAATCCCATGGGCTGTATAGTCCATGGGGTTGCAAAGAGTCAGACACGACTGAGGGACTTTCACTTTCACTTGTTGGTTACAGGTCAGGTCACTTATTCCTCCTCGGCCATTTGCTCTGGCCAGGAGGTGGGCTTGCTGATCGGCAGCCACTCTGGAACAAGAGAGAGTGGGAGACAGTGATTCCCCAAAGGTAGGGGGTCGCTGTTATTAAACCAGAGGGTGCTGGGCGTTCCTGATGGCTGTACTGCCATGAGCCTGTGTTCATAGAAAGTCCTTAGGGATTCTGTCTAACTACACTGGATGGCACTGACCTGCGAGAATCAATGGCTAATATGTCATCTGCCCTCTTCATGCTCTTATTTCTCTGCTCTGGTGTTGTATTTCCAATTAGTGTTACAAAGTCTTCTTAAAATAAAGAAAATTGCTACATTTTAGAGGTATTTTAAGTCTTCAGCATTTCTTTGCTGCCAGGCACCTAACAGAATTAACCCCTTAGATGGAATGATCTTTTTCTTCAGCAAAAATCTACTGAGCAATACTACATCCCAGGCAGTGTCAGGTATAAGGACAGGGATAGAGTTATACATTCTCACTGAGGCATGGTGCTCCCCTGAGGAGCTCCTGGGTAGGAGTCAATCAGCCTGTAAAAAGAAGAATTACAGAATAATGTAATTCATATGTTTTTAAATGGATGCCATTTGCTACTTGATTGGTGTTGCCGCTCGAAATGTCAGTATCTGCCCAAAGAGAATTGACAGTTGGGTATTTTTGATACTGAACTTTTCTCCTGTTAATAGACAGAATGGATGACTTTAAAATTATACCCAACTGAGGTGAAAGGGAAAGTAATTGTTCAAGAGGGCTAGGGACTGGTATCTTCACCTAGAGTCAGAAAGTCATGGGATGCTAAGCAACCAGAAGTCCCTGACTCTTCTAGAGAATCTGTCTTGAGCTAGAGCCAGTGATTTCTGAGAAGCTTAGGTGTGAATTTTTCTAATCTCATCACCCATGCCCACCCCCCCAAAAAAAAAACAACATTTTTCTAGCAACATTGGCATGCAGGATGCAGGAGAGGAGCTGTCCTCTTGGGGCCCTACTACTGTGACACAGATAGAAAAACCCAGGTTGGGATCAGGGTGATGAAGGCTGGGGAGGGATTTTTTAAACCCCTTCCTCCTAGACTCCATTTCTTCACATAAGGTCGCAGGTACTAGACAGGTCATATTCTAAATCTGTAAACTTCTGGAAGGCCAAGATTTCACCTTCCATCTCTGTGTTTCTGTTGCCTAACACATCATGTGTGTATGCTGTGCTCAGTCGTGTCCAACTCTTTATGACTCCGTAAACCATAGCCTACCAGGCTCCCCTGTCCATGGAATTTTCCAGCCAAGAATACTGGAGTAGGTTGCCATTTCCTTCTCTAGGGGATGTTCCTAACCCAGGGATCAAGTCCACATCTCCTGCCTTACAGGCTGATTCTTTACCACTGTGCCACTTGGCAGATCATAACACTCAGCAGAAGCCTCTTCCGGTTGTCCATCAGCCTCGGTGGAGACTTACCCATAGCCATTAGGGTAACTCTCCCTCCTGTGGTTCCTCTGATGTGTGGATCAGCTCCTGTTGTCTTCTTCGTAGCACTGCTCACAAGGCACTATTTCATTTGTCTCTGCCTCTTTCCCAGGACTAGAATGTATACTGTCAGTCAGAGCTGGGAGCATTGTATATCACCTTTGCCATAATGGGGTTTTCATAAACATTTGTTGGAGGGAAGAAAAAAGGAAGGAAGGAAGAAGAAACCAGAAGACCATGCAAAACTCTCTCTTTCTCTGAAACAGTGAAGGCTTGGGGAGTAGGTGGCAGGTATAACACCTTTATTTATGAATGAGCAGGTGTTACCTGACTAGACCATGAGGGTCCAGAGGTGAGGTTTGTGTCTTTTTCTACTTTCCCAATGCCTAACACTTTGTACCACGTGTAATAGGATCTGAGTAAAGGTTAGTTGATGAAACAAAGGAAAGTGGTGAGAGAGATTTAAACCAATCCGAATTTAGAGATGAAGAAATTTCCCAGGTGGCTCAGTGGTTAACATTCCACCTGCCAGTGCAGAACATCCCTGGGTTGAGATGATCTCCTGGAGAAGGAAAAGGTAACCCACTCTAGTATTCTTGCCTGGGAAATCCCATGGACAGGTTACAGTCCATGGGGTTGCAAAAGAGTCAGATACAACTTAGCAACTAAACAGCAATCAAAAAAAAACATATAAATCTGGAAAGAATAATGCTAATAATATGTTTGTGTCTCAGAACTGCTCCAAGATTTCCTAAATTCTGACTAAGTTATACAATATGCAAAAACTAACAATACAGAGAATGGTACTGTGGTATTAGCTAATGAATTGGCCTGGTGGGATTGTCCCAAGCCACACAGCCTATATAGCTTATACCTTTTCAGGTTCTTTAGCAGTTTGGATGAAGACATAGGAATTAGCTTCATCCGATTTAAATGTCATTTAAAGCTAGAAAAGAAAAGGTAGCTAATACATTAGAGAGTAGAATCAACATTCAAAAATATCTTAGATTGAAATTTTAAGCCCAAACTATTACATTTTTTTTTTAAAGTAAGCATGAACTCTTTTATTTCATAAAAATAAGTTATGCCAATTCAGGATTTGATGAGCATGCCATCTTACCTGACATTAGCTTGTGTGGGTGAAAGTGGGATGTTTTGGGTTTTGTTCATGCCTCTGCTCACACATTGGAGAAGGAAATGGCAACCCACTGCAGTGTTCTTGCCTGGAGAATCCCAGGGACAGGGGAGCCTGGTGGGCTTCCGTCTATGGGGTCACACAGAGTCGGACACGACTGAAGTGACTTAGCAGCAGCAGCAGCAGCTGCTGCTCACCTTGGGGCCCAGACTTATGTTTCAAAAACTCAGCAAGGCTGCATGAATATGGGTCTTTGAAATTCATGGGATTTCATTAATGGGAGTTAAGAATATTGAAAAACACATTTATGTCTGTTGTTTCATTAATGGCAGTAGAGTGTAGATAGGGAAAGTGGGTGGTCCCATCCCTGTCTGCCATGCTCAGATTCCGTCAGGAGTGCTTGAAAAGGATTGTGAGCTAGGGTATGTCCAGGGGAGAGCAGCCAAGATGGGGAAAGGAGCTGACATCTTCTTGTAAAGCTTGGGATGCTGCTGAAAACTTGAACTGTTATATGAGAGTGATTATACATCCTCTGTGGCTTCAGGGAGAAATGAGCATGTATATTTGAGTTTGCATGTCTGTTTCTGCTCTTCGTTTCTGCTGACTTTTGCTCATGAAATTGTGTGTGCTTTTGTTTTCTGACTGTGAGTTCATTCTGCTTGGAAATTTCTCTATTGAGGGAGCTCTGTTCCTCCAGAGAGGATTTTCTTTTGCTCTTATGTGCACCTGGGCATACCCAGCTCAGGCCCATTGTGCATGTAGTAGGTTTTTGGTATCGTTCAGGTATTATGTACATTTAGATTATAGAACTGCACAAGGGCAAATCCATTCTAACAAAATCTCATTGCAGACTTTTTTCCTTCCTACATCTGTGCCAAGGATTATGCAAAGCAGTTGTTGAGTTCTAAAAATCAAAGCTTGGGATCAATTGGTTTTGGCAAATACTCCCAAGAAAAAGGGCTTCCCTGGTGGCTCAGACGGTAAAGCATCTGCCTGCAATGTGGGAGACTTGGGTTTGATCCCTGGGTCAGGAAGATCCTCTGGAGAAGGAAATGACAACCCATTCCAGTACTCTTGCCTGGAAAATTCCATGGAGGAGGAGCCTGGTAGGCTAGAGTCCATGGGATTGCAAAGAGTTGGACACAACTGAACAACTTTACTCACACACTCAAGAAAAAAGCCAGCCTCCACGGGTACACCTACCTCCTGGATTCCCACTTTGACTTTTTGGCTTTCTAGGATTTCTTACATCCTTTCTAGCTCATAGATTTTTTTAAGGTTAAAAAATAAATATTTTATATTGCCTGTTTACTTGTTTTCACTGGGAGGGTTCATGAGGGTCCAACAACTGAAATTCGTCTGCCCAGTATGGAGAATTTGTGGCATCCTCTTGATATAGGGATCCCTTGTTTTTTTTAGGGATCCCTTATTATTGACAGCTTTAGTGGCCATATTTTAATGGGGGGACATAGGAGAGATTCCTATATTAGGAAGGTTCTGTTCAGTTCAGTCGTGTCCGACTCTTTGCGACCCCATGGACTGCAGCAGGCCAGGCCTCCCTGTCCATCACCAAGTCCTGGAGTTTACTTAGGAAGGTAGATGTGTATATATGACCCTTTGGGTGTCTTCCATTATGAAAGTATATAGTTTTAGCTAAAGTAATCATTTTTTGTTTCTCTTAGGAATTTACTATGTTGAACTGGACTAATATTATTGAGTGACATTTATATCTGGTTCCCCTTAGAGTAGAAGTTGCAAACATCTGTCAGTTATTAGAAAACATTGAATCTGCACTAGATGCCATCTTAATCCACCCTGTCGTTTTGAAAGCACGTTCTTAATCTGAAATTATTGAACAAAATTAGATTGGCATTTTAGCACTTGCTCTAATGTAAACACAAATGAAATATTTATAGGTGGTTGGCATTCTTTAAGAGACATTGGGCTTTTCAAGTAGAAATCAGTTGAGTTACCCCAAGGACTTAATTTTTTTCTGTCAAGGATTTACTCTAAAGCCCCTTCGATTCTCCATCTGTCCAATGTAGTCTCATCCTTTAAGATCCAACTTGGTCAGTTCCAGTTTTCTTCTGAGAAAACTCAGTGAACAGAATGTCAAATGAGCCATACTGTTTCAGAGACCTTGGTCTAGTTCTTTTGGCTTTGAGGAGGGTATTTGAAAGAAATGAAAATTTTCAGTTACTTAACACAGAAAATATGTTTCAAATAGAGAACAATCAGCTTTCTGTTGACTAGATTAAGAACTCTCTTCAGTTCAGCTCTAGAATAAATGATTTTTTTCTGTTATAAAACTAACTTCCCATTAAACAAAGCAGTTTGCATAGCACCATCTCTAGACTTAGGCAAATGAAGGCATTTGCAAATTTATGTGTACTGTGAGCTTGTTCATGTCCTTGTTGTTCATTTTAATTGCACTGGAGAAATGTCAGATGTGGAAATGGCACTTAATATCCTGACATTAATGTACATGAATACTTTGCAGATGCAAATTTAAGGGACTGCACAGAGCAATGAGAATTGCTACCTAGCAACGAGAGAAAGGATTTTGAAAGCCCATGTTTGCTTGGAACATGTACTGTCGTAACAGAGTTGTTTAACAGTAAGTTTATGTGGAGACTTGAACATCCTTTCTGTGAACTACAAATGTTTTCTCTCTGGTTGGTTTGAAGCAGTTGTCTAGTAAAAGTGGAATCAGAAAACTATCCCCTCTTGGTGTTACGGATGGGCCCACTGCACTGGTAGAGCTGTTAGTGAAGCTGTCCCAGTCGGTGAGTTAGCTAGGCCCCTTAAAGTAACAATGCTCAAAATTTTTAGTTTCAAGAGCCTGTACGAACTCTTAAATCTGCATGTTCATTCACTCAGTCGTGTCTGACTCTTTGTGACCCTATGGACTGTGACCCACCAGGCTTCTCTGTCCAGGGGATTTTCCAGGCAAGAATACTGGAGTGGGTTGCCATTTCCTACTCCAAGGAGTCTTTCTGACCCAGGGATCAAACCTGCATCTCCTTAGTCTCCTGCATTTAGTAGGCAGATTCTTTCCCACTGAGCCACCTGGGAAGCTAAAAATTACTGAGGAGGTCCCAAATGCTTACATATTAATTCACTTGCAAATAATAATGATAAATGTTTTACATATAGCATCAGAGCAGTGATACCATCACGTGTCATATAGCAGCTGGAAAATTTCGATGTATGAGCATGAGAGAATGAGAGAAAAAAAAATCGTATCTTAGTATCATTGTGAAAAGGATTTTGACCTCAAAGAACCCTGAAAGGATCTTAAAGAACCATGTGACTAAAAATTTAAAGTGAGAGAGAGCAGGAAAGCCAGTGAGCCTGGAAGTCCTCTTTCCAGATAGCAGGATAGCTACTGATTTTCCTGTAAGAAAGTTTCTTGAAAGTGTCAAAGGCACATTTTCCAACAAGGCTGTGTTTATTGCCAGGTACACCAATAAGAGGGTGTGAAAGCTAGGTGGAAAATGCAGTCGGGACCTTGGCCATAAAAGCAGTTTACCAGCAGGAAAGCATGCTGAGAGTTGGAGACATCATCCAACTCATGCCAGGTACAGAATAGCACTGAATGTGTACATCCCTACCCCCTCACCCCTGCAGCCTGGAGAAAGCCTTGCTGGGAGGTGACTGAGATGGGGATACCCTGCAGCCCACTTGCTCATAGCTTGGCCTGATCCAGAGGCAAAAGGACAGTCGGAGGAGGTCAGGACAATCAAGACATCCTGACGTCAAACCTAGAGACACACCATGGGAGTAGTCCCTGTGTTGGGGAGTTAATTCCATTTCAGATATCAATTAACCATGAGATAGAAGGTTTATGTAAATCTGCTAGTAAAGTACTGAGTAAAATGCTCCAAGGATATGCCAGTGACATTTTGGAAATCAGTATCAAGGAATCTAAGATGGAGGTTAAAACCCAAATCTGAAATTAACTATAAGAAGAAAGCTACTAACTATATAACAAACTAAGTGGACAAATTGATAACATAGTTCAGGATGAGGCAGTCAAAGTGGAGGAGATATAACTGGTGAGACTGCATGTGTACATGCTCAGTTGCTCAGTCACGTCTGACTCTGTGTCTCTATGGACTGTGTGCCCTTCAGGCTTTTCCATCTGTGGAATTTTCCAGGCAAGAACACTGGAGTGGGTTGCCAGTTCCTTCTCCAGGGAATCCCTGACCCAGGAATTGAACCCCTGATTCCTGCGTCTCCTGCTTTTTCAGGTGAATTCTTTGCCACTGAGCCATCTGCGAAGCCCAAGATATAATTAATTATAATTATGTTTCTGACAAATGGCTTGAAAATCAAGGAGTGCTCTTTCCTTCCCCCTCCCCTTTTTTAATACTCTCAAATAATTTTCAGAAATAGTTCTTCTTCCCTAGACTACAGGTGGTAAATATCTTGATGTGCCCAAAGTTACATTTTTAAAAGTTAACTCCAATTTGAAGAAATTCAGATAAGCTGGAGTATGTTAGTTGACATTTTCCAAAAATTTCAGGTGTCAGGGCTAGCTGTGTTGTAATACCAAATGCTTATTTTTTCTGTTTCCTTTACGGCCTCCCAGATCACAAGATGGAAAATGATGTTTCTTGCCATTTTAGGCAGCCACATCCTGCTGGTTGTCTCCCACCTCCAGAGTTGTTGAGCAGCAAAAACACTCATCTTCTGTTAATGGTGCCTCTGTATTATTCAGGGAAATTCTTAACCAATATAAATGGTGACTATACCATCCAATTCCTCCTTTTCACATTTCTGTCTCTTCCCCATAACTTTCAAACTTAGGATCACTGTTAAAACATGCACGGAGAATCAAATATTCAAGTAGTTTTGTTGCACTTGAGCTTTAGACCAGTGATCAGCTTGGAATTGGGATGTTTCCAGTAAAGAAGGCAGTGCGGCTATGATGGGTGTTCATTGGCAGGTGAATGAAGCTGTCTATTCTGTGATCACCCGAGACAGGTTTTAAGGACTCCTCTTGGAATAGGGTCATCTTTCTTGTTTCTTCTTCCTGGGGCTTCCCTCTGGTGTCTTGAGGCAAGTGTTTGTTTTCATCATCTGCGCCAAGCTGCCTCCAAGTGGCCATCTGCCTCCTTGTTTGCATGGTTTCTTGGTATTGTTGCCACATTCATCTCATCACCCCAACCAGAACTCTCTCCCTTCCTCCCCTCCAGTCCTGACAGTCTGTTTCCTGTCCAGCCCTTCTTCATCCCCTCATCATTTTACACAGTTTCAGGACCTTTCTCCTGGTCTCTCAGCAACACTCACCCCTTTCAAATCCATCCTCTGTGAACACCAGAAGAATAGAAATAATAAATTGTCCCATGGATGGGGGAATACTTTGAAATGCTGTTTCTTTTCAATATAAGTGCTGCTGCTGCTGCTAAGTCACTTCAGTCGTGTCCGACTCTGTGTGACCCCATAGACGGCAGCCCACCAGGCTCACCCGTCCTGGGATTCTCCAGGCAAGAACACTGGAGTGGGTTGCCATTTCCTTCTCCAATGTGTGAAAGTGAAAAGTGAAAGTGAAGTCGCTCAGTCGTGTCTGACTCGTAGCAACCCCATGGACTGCAGCCTACCAGGCTGCTCCATCCATGGGATTTTCTAAGCAAGAGTACTGGAGTGGCTTGCCGTTGCCTTCTCCGAATATAAGTGCTACTGAATAGTTAAACTATTTAACCATATACTTATAATACTTTGATGAAAGTGAATCAGCTCATCATTTTTGATATCTCCAGAATAATCTCAAGTAGATATTAAGATGACTATGTTTTTCTTCATATTTGAGATTCTATTACTTATGTGATTATCAGCCTAACCCATTATATGTCCCTGCGCTTCTGCACATGCTGTTTGCTTTGCCAGAAATGTAGATTCTCTCGATATGGCCTTTGGTCCTTGTATCATGGTCTTCTCTGGAGTGAGTTTTACACAGGATCCCAGGGCCCCATGGGCTTGGTTGTGGCCACCTGCCCAGCAGTGTTCCTCCCAGATGAGGTGGACTAATTAAATCCTTTGGTTCTTCTGTTTGTTTCCCACAGCAGTCTGAACTGTCAGCTGAAGAAAGTCCAGAAAAGTTAGGAACCTCCCAACTACATCGGCGAAAAGTCATTTCCTTGAACAAGCAGATTCTGCAGAAGACCAAACAACTGGAAGAGGTTGGTGTTTTCTTTTCATAATTTCATTCTAGTAAAATAAAGCCATTTTTCAAGAAGGGAGAAACTAGCAAGGAGTCAAAATCTCTGCGTCAGAAAGATCAAAGGAGGTTGTAGAACAGGGGATCGATGCAATCTGGCCCTTGGGCAATCCAGCCTCCACCTATTTTTGTAATGCAATCACTCAGTCATGTCCAACTCTTTTCAACCCCGTGAATGGTCGTCTGCCAGTCTCCTCTGTCCGTGGAATTTTCCAGGCAAGAATACTGGAGTGGGTTGTTGCCATTTCCTACATCAGGGATCTTCCCAACTCAGGGATTGAACCTGTGTCTCCTGCATTGACAGGCAAATTCTTTACCTCTGAGTCACCTGGGAAGCCTGATTTTGTAAATATTAATAGTTTTATTGAAATATATGCATATGCATTCGTTTACATATTTTCTGTGGCTACTTTTCAAGCTACAGAGGGGGAATTGAGACCTACACAACCTAAAATATTTTTCTACCTGGTCTTTACAGAGAACATTTCCCAACCTCTGTTCTAAAAGAAGATCACAGGGCAAGAAGAGCATTGATTAATTCACACAGATTAGCTGAGCACCGCTGTGCTGAGCACTGAAATAGGCCATGGTGGTGAAAGAAGAACAGGTTATGATCTCTGCCCTCAGGGTCTGGAGGTAGTGATGGGAAGACATATGCCATCACTTTTTTCTGTCTTTATCAATTTAAATGCTTCAGCCACCTTTTTTCAGATTATAGGGATAATCCAAGTTCCCTGTAAATAAACCAGCTACTATGGAACTGTGTGAAGGTAAAAATGAGACTCTCCTGGTACTCGTCCAGTCCCACTCCTTAAAGCAACCCACTTTTCTAGGCTTTGCAAGCTCTTAGGTCTGCTCATTCAGCTGGGGAAGAGGGGTTGTTTGGTTTTAAAAACCGAGTTTGGTTTTCACGTATTTTATCACATATATCTCTCAGTAATAGTAATGGCTAAAAAGGACTTTTTCTTAGAGTAATTACAAAGTGCTTTTCATAATTAACTCACTCAGTTCACGTAACATCCTTATGAAGGAGGTACTGTTATTATTCTCATTTCCAAGGAGCCTGAGACACAGAGCAGTGAAGCAGTCTTGCCTGTGGTCACACAGCTTGTTAGCAGTGGAGCCAAGACTGGAGCGTATAGATCTACCTCATTCTTTCTGATGCTGCCCAGTGTGACATAGGATATATGTGCCATGGCTTATTTAACCTGTTCCTCTATTCATAAGGGTTTTTCTAGGATTTTTTTCCCAGTTGTAAGTTTATGCTATGATGAACATCTTTGTACAGTCATCTTTGTGCAAATATATAAATATTTCTGTAAAATGGATTTTAGGAAGTGGAATTTCTGGATCAAAAAATATGTGCATTTTCAGTTTTTCTAGAAACTGTCAAATTATTCACCAATTTTTCTACTAGTTTACACTTCTACACATAATAGTATGTGAGAAAATCCAGACTCTTTAAATCCAAGATGATCTCCTGTCAGGTCATGTAGATCAAAGGCAACTGGGATACCCCTGCAGCCTTAGTGATGGGAGCCACAGAGAGAGTCTTAGGCCACAGAGAAGTGGGAGGAAGGGAGGGAAGGAGTGGGAGGGAAGGGAAGAAATGAGGAACATCTCATGGTCCAACAGGGGGATATGCTGTAAAGGCAGAGAACAGGAAGGCAGCTAGTAGCTAGCTGACAAGAAACCTGAGATTGAGGAAAGAGGAACCAAAGGAGGTATTAACCAGTGGGCTAAGTGTTGTGGGGGTCAGTATAGGGGTTCATGATGAATAAGAGGATGGAGGTGGGAGAATCATAGAAGACTCCAGCAAGACAAAAACTTAGCTAAGCTACTGGGACAGTTCCTGTTAGAGAAAAGATGAAGGAGGCTCTTGTTAGTTTAGTTAATTAAGGAGAAGAGAAGAATCTTCCCTTCCTTAGCAAGTTCCTACTTCCCTGCCAGGATCCAGCCCCCATGCATCTTTGTTGGTGAAGTCTTCCTTGATGAGCAAGCTGACTCTTTCCTTGGCTTCCCCAGGCCTGTCTCTGACCAAAGTCTTCTCATACTTTAATCCTCTGCTTACTGGTTTAGCAACTTGAGGGGCAAGGTTTGTGCTGTGTTCTTTGTCTTCTGCCGTACACTTCATTTGAGCAGAGCCTTGGGTAAATGTCAGATGGGTGGGTGGGTACAGGGTTAGGGGGTGGTGCAGGAAGGTGGGTGAAACAGTTGGGAAATGACAGGATCTCTTCCTGGAGCTTCAAGAGTTAAACCATTAGGATTTCAAGAGAAAAACAAACTTTCTCCAGAAATACTGTCATCCACCGTGATACAGATAGGTTAATAGGAGTCCTTATTGCACAGATGACTCCCTTTGCAAAGTGAGAGGCCAAAGCTCCCAGATTCCCCTGCCTTTCTCTCTCCTGCCCTCTGCTTGTGATGGCTTCCTGACAGGCCTGGCTGGAAACGCATCAGTCATGAAGACTGGTAACTCAAAGCGTGGTTTAGGAGTAATGATGGTGTAGGTGGTGTAATTCTAACTACTTCTGTAGATGATGTAATTCTAATAGGTCACTTACAGGCTCAAACATGGGCCAAGTTGAAAGTTCCCTGGAAGTCCTATGGGTAGGACTCCTTCCTCTATCTTCTGGGGCCTGGGTTCAATCCCTGGTTGGGGAACTAATAGTCTCACAGGTTGCATGGTGCAGCCAGTAAATAAATGAATATATATTTTTTAATGGGCTGAGTTATTTTGAAATAATTGTTGAGACATAAGATATAATTTCTCATTGTTAATTTGTATGCAAGTAACAACCGAAGTGTTTGATGAGTCTAACCGGTTTTCTACCACATCCCCTTTTCAAAAGTAGAAATGTACAAACCCTTTGAGCTTTGAATACAATGTTTTCAGATATCTAAAAGTTCACAGACAGCATGTGATATACCTTTTTTGGTAAAGAAAAGGGAAATGACATTTTTGAGATGTTAAGTTTATGATTGTGTGATTTTGAGCAGTAAATGTAATTCACCTTCTTTTTCTTCATTGAAGTCCTGACTCCTTTCTCCAATCTGACATTATTTGCCTTCCTGTCAGATTTTATGCTAGGGCTTCCCAGGTGGCACAGTGGTAAAGAATCCCCCTGCCAATGCAGGAGACATGAGAGATGCAGATTCAGTCTCTGGGTTGAGAAAATCCCCTGACGTATGAAACGGTAACTCACTCCAGTATTCTTGCCTGGGAAATCCCATGGACAGAGGAGCCTGGTGGGCTACAGTCCATGGGGTTGCAAAGAGTCGCACTCTGAGCAACTGAGCATGCACACACATATTCTGTGTTGGATTCTTGAGTGCTTCAGTGTAATTTGTATCCTATGAACCAGCAAGTTCATTACCTGAATTGATTGTAGCCATATAGTAAACTCAGACCTGAATTTGAATCTAAGCTTTATCAGTTATCAACTCTGAAACTTTAATGATTTACCCCTTCTGAATCTTTACTTTCTCGTTTGTTAAATAAGAATAATGTCTTCTTCCATTGAATTTAAGAATTCATTGTTAGGATTCATGAAGAATACCTAGTACATTATCTGACACATGGTTGATGCTAATTGAATCTAAAATGTCCACATTTGCTCAGCTGAAATCTTTCTGAGCTCCCATTTCCTCATCTGTGAAACATGGATACCGCCAGTATCTGTGCTGTCGTGAGGATGAAATGAGAGCAGGTGTCTTTTATCTTTCATTTACAGCTTCAGGCAAATCATACTGACCTACAAGCCAAATATGAAGGAAAAAAGAAAACCCTGACAGAGGTGAGCAGATTTCCTTCCTCCATGGGTCTTGTTGGGAATTGTTTGACCTGCACTACTAATGGGACACTCACATCATCAGTCTGGGTGGAGGGGTCACGATCTCTTTCTCCGGGCTCAGGTCCATCTGGACAAAGGACAGTCACACAGCACGTCTCAAGCCATGTTTATCCATGCTACCATGTTCTAAACCAGCAGGCTTTTGGGTGGAGGGGAAGATTGCCATGAGCTGCCAGGGTCAGGAAGTCTTCCTGAGGCCAGAGGGCCTGACAAGCAGGGTAGCCATGTGGAAGAACACAGAAGATCATTCATGGTTAATGACCCCTGCTCCTCAGGCCACAGGCTGGAGAAAGTCCCAGAACACTGGATTCCTTGAGAGTGAGAAGGTCTCTTTTTGTAAAATGACACAACTATAGAGGGTCTAATTTCTTGTTCAGAATTGCCAGTGATCTCCTGGTAGAAAGGGGGAGGGAGTCTCTGGAGGAAAAGGGGGCTGTAAGTCTGTTTTGACCCCATGATCCATTTCCTAACCCAGATGGTGGTGGTGCTGGCCTCCATTAGCATCACAGCATAGCCTACCCACCACTTCCAATCACCTAGGAAACCAGGCGAGAAAAGCAAACACACAAGATGCCAGCTCTGGCATGAGGGGAGTTTAGGTCTTTCTATTTCTGTCCCTGTTTCTACAGAAAGCTAGTCCTCATCCAGGTCTGAAAAGCTCTCCTCCCTGTGACTTTGGTGCTCAGGCAACAGCTATCCCTGTGAGGTCCCCACCTAGTACTTTCTGGACCATGTGGAAACGGGACTGATCTTCAGAGACATTTCTGAAGCCAGGCAGTCCCTATTTTTTTATTTTTTTAATTTCATATAAAATTTGCACTTTTGAAATGGTAGTTTCTCTAGCAGTATGCAGCACTTACTTCCCTGACTTGTTATAAACCTGACAAAGCTTTGTAATTCTGACCTGGACTGGCTTCTTCAGTTATTGTCAGAATGTTTGAGAAGGACAGGCATGAGGGTAACAAATTAGAGGAATTTTTAAAAATTCTTTCTAAGGATGCCCGTGTTGCATTTGGACACATCAGCTTTCTTTACACTGTTCTGTAACTCCATTCCTTTCGGATTAGATGGCAAGCTCTGGTGGAACCCCTGCTGCTGTCTTCCTGTGCACACTCCACAGTCCTGGCTTAAAGGGTGCCAAGTCGTAGACCCATCTTTGTATAACAGTCTGGAAAACATTCAAGGCAGAACATCTTGATAAAATCCTAAGTGGCTGTCAAGCCACTTTTGGTACTAAACACTGAATCAAATATTGTTTGAGCTTTAGTTTCCAAGCTCTTCTAAGACTCCAAGCTCTCAGTATTTCTGTTTACCTTCTAAGGGCTTGTGGCTCAGGCTGGGGGCAGGGCAGCGGTTCCTACTGAGTCAGAGTTCTCCATTGTGTTCCTGTGCACTGGCTTTTGGAACTCAAGTAAAGGCCCTTTCATTCTGGGTGAAATTCCTCTTGGTAGATTGGATCTAGGCTGGCCTTTGGAGAGAGATCAAGCCCTGAGCCTTTGGAGTGTGAGCGCTGACTCCAAGACCGTAGGCAACCGGAGAACTAACCCTAGGGAGTATCAAATAATGAGAACTCACACAAAGGAAACCACTTGAATACAAGACCCAGCATTACCCAACCACCAGTGCAGGACACCTCATCTAAACAACAAACAAAACAAAAATACAAACCAAATCATCAGCAGACAGGATTACCACCTCACTCAGAGCTGCCCATCAGAGGAAAAACAAACAAAAACTCAGTGCAAATCTCACCCTATATGAAGCTTACACAAACCACTGGACCAACCTTAGGAGGACAGAAAAAGGAAGAAAGAATTAAAGCCTGGGAAAATAAGACCTCAAACACTATCAGTTAAAAAAAAAAAAGAATGAAAAGGCAGAGAAGTATTACACAAATGAAGGAACAAACTAGAAACACAGAAGTTTAAATAAATGAAGAGGAAATAGGCAAACTGCCTAAAAAATAATTCAGAAAAATGATAGTAAAGATGATCAAAAACCTTGAAAACAAAATGAAGAAAACTCAAGAATCAATTAACAAAGACTGAGAAGAATTAAAGAATAAACATGCAGAGACAAACAACATAATTACTGAAATTAAAAATACTCTAGAAGGAATCAATAGCAGAATATCTGAAGCAGAAGAACAATCATTGAGCTAGAAGATAAAATGGTGGAAATAACTTATGAAGAGCAGAATAAAATAAAAACAATGAAAAGAACTGAGGATAGTCTCAGAGACCTATGGGACAATATCAAATACACCAACATTCTAATTATAGGGGTCCCAGAAGAAGAAGAAGAAAAGAAAGGGTATGAGAAAATTTTTGAAGAGATTATAGTTGAAAATTTCCCCAACATGGAAAATGAAATAGTCAATCAAGTCCAAGAGGCACAAAGAGTCCCATATAGGATAAACCCAAGGAGAAACATGCCAAGACACATACTGATCAAACTAACAAAGACTAAACACAAAGAAAAATTACAAGGGAAACCCCGTACGCTTAATAGCTGATCTTTCAACAGAAACTCTGCAGGCCAGAAGGGAATGGCAGGATATATTTAAAGTACTGAAAGGGAAACATCTACAACCAAGCTTACAGTACCAAGCAAGGATATCATTCAAAATTGATGGAGAAATAAAAAGCTTTTGAGATAAGCAAAAGTTAAGAGAATTCAGTACCATCAAACCAGCTTTACAACAAATGTTAAATGGACTTATATAGTCAAGAAATACAAGGGAAGAAAAAAGATCTACACCATGATCAAGTTGGGTTTACTCCAGGAATGCAAGGATTCTTCAATATATGCAAATCAGTCAATGTGTGTATGTGTGTGTGTGTGTCTCTGTGTGTGTGTGTCTGTGTGTGTGTTAGTTGCTTAGTCGTGTCTGACTCTTTGCAACCCCATAGACTGTAGCCCACCAGGCCCCTCTGTCCATGGGATTCTCCAGGCAAGAACACTGGAGTGGGTTGCCATTTCCTTCTCCACAATCAATGTGATACATTATATTAACAATTTGAAAGATAGAAACCATATGATAATATCAGTAGAGGCAGAAAAAGCCTTTGACAAAATTCAGCACCCATTTATGATTAAAATTCTTCAAAAAATGGGCTAGAAGGAACCTACCTCAACATAGTAAAGGCTATATATGATAAGCCTACAGCAAACATTATTCTCAATGGTGAAAAACTGAAAGCATTCCCCCTAAGATCAGGAACAAGACAAGGGTGTCCACTTTCACCACTATTATGCAACATAGTTCTGGAAGTCCTAGCAACAGTAATCAGAGAAGAAAAAGAAATAAAAGGAATCCAGATTGGAAAAGAAGAAGTAAACCTCTCACTGTTTACATATGACATGATACTGTACACAGAAAACCCTAAAGTTACTATGAGCAAATTACTAGAGCTAATCAGTGAATTTAGCAAAGTTGCAGGATACAAAATCAATACACAGAAATCACTTCCATTTCTATATACTAGCAATGAAAAATCAGAGAAATTAAGGAGTCCATCCCATTCACCACTGCAACAAAAAAATAAAGTATCTAGGAATAAACTTAGCTAAGGAGACAAAAGAACTGTACACAGAAAATTATAAGACACTAATGAAAAAAATCAAAAACAACATAAATAGATGGAGAGAGATTCCATGTTCCTGGGTAGGAAGAATCAATATTGTGAAGATAACATATTACCAAATGCAATCTACAGATTCAATGCTACCCCTATCAAAATACCAAAGGAATTTTTCACAGAACTAGAACAAAAAATTTCACAATTCGTATGGAAACATGAAATATCCCAAATAGCCAAAGCAGTCTTGAGAAAGAAGAATGGAGCTGGAGGAATCAACCTTCCTGACTTCAGATTATACTAAAAAGCTACAGTCATCAAGACAGTCTGGTACTGGCACAAAACAGAAATACAGACCAATGGAACAAGATAGAAAACCCAGAAATAAACCCATGCACCTATGGGTACCTTATTTTTGACAAAGTTCAATTCAGTCGCTCAGTTGTATCCGACTCTTTGCGACCCCATGAACCACAACACGCCAGGCCTCCCTGTCCATCACCAACTCCCTGGGAGTTTACCCAAACCCATGTCCATTGAGTCGGTGATGCCATCTAACCATCTCATCCTCTGTCATCCCCTTCTCTTCCTGCCTTCAATCTTTCCCAACATCAGGGTCTTTTCAAATGAGTCAGCTCTTCGTATTAGGTGGCCAAAATATTGGAGTTTTAGCTTCAACATCAGTCCTTCCAATGAACATCCAGGACTGATTTCCTTTAGAATGGACTGGTTGGATCTCCTTGCAGTCCAAGGGACTCTCAAGAGTCTTCTCCAGCACCACAGTTCAAAAGCATCAATTCTTCTGCGCTCAGAAGCTTTCTTTATAGTCCAGCTCTCACATCCATACATGACTAATGGAAAAACCATAACCTTGACTAGATGGATCTTTGTTGACAAAGTAATGTCTCTGCTTTTTAATATGCTGTCTAGGTTGGTCATAACTTTCCTTCCAAGGAGCGAGCATCTTTTAATTTCATGGCTGCAATCACCATCTGCAGTGATTTTGGAGCCCAGAAAAATTAAGTCTGCCACTGTTTCCACTGTTTCCCCATCTATTTGCCATGAAGTGATGGGACCAGATGCCCTGATCTTAGTTTTCTGAATGTTGAGCTTTAAGCCAGCTTTTTCCACTCACCTCTTTCACTTTCATCAAGAGGCTCTTTAGTTCTTCTTCACTTTCTGGCATAAGAGTGGTGTCATCTGCATATCTGAGGTTATTGATATTTCTCCCGGCAATCTTGATTACAGCTTGTGCTTTATCCAGACCGTGTTTCTCATGATGTACTCTGCATATAAGTGTTTCTCTTGATGTACTCTGCATATAAGTTAAATACGCAGGGTGACAATATACAGCCTTGACGTACTCCTTTTCCTATTTGGAACCAGTCTGTTGTTCCATGTCCAGTTCTAACTGTTGCTTCCTGACCTGCATACAGGTTTCTCAAGAGGCAGGTCAGGTGGTCTGGTATTCCTATATCTTTAAGAATTATCCACAGTTTACTGTGATCCACACAGTCAAAGGTTTTGGCGTAGTCAATAAAGCAGAAATAGATGTTTTTCTGGAACTCTCTTGTGAAACTAGGCCACGCTGTGTGGGGCCACCCAAGACGGACAGGTCGTGGTGGAGAGGTCTAACAGAATGTGGTCCACTGGAGAAGGGAATGGCAAACCACTTCAGTATTCTTGCTTTGAGAACCCCATGAACAGTATGAAAACCACCATATGACCCAGCAATCCCACTCCTAGGCATATACCCTGAGGAAACCAAAATTGAAAAAGACACATGTATCCCATTGTTCACTGCAGCACTATTTGCAATAGATAGAACATGGAATCCACCTAGATGTCCATCAACAGATGAACGGATAAAGAAGTTGTGGTACATATACACAATGGAATATTACTCATCCACAAAAAGGAATGCATTTGAGTCAGTTCTGATAAGGCGAATGAACCTAGAATGTATTATACAGAGTGAAGTGAGTCAGAAAGAGAAATACCATATTCTAAAGCATATATACAGAATCTAGAATAATGGTACTGAAGAATTTATTCTCAGGGCAGCAGGGGAGAAACAGACATAGAGAATAGACTATGGACATGGGGAGAGAGGGGAGGAGCTGGTGAGACATATGGGAAGAGTGACATGGAAACTTACATTACCATATGTAAAATAGAGAGCCAATAGGAATTTGCTTTATGGCTCAGGAAACTCAAACAGGGGCTCTGTGTCCATCTAGATAGATGGCATGGGGCAGGAGATGGGAGGGAGGTTCAAAATGGAGGGGATAAAGGTATACCTATGGCTGATTCATGTTGAGGTTTGACAGAGAACAAAATTCTGTAAAGCAATTATCCTTCAATGAAAAAATAAAACAAATATTTTTTGAATTCCTTGCATGTGGTAGAAAGGTGGAAGGTTCGAATTAAGTTAATAATAGGAGATACTTTCCCTATCCTCACATGATAATAGCAGCCAACATTGCGATGTGCTGGCTGTGCTGTGGGCACATCGTTTGTGTTATCATTGAATCGTCCTGTCAACACTGGAAGCACACTGTTAATATCCCTGCTCTGCTGCTGGAGAAACTGAGGCAGAAAGGCCATGCAGATTCCAGTGCTGGAGACCTGGCACCATGACCTCTCAGGGAGCTTACCATCTAGTCAGGCAGTCAAACTAATTCTTATCTAGGAAAATGGGAGGCTGTGCTGAACAATGTAGGAGAAGCCTGATTTAGTCAAAAGACTGACCAGGACCCCGAATCAGTAATGAGTTCTGCCTTTGGGCCTCAGTCTCCTTATGTGTTCAAAGCAAGGACTGGGCACATGAGCACCCTGAGCCCTTTCATGCCAGTGCTCCAGGTTTTACCTCTTCAGCAAAACCTGGTGGCACTGGAAAGCAGGGAAGACCTGCCTTCCCTGGAATATAGGACAATAAAGCAGGGTGTGGAAGGTAGAGGGTGGATGGCAGCCCTGACATGTGGGGGAGGCACTGCAGGCCCCTGCATCAGTGGAGGGCCCCTTGTAGCCTGTGCACTTTCTAATTTCAGCAGTCACAACTAATTTCTTATGTGGAGGTTGATTCTTTTTTATATATTGAGGATCCTCTCCCGCCTAAGGGCATTGACTGTATCTGAAGTTTTCCTTGATCTGCAAACTATCCCTTCAGATCAGAATTCATTTGTTTAGTTGATACCTTTTTTACAGTTTTATCTTTCTTAAAATACATGATAATTCTTAATGGTGTGCTTATTTGTGATTCTGAAATTTTCTGTTATCAGCTGTGTGGATTCTGTATTCCTTTTATGCAGCGTGCTCCACATAACTGTTTTGGGAGGGGGGTCCTACTGTTTGGTGGGATCAGCCAGTGGTAACTGATATTTGGGGGTCAGGACACTGTCCCTCCTCCTGAGTCTTGCCAGCTCTCTGGGAGCTTCCCTGCCTCTGGGACTCCTGCGCCAGCTCTTGGGTTAAGGGAAGCAGGCTTCACTGCACAGCGCACTGGCTGTTCCTGACGCAGACCCCAGTCCTGCCACCCAGTTCTTCCCACATCTGCCAGATCCACACGGTGGCCCTCCACTGGCCGGTCTTACCTGCTACCATCTTTCTTGTCCCCAAGGTGCCTGCTCCTGCCATCAAACAGAATCACCTGAACTTCCCAGGACTTGAGAAAGAAGGGCTTGCTGCCACTTGTTCTCAGCTAGAACTCTTGGAAGTTCTTTAACTTTTTTTTTTAACAGGTAACACTTTCACATAGTTCAAAAAGTGCAAATGGTGTCCACCTGTAACCCAAGCAGCTACTCTATCTAGAGGGTAACGGATCACTTGTGAATCTTTTCAGAAAATTTTTGTGCATATACAAATAATGTGTGGGTTCTTTAATGCATGTGTATAAAAGATGTTCACATGTATACTTTCCTTGATGCACATTGGAATAATGGTTTTGTATGTTTTCTTCAACTTACAGTAAGTGTTTGAGATCATCATAAAAGAACTGTTTATTCTTTTTTAATAGCAGCTTAATAGTCTATTGTACGGTAGATGTACACACCTTAAAAATTAAAATCTGAGTTTCCTTAAAGTTTGCTTTTTAAAGTCTCCACTGACTCAGAGAAAGAAAACGGAGTTTTTCAAGATAGGAGATTTAACCCTGCCCCTGTGAGTAGCCCCAATAGTGGTATCCTGAGATTGAAACCCAGGTCTGTCTCTCATAGCTGCTGCTTTTATTTACCTCTTCCCACTGAAAGGCACCTGCTGTCAGCATTACTTTGGCTTTCCACCCACTTGCTGCTGTGATTTAAAGGTATTGCCAAGGTTTCTTTTACTCACAGCTTGTGTCAGGAAGGCTGTGGTTTTGATCTTTCTGTGCTGTCTTTGCAGCCCCATCCTGTTCCTCTCGTCCACCTGTTTCTCAATATACGGCCATGTCCAGTGGGCTGGGCCACCTGTCTAGAGAGGGCACAGGTGTGGGCCAGGAGGGGGAATG